>NC_069122.1:54088936-54416436 GCF_026914265.1 Mya arenaria | reverse complement strand
AGTTTCAATGCATTGTACACATCGATACCAAGTTTATGTCAGTTTTCGACAATTTTCTCTTTTCTTCGCTATTTCACCATACGGAGTACAGCCCCTTTAATATATGAAGGTACAAGCAACATTACAGTGTAGAATATTTCGTTATTGCCCGTTGCTATGAGTTAAACAACTTAAAATTGTAGTTAAGACCAGCACAATACGTGTGTCGAAACCGGCAACATTTGTAGATATCTATTTCGTCTTTTTGGTAAAGTGCCAAATATTTTTGATAACTACATCATAATTGTATATTATTTAATATATTTCTATTCGAAAAAGCAACACATGATGTTTAACCTATTTTTTGAAAGTACACTTTAGCCTGTTTGAGAGGACCTCATTCACTAAGCTTAAAAATACTATAAATGAAACTTTCCTGAATTACAGGAAACATCTGAGGATCTTTGATATACGAGTCTAACCTG
Source organism: Mya arenaria (assembly GCF_026914265.1). NCBI lineage: Eukaryota > Metazoa > Mollusca > Bivalvia > Myida > Myidae > Mya > Mya arenaria. The sequence goes on along the minus strand of NC_069122.1, from coordinate 54,415,972 downwards.
CACAAATACCTTTATTACGTTTTAACAAAGTATTTATAATTTGAGCGTAAAATTAAGTATAAATTGAAAAAGTTAACTTCTTACCTCGTACTTTAAGTCTCTTTTGTGTATATCTGAGTTTATCAACCATACCAGAAGTAATGTAATATACAGTACACTTATACATCCTCGCATCTGTACAAGTAAATGAAGACACCGGCCGAGACACACCAAGTGTTGAGTTGCGACTATTCCTTGTCAAATTGTCAAAGCAACCAGCAGCCGCCCACCTATTAACATTTGAATAAAACGTAGGTTTCCGGTATGATTCGGTTTTCGATGGATCTTCATTCTGCAAGTTGATTTGTAAAGTTCCATCGGACTGCCAAAGGATTAACCAAATCAGAGTATTCAAGTGAGTCACGTCGTTCAACGTACACATTATCTCGAATGTTTCATGACTGAAATAGTCAACAAGTAGCTCAGTGACTATTTGTGGTTTGTCTGGTCGACTGTCGGATATCCTTCGAAATTCAATTTGTATAATGTTGTCTGAAAACAGATTATGTTTTTTTTTTAAGTTTTTACAACCTACCAAAATGAAGGTACATGGCATTAAGGAAAACAAAACAAAAACAATACCTATTCTAAATACATCACTGCAGTGCAAGTCTTAAAGATGCATTATTCTAAAACATATTTCATAATAGGAAGAAACATTCTTCTACAGGAACGCAAAAGTGATATATTAAATAATTAGTAGATCAACAATTGTAATATGAATGACGTTACCATCATGAAATGACGTCATATGTACCTCTAAGAATCATACACCAAATATACTGTAGACAGTCTCATGAATCAAACCAAAATGTATATGTAAACACAATAACGCCTGTACTAGATCATTGTCATTCTTATTATTTAATCTTCATATATAAAGAAACACTAAAACTTCTGTACTAGAGTAATTCCAATTTTTATGATTCAACCCTCGGAGTATATACAGTTAGCAGTTCTATAACATTAAATCAAGAATGCCATGTCCCACGTGGACGAATATTATATTAAGTATTTACAGTTGAGCGCATATACAAAAACAATATTACCAATATTAACTGTCAGAACATAAATAAAATAAATACTAATATTAGGAATTTAACATTCCTGCTTACTTTACTGTATATTGGTTTTTGTTAAACGACTAAATATAAGTGTTACATGTTTTTTAGATGATTTCATTTATACTATTTTTAACGGAATAATATGGAGCCTTTGGTAAATAATAAAAACTGAAATACATTTCAATAGTATTCTTACCCAAACCAATTATCTTATGCTATACTTATGAAACTGGTGTAACGAAACCAAGTTTTGCATAACTATTTATCATTTCTAATTATACAATGATTTAAAAAGCTTGTAAATACTACTCAGAACGAAGTTATTCTGATTTAGGTAAGGGTTTCCACATAATCTATAGTATACTGTAAATAAGTAATAATGTTACAATCGTTATAATTCAATATACGATAAATCACTATGTAAGCCGTCTATACGAAAAATATTATAGAGAGTCTTAGAGAAATAACGTAATCTTTAAAATTATTTAAATAATATGTTCTTACCTAAAGAAATCAAGTATGTCAAACTAACAGACGAACAAGTGGTTGTATATATTTCTTATTATTAATTGATTTCAACAGCATGAACATTTTTAACAGCGCAGCTACAGTATGATGTTTCAGATAAGAGTAAAACACAAATATTGGTACAATGCGCCTATATTTAGAACACGCACATATCGTTTATACTATAAATGAAACCAGCGTTAAATATTTGCTTTTAGCTTTTAATTTTACGATCGCTTAATAAATATGTCAGTATTTTATAATAAAATTTACATAGCAAAACTTATCGAAAATAAGTAAAAAAGTGTTTTTATCATTTTAACGAAAGGGTGATTTAAAATATAGATGACATAAAGCTATGCTCAATATCTTACTATCTTATATTTGGCTGTATACAGAAGACATATTAAGCAGAATAAATGTTAACGGATCTCAATAAAAAGGTATTTGATACAAAGATACTAAGTTTTCTTAGCATATATTCCTTGTCAGATGAAACTTATTGTAATCACTTTGCATGTTTGGTTTCCTATAATACAATGAAATATATTTGCATCGTATATAGAGTTAAGACTACATTCGAAAACAAAATGGTATTCGTCTTCTAAGACTTCATTTTCGTTACCAATTCTCTGATTGATAGGTAAAGGATTTGGATTCGCCAATCTTACGATTTCTATATTGAGTCTATATGCAGATACTCGTAACATAGAAAACCTCGAAACAACCATTTTTATACTACATGCAATTAAAACGCTTTAAGTGTAAAACTTGCTATGTTCTTATTAAACAATGCTCTTCTTGATGCATCTAATCTACGATTCCAGTTGAATCAAATTTCCTTTAATCACTGTTTAACATTTAAAAGTATATACAACTATCAAAACTACCTAATTTAATTATTGTAATTCAATCCTTTGTAAGTAAAGAAACACCGTATGTGTGGTGCTAGATTTATTGTAATTCAATCCTTTAAATGTAAAGAAACACCGTATGTGTGGTGCTAGATTTATTGTAATTCAATCCTTTAAATGTAAAGAAACACCGTATGTGTGGTGCTAGATTTATTGTAATTCAATCCTTTAAATGTAAAGAAACACCGTATGTGTGGTGCTAGATTTATTGTAATTCAATCCTTTGTAAGTTAACAAACACCGTATGTGTGGTGCTAGAGTTATCGTAATTCAATCCTTTAAATGTAAAGAAACACCGTATGTGTGGTGCTAGAGTTATCGTAAGTCAATCCTTTAAATGTAAAGAAACACCGAATGTGTGGTGCTAGAGTTATTGTAATTCAATCCTTTGAATGTAAAGAAACACCGTATGTGTGGTGCTAGAGTTATCGTAAGTCAATCCTTTAAATGTAAAGAAACACCGAATGTGTGGTGCTAGAGTTATTGTAATTCAATCCTTTGAATGAAAAGAAACACCGAATGTGTGGTGCTAGAGTTATTGTAATTCAATCCTTTGAATGAAAAGAAACACCGAATGTGTGGTTATAGAGTTATCGTAATTCAATCCTTTGAATGAAAAGAAACACCGTATATGTGGTGCTAGAGTTATCGTAATTCAATCCTTTGAATGAAAAGAAACACCGAATGTGTGGTGCTAGAGTTATCGTAATTCAATCCTTTAAATGAAAAGAAACACCGAATGTGTGGTGCTAGAGTTATTGTAATTCAATCATTTGAATGAAAGGAACACCGTATGTGTGGTGCAAGAGTTATCGTAATTCAATCCTTTAAATGTCAAGAAACACCGAATGTGTGGTGCTAGAGTTATTGTTATTCAATCCATTGAATGAAAAGAAACACCGTTGTTGTGGTGCTAGAGTTATTGTAATTCAATCCTTTGGATGAAAATAAACACCGAATGTGTGGTGCTAGAGTTGTTGTAATTCAATCCTTTGAATGAAAAGAAACACCGAATGTGTGGTGCTAGAGTTATTGTAATTCAATCCTTTGAATGTAAAGAAACACCGAATGTGTGGTGCTAGAGTTATTGTAATTCAATCCTTTGAATGTAAAGAAACACCGAATGTGTGGTGCTAGAGTTATTGTAATTCAATCCTTTGAATGAAAAGAAACACCGAATGTGTGGTGCTAGAGTTATCGTAATTCAATCCTTTGAATGAAAAGAAACACCGAATGTGTGGTGCTAGAGTTATTGTAATTCAATCCTTTGAATGTAAAGAAACACCGAATGTGTGGTGCTAGAGTTATTGTAATTCAATCCTTTGAATGAAAAGAAACACCGAATGTGTGGTGCTAGAGTTATTGTAATTCACTCCTTTAAATGAAAAGAAACACCGAATGTGTGGTCTAGAGTTATTGTAATTCAATCCTTTGAATGTAAAGAAACACCGAATGTGTGGTGCTAGAGTTATTGTAATTCAATCCTTTGAATGAAAAGAAACACCGTATGTGTGGTGCTAAAGTTGTTGTACTTCTTATGATTAAATACCGGAAGTACTTGGAAACGCAAAAGCTGCAATATAAGAGTCATTCTTAACAAGAATAATGATTCTTACCACAACACCTGTATTGTAATGCATATCCTTCTTATGATGAGTAAACAGAACCACCAAAACTGTATTAAAGGTATTACAATCATTTTGCTCAGCTTCGAAGTAACACCAAATATATTAAAATGGTTTTTATTCAAACCTCGGAGTATATAGAAATGTCATACATGCTGTATTACAATTTATAAAGATTCTGATAGAGGCCGTTTAGTGTATAGAAACACAAACACTTCTGTACTAGAATGATCAAATTTTAACGCTTTTAGCCTCGGAGTATAGAGGAATCCCAAAGCTGTTGTCTTACAGTTTTTTTTTACAATTCATATTATATAGAAATAAACATTAATGCTGATTATAAAGATTCAAATTACTATGGCTTAAGCCTTTATCCCCTTATTGGAAAGAACACCATAGCTGCATCATAAGATTCATAACAATTGTTATAATTCAAGCCTCGGGGAATATATTAACACCAAACTGTAGTACTACGAGAAAACGAGTACTTTGTGTGTATAAGTACTTAATGTTAAACGAGTACTTTGTGTGTATAAGTACTTAATGTTAAACGAGTACTTTGTGTGTATAAGTACTTAATGTTAAAGGAGTACTTTGTGTGTAAAATTTGGGTAAACTAAGTACTTTGGGTAAAACGAGTACTATGAGTTAATTAGTACTTGGAGTAAATGAGTACAACGAGTTAAACGAGTACTACAAGTAAATAAGTACTTGGAGTAAAACGAGTACTTTGTGTGAATAATAACTTTGAGTAAAACGAGTACTACGAGTAAAACGAGTACTTTGTGTGAATAATAACTTTGAGTAAAACGAGTACTACGAGTAAAACGAGTACTTTGTGTGAATAATAACTTTGAGTAAAACGAGTACTACGAGTAAAACGAGTACTTTGAGTAAAACTGGTATATAGTTATTTTTTTTTTCTTTTTGATAAAACCTCGGAATGTAAAGAAACAACGACACTCTGAGTATATAAAGACCCTTGCACTTACAATTATTATCATTTTCATAATTCAAGCTCCATATTCTATCTGTTGATAAAAAATATTAACATTATCATGGTTCAAGCCTATATAGCGTACAGAAACACCACAACTGGCACATTCGATTCATTACAATTTTTCTGATTCTACTATACTATACAGAAACCCCACAGCTGCCGCGTTAATTCATTATAATTATTATGATTCATTTCTCTGATTTCAGAGAAACACTAAAAATGTGCATTCAATATACTGTTATAATTATGATACGATTCTCGGAGTATATAGAATTACCAACGGCTGTTGCGTAAGATTCATAATATTTGTTATACTTCAATCCTCGGAGTATATAGAAACACCAAAGCTAATGATTCATTTCTCGGAGTATGAATAATAAGTACAACACAATTCTCGGAGTATATAGAAACACCAAAGCTGCTGCGTTAGATTCATAATAATTATTATACTTCAATCCTCGGAGTATAAAACATCATCATAGATGCTTTATTAAATTCATTGTAACTATTATAATGCAATCATCGAATATAGAAACACACTTATCCTCCACTTAAACAATTTCCTTATAATTTATACATTTCAATCATCATAGCATATATAAACTCTACAACTGCTGTACCAGAATTGTACTTTAGATAACTGAATGCCCAATACTGATGCAATAGAATCAGTATGATTTGTTTATGATTTAATCTCAGTCATATATAGAAATACCATATATATATTATATCAGAATTAGTGTTGTAATCATGATTCATTCATCAGAGTATATAGAAACATCAAATTACTGTGCTATTAATAACATAACTTGTATTATTAAAGTATCAGATTATTATTCTTATGATTCAAGCACAAGAGTTAATCTAAATACTAAAACTGCTGTAAGAATATTACTGTTATTTGTATAAAACGAGCCTCAGAGTTAATCGAAACACACCAGTACCTTGAGCGTAAATAGCCACAACCAGAAGGAAAGATATCTTTAGTGGAAATAAAAAATAATCCATATTTGAAATTTGACTATTATGAACACTGTTTTCAGCAGTTTTACTTCATACTTAAAGATGACATGTACAAAGACATCCGTTGCACTGACCGCACAGTCCGATCTGTTTTTAATTATATAAGTGCATTAGCTTATTTAGTGGATTGAGTGAAGGGAAGTGAACTATTTCAAGTATCACACCAATACAATGAAGCAATATGACACAGTTTCAGAAGACATCGTTATAACAATAATGAGGAAAATAAAAACGTTCAAAGGGGGATGGCAACAATTAGAACATTGTTTTTTACGAGCAGTGCTTCCTTATAAAGAAATATGTTATGCACTTGTATATTTAAATTGAATATGCACATTGTGTTTGTCATTTAGAAAAAGTTTTCTCCATTTAACCTATTATAATTTTAATATACTTTTTTGTTATTTTTTAAGAACATTTTTACTATATCTTGATACACTTCATCTTTCTCATGTTTGCATTTTTTGTTTGTATGAAATCATTTCCAATTGTTAAACGGTTTTGATTAATAGCTCATGTTATATGAACTGATTTGTATTGCATTGAACTAAACGTATTGCTTGGTATGATATGCGTTATTCAATACTGGTATTTTTTGAATGCCAATTCGGCCAATACAAATAAACACAATAAGAATCAGTTTCGAACAATAATGACAGCAGTAAGACAATCGGTTATTAGAACAGCAAATGAATCTTCTTTCACACAGACGGACGTAACTTATATCGAAAAATAATATAGTTGTAATATTTTACAAAATTTTGTTAAATTAGAGTTTGCACTGAATTATTTCTTACTTAAGCATTTTTATTGAACAAATGTATATTTATGTATTTGACTAGGAAACCTGTTACTCCATTATTCGTTTGATGTTGTGAAATAAGTCCCATATGCATGAGCATATTCAAAACATTTAATTCATTATAAGGTACACTGTAACTTATAAGTTGTCTAAATTTGACTTCTCTCATTCGAATATTCTGACGCCTTTCAAAATAAACAGGTGTCGTAGTGGTTCGGTTATTACAATGTGTGACTTTTCAAGTATTTTCTTTGACAGTTCTATCTAGCTAGATCTATAGTGATGAGATGTGGTGGCCGCCGCAAACGTAGAAATTCTTGGTTCAATCCCAAGTATAGAATCTAACTTATTCGGGACTCAATCATTTCGCAGTGAATATCAAATTTCATTTTTTTAAGAATTTGACAGACCAGAATCAAATAGTCTGACTATGAATGAATGAATGAATGAATGTAAATATTTGTATAGCGCATTATAAAACAAGTCTCTAAGCGCTGCACACGCGAATTAAAAGGTTAAAAAGTCCTCATCATTTCACTGATACGCCAATTTAAATAGGTGAGTTTTTATAGCCTTTTTGAAAACTGTCAGGGAGTCAATGTGTTTAATTTCTACTGGCAGGCTGTTCCAAAGATTGGCTGCACATTTATCAAATCTCTTTTCACCATATGTTTTAGTTTTTGTACGTGGAACGTTCAGTAGCTTAGCAGGGTCTGATCTCAGAAGTCGTATTGGCTGGTATTCACTAATTAGATTGTTCATGTATACAGGAGCAAGTTCATGTCTGATTTTGAAAGAGTACAGTATGACTTTGTACTGTACTATTAAACGAGCGGCAGTGTTCTGGATGCGCTGCAGTTTGTCGATTACTTTGCAGTTTGCACCACATAGCAAAACATTGGCATAGTCCAGCCGAGAGGTCACGAGAGAATTCACAAGTGTTTTACAGGCATTTATGGTAATGAATGGCCTAATCCGCCCAATATTACGCAGATGGAAAAAAAACAGGATTTTGAAATTGCATTAGCCTGTTTGTCCATGCTTAAAGTTTTATCAAAGAAGGCACCTAAGTTTTTCACAAATGATGATTCATGAACAATTGTTCCGTCAAATTGTAATTTGCAGCCAGAAATATTCTTTACTTGATGTTTTGGTGCAAAGATGATGAGTTCAGTTTTGTCCTGGTTGATCTTAAGCATGTTCAGGTGCATCCAGGAACTGATGTCCGACAAGCACGCTTCAATTGCTGGTACTACACTAGTCCAACTGTATTTTGGTTTAATGACAAGGTAGCATTGCGTATTATCAGCATAACCATGGTGTAGCATGTTGTGGTTCTTACATATATCCCCTATTGGTCTAGAGAACATACAGTACTTTCTCGGTCCCAGTACCGAGCCCTGAGGAACGCCAAAATGTAAAGAGGTTTCGTAAGAAACAGCCGACCGAACTGCAACGCGTTGAGACCTATTACTCAGATAAGAGTGAAACCACAGCAGGGCAGAGCCAGATATTCCATAGGCATGTTCCAAACGTTTAAGTAGAATAGGATGGTCGATGACATCAAAGGCGGCAGATAGATCTAACATTATCAAAACCACACATGAATTATTGATATCACTGTAGGAAGCCGCAAATAATAAAAATGGCTGATGTTGTACCAATTTTTAATACTGTAACATTCAAATCGAGAATAAAGGACAAAATGTTAAATGGATTAATTGCAGTAATTTTGTCAGCTGAATGTGTCTGCTTGAACTACCCTGTTTTAAACGCGTTACGGAAGTAGGAATGCATTTACATACATACTGATTGAAAATTATGAAGAAGAAGAAGAAGATGCCTTCCCGTTGTAGGGCATACAGTGCCTCACGACTACTTTCAAATGAAATGAGGGGTTCAAATATCGGAACCAATTCTGTCGACACAATATAATCCATGCTTAACATAAACATATTTGCAAAAAGCATTCCTAACTCATTGTGTCGACAGCATTGACGCTGATATTCATATTAAAAATGTAATAAAACCCTATCTTATTTATAGATGCATGTATATTTAAACTGACATGTGTTCTTTACTGCGGTTTGTCCTTTAAAACAATGTGTAAAGGGAACATCACTTCAAATTTGCAGGTTACTGGCATGTATTGTCTGATTTCTTGTTTGATTCCGATAAATTTGGAAGAAATACAAAGACAAATTAAAGAGTGTGCCTACGTACAGCACACCATAGTCGAGTTCCGTTCTCAGTGCTGAAACAGTAAAAAGGCTTTCCGTTCTCAGTGCTGAAACAGTAAAAAGGCTTTCCGTTCTCAGTGCTAAAACAGTAAAAAGGCTTTCCGTTCTCAGTGCTGAAACAGTAAAAAAACTTACCATTCTCAGTGCTGATTCAGTAAAAGGCTTTCCGTTCTTAGTGCTGATTCAGTAAAAGGCTTTCCATTTTCAGTGCTGAAACAGTATTAAGGCTTTCCGTTCTCGGTGCTAAAACTATAAAAAGGCTTTCCGTTCTCAGTGCTGAAACAGTATTAAGGCTTTCCGTTCTCAGTGCTGAAACAGTAAAAAGGCTTTCCGTTCTCAGTGCTGAAACAGTAAAAAGGCTTTCCGTTCTCGGTGCTGAAACAGTAAAAAGGCTTTCCGTTCTCAGTGCTGAAACCATAAAAAAGGATTTCCGTTCTCAGTGCTGAAACAGTATTAAGGCTTTCCGTTCTCAGTGCTGAAACAGTAAAAAGGCTTTCCGTTCTCAGTGCTGAAACAGTAAAAAGGCTTTCCGTTCTCAGTGCTGAAACAGTAAAAAGGCTTTCCGTTCTCAGTGCTGTAACAGTAAAAAGGCTTTCCGGTCTCAGTGCTGAAACAGTAAAAAGGCTTTCCGTTCTCAGTGCTGAAACCATAAAAAAAGGATTTCCGTTCTCAGTGCTGAAACAGTATTAAGGCTTTCCGTTCTCAGTGCTGAAGCAGTAAAAAGGCTTTCCGTTCTCAGTGCTGAAACAGTAAAAAGGCTTTCCGTTCTCAGTGCTGAAACAGTAAAAAGGCTTTCCGTTCTCAGTGCTGAAACAGTAAAAAGGCTTTCCGTTCTCAGTGCTGAAACAGTAAAAAGGCTTTCCGTTCTCAGTGCTGAAACAGTAAAAAGGCTTTCCGTTCTCAGTGCTGAAACAGTAAAATGGCTTTCCGGTCTCAGTGCTGAAACAGTAAAAAGGCTGTATACGCTTGTTTCATGCAAACACATAACCGAAAGGCACATGGTAATGCCGATATATCACTTGGTAAATGACACAATTGAGATGCGCATGGAACCGAAAATGAAAAAAAAAACGAATCCCTATACATGCACATCATAGCTCGAAGCTATTTCGCAAACATATTACAATATATCACTGTGGGAACGGTTTTTGATTTGTTGTAATATTGTGCAATTAAATTGAAATAATTTCAAAACGCAAGATTGCCACTAGTATGTACACGTTCTATACAGTCTTTGTATATAAAAGTTAGGTAGTAAAACTATTTGTCTTAAAAAGAATCATTCCTGACCTTTGAATGTCGAATCAAATGAAAACCGATGATATTGTGTATGTTACGAGATCATCTTGATCATATAATTCATATAATTCATCTAAAGGGATCCAAAGGACATAAAATTGACATATTTACAGTCTTATCCACTTTGACTAGACTTCTAAGCCAAAATGAATACACTTATCTATTGTATAGCAATACACATCATATGAAACTACATCACTAACCTACAAAGCAAAAAAAAACAACCTAACACTAAGAGTACATTGTCGATGTCCCACACGTACGCTTTTTATATCTGAACAATTATTCTTCATTTTGATGACCCCATAAAATGCTTCGATCAATTGATGTGTGGGGAAAATATCAAAAATGCATTATACATCAAGTTATGACTGCATGAATACTTTTCAAATTTCTTTATTTTATATCCTGTTACGTACAGCTTAGATTAAGAAATAACTTATTCTGTACCAATATATGTATCTAATTCGTCAAATACTACAGCTTTAACACGTTGTTACTACAGCGACAGCTTTATCACTTAGTTCTTATATATATATATATATATATATATATATATATATATATATATTTACGCAAACTGATCTTAATTTAGTCCTGTACCATACAATGTTTATTCACTTGATATTTATCAGTCCTCTCCTTTGTCAAAAGTGAAATGAGTCGGGGCTGGATGCTATTGACGCCGATTGCTTTTCTAATTATAGTCTCGAATTGGAGAAACCAGACAGACCTATAGTGGTTAACCTCTGAACAACGATGCCCAATGTACATGTCGTGGGTAATAGTTCCACATCCGACGCATTGGCCGACAATCAACATATTGTTCATGAGTCACATGACAGATCAAAGTTTACGACTGCAAACATTACCAACAAAACCAGAATAACACAATGAATTTAACGACAAGTATGCATGCTAGCATTAAATAATTCAATGTAGTTATTTCACAAGCCTAACAGTCTATACATATATACAGTTTAAAGTTACTATAGATTTGCTTAGGTCAACGCTTTTAGCAGAGGAATAACGGTTAATTCCCTCAAAAATACGCTAAATGACGATAATCGAAATCGCGTGACGTCATTCAAAATGCCCTTTTCTTTACCATTAAAATGTTTTTAAGCTGACACTAAGTATTACATAAATATGTGTAACAAATATTTAGTCATATAACTGCGAAGTAAATTATAGGTGGAAGTTACTGTGTAGTTCTATACTTGCAAAATTTAAACTGCACATGCAAAAACATACCAGATTTAACCAAACTTAAGACAGTAACGACTTTAAAACGTTATTTCCTGTTAATGCAATGCTAACTTAATTAAAAGAGATAAACAAGGTAATAACATATTATTCGAACGAACTCTTTTAGAAACAGAGATAACGTCCCAACTTCCGAGCTTTCTTTGATTCGAGTGCTTTACGTAAGTTCACTCCTTACGTTTGCAGATACATAACATCATATCTGAAACATATATAACTCAATAATTTGGCAGCGACTTAAAACATTATATCAAGAGGTACTTGTCATGTGCAGGAACATTTAAGGCCTTTCAATAATTCTAAGAAAGGATGCTACAGCAAATAAAGTTGTATTTAAAATGAAATAATAGTGTTTTCCTCACAGAAGCCAGCATAAACAGCTGAAATGACACGTTATCGAGCGCGAGGATTCCGTTTATGTACCACATTAAGCAGTTAATATGTCAGCATTTGTTTTTGGTTTTTAAATTGCCTCATAAATGAAAGCATTATTTGTCTACGAGGAATAAGGAAATAAGCAATTACGACGATTTATTGGAATTGGTAGGATTGAAATAGGTATTTTAGGTACCTCCTTTACATCAAAATGAATGAGCATAGACACACATAAAGACACACAAACAATGGCAAACACGTTGACATCTGGCACTGCGGCGGCGTAACCCCTCTGCGAAAGAGTGACGTCCCGACATTGCAAAGTTATTCGTGCTTACACACTCAGCTACATCAATATACACTAATCCTTCATGCAAACACTACATTTATATAGGTAAACTGCAACTGTCAAAACCATTTGTAGCCGGTAGAAGTAACTATAGAACAGTAAGTACATCAAGGGGCCTAGATTAAAAACCGTTAACATACCGATAAGTTTATGAAGAAATGAAACAACATTGACCTAGATATAAATTAATAATAATAATTTATTAACGCAATTAAATACAATTAAATATCATTTTTTTATTTTAAAAAGTCGATGAAAACCTGGCGTAACATGTCGCGGTACTCGAGGAAGGAAGGTCTTAAAACCAAGGCCTTCTGAAGAAAATCCACGCAAAGGATGAAATTAGAGACAAAGAAATAACGTCTGTGTTATCCAGAAGCTTATATAAGATTGCTTGGGTACAACAAAAATGATACACAATGTAACATATTAAGTAAATTTAAAGTGCAATATACATAAAGTGTTGCTAAAGAAAAGCCAAGCAAAAGGTAATTGACGGAGACAAACACGATGATTCCACTTCAACGTTTATGTTTATGTGGAAGGAAAGTAATTCAATTTTCAATTTTAGGATCCAACGGAAGTAACTCAAGTTCATAAAGAAAATAATTTTAAAGTCGTTATTGTATCTGCAGTGATAATATCAAATCGATATTTTCACTGATGTTATTGTCTAAAAATTCTGTTATACAAACATTACTATGCATGAAGTCTGAAATGATCTTAAAGCATCTAAAATAAATTGGGAGGACGTTTTTGGAATACGAATATCGAAAACGTCTCTTCATAACATTTCATTTTATATATTTGTTCAATTCTTCAATGCATATCATGCGAACTTACAAAGAGCCAATTTCGTTACACTGTTAAATAGGGAATAGGTTTTGATAAATTTGGATAAGATTTATGCTTTCATTTCCTAAATATGTAAACATGTGACAAACACGCTTGAATATGATATTTTATGACATTAACCATTATTTCGCTCATTCTAGAACAATCATTTTGCATGAGTAACTGTAAATGAAATGTCTTATTTGAGAATCAATGATTGTTTCATCAGTCGAAAATACAAAAAAATTGAGCAAGAACAAATTAACACAAAGAAAAATTACTGACACATTGAAAAATTAACACATTTAAGTAAATTGACATTTAAACTTTCAGCACGCACGCACTTCCCTCATGGTATTTTTGTCGAAGAGAAATGAAGTTGGATAATTCACCGCAAATTATTCGATACAATAAAACAGGTCGTCAATTATATTTTACAGAATTGCTGAACTCACACAGTTAAAGTCACGCACAGCTTAATAATGCAATGATCAACACGCCTTCCATTGCCATACCAGCGGGATTTTATTGGGATACTTCGGTTCGTCGTTGGAAATAATAAGGAAGTTCAAGTTAATTCAAATAAAATGTTATTTGGTTTGCAATTGGATTTTCCTTGACAACAACACTGTAACGATAAGGGAAGAGCAAAGCAATGAGAACAACACAACACATGAATTGTGCATGAAAACATTAAGAAATAAATGCGGTTAAGTTAAATCTGAATGTATATTCCGAATTAAATGTTTAGCAACACAATCCGTTTTGATTGAAACGTACACTATATTCTGAACTTAACGTTTAGCAACATCATGTGTGGCAGTTAAAAATTAAAAACGAATCTAATGGCTGCTGATCAAAGTGTAAACAAAACACTGGTACGGCGTTACAGTGCAAAATATGCCTGGCGATTGAATATGCCAGAACACAGTTTGTTGTAAACGTATAGTGCAACATTATGTGTTCAACATCGCGTAATTGAACTGTTGCAGTTTGCAAATATGTTGTAATATTATTTGCGTAAGGTATATGCTGATCAATGTGTTTATACGTTTATAAAAGAATCTCACAATACTAACAACTTTATATTCTTTTCTTTCGAGGTTAGTCAGCAATTTGTAATCTTATTTGATTATGTCTTTGTATATTTTAAGACATAATTATTCCGATAACGTGTTTAAAGGGTATTGAAACACACGATTTTCTGATGAAGATATTCTGCACAGCGTATTCACTTCGGCGGTGTAGATATTACTAATCTAAACCGACGGCTTCGATTGCGAGCAGGTTAAAAATGTCATCCAAGGGATATATTATTAATTATTAATATAAATATTTACAACTTGGTATGAATTTTAGAACTTTACAATAATAGTAACAGCATTTAAACATGGTTAAATTGTTTTATTTCTGCTAATAAAGATATGGTATAATATACAAACATGATATAACCAGAATCATTTTGAAGAAAATGGAGTAAATACAAACAGGAAACATCTATTTTGCATATATTTCTTAAACTAAGCTCATTTGAGGGCGCATAACACACCTTGATATTTGTGTCAATAATCTTTTATACTTTGATGCAAAGAGTTTGTTATGTTTTCGAGCACAAGTGGTATTGGAAAAACGTGGTGGTTCGTAGTTACTCGTTTAGCGACACTTTTTCACTTGTTGATAGTGTGTCCAATATCCGATATAAGGTCCAGCTAACTTTTCTGCCAAATTTAATTGATGAAGAAGAGTATAGAGTCACAGCGCGACAAGGATTATTATTGATTGCCGTTTGTCCCAATTTTCGGTTATAAACGTTGTCAGTGGAATACCATGAGTATTATCAGAACCAATAGTAATAAGATTTTTTTTTAAAAGCAATCAACGAATGCAGGGACTTGTTTCGTCCGTGCTATGAAATAAATGTAATTTAACAATCAAGTTCAATGTGTGGATGTATAAAAAGTGTTCACGCTATGGAAACATCGAGATGGTAAAAAACAAAGGATCGTTATGATATACTTGAATAATATACAGCTGGGTTCCCAGTTGCTTTTCGTTCTGTCTGTGCTGTATCAGGAGGTCAGTATATTTGTTCGCATGTGGTTGGTTTCAATAATGTTTAAATCAAGAATCAATTGACAGTATATAGCAACATCTAATTTTGCTAGATGGTATCTATATTTTATGAACTTGTGTCTTATTATGTAACAAATATAGATTCATTTCGTACATGCAATAGTATCATAAAATATATGTTGCACTATATATATATTTTAGTGAGTGGTCTACGCTGCTGGAAGTGTATCGCTCACGACTGTGAGCGTGACCCTGAAGATAACTACAAGGCCACCAAGGTTGACTGTATTGTTGGAATCAAACAGTGTATGGTATGTGTGCAAAAACTTTCAACCGATACCATTTCATTATTAACTATTTATTAACTAAAAAACACCATTTTAGTCGATGTTAAACAACTCATACTGGTAATATCGAATAAAAGCAATATTAATTGTTGAAATAAGAAGACGATGAAAATTGACAATGTTTTGCGCAAATATGCTAAATGCATGCCTTATCTTTCGTCTTTCGCGTGATAATTATATGTTTATGGTATATCAATTGAATATGAATTCATTATTGTTTGTACCAATTTACAGATAGTCCAGTACCGGATGTTTGACAACGTCACGCATTACGATTCTGTGATACGCACGTGTACTGACAGACCGTGTCACGTGACACGTATGGACGAGTTCTTTAAGTGTTTAGCCACACCCAAACAGTATATAATTAGTGGATGTACTCTGCGTACGTGTTGTTCGGATATAGATTATTGTAATGGTGCTGAAACATCTAGGATAGAATTGTGGGCTTTAACTGCTGGATTGTCATTTGTTTTACATATAGAGCAATTATGACTATAATATACGAGACATGCACCTGAACCTGGCCATAATCTTAAGAAAAATTGTGAGAATATTGTGCAAAAATTTGTCGGTGGAACTAATGCAAGTTAATAGGTACATGCTCTCATAACATAATTATTTACACTTGACAGAAATCTGTTGAAATAAATAACCGATGAACATGATTATATTGTTGGTTTCATAAATCATAAGGTGAACACAATGAAAAGCTTATTGCCAAATTATAACTTATATGAGTCTAAATTATAATACCTCGGTTGATCTTTAACACTGGCCAAATGTTTGCAAAGTGCAGTGTTGATATTGACCATTTACGTTTCTTATATAAATTTGAAAACACTTTCTCACAAAATATATTCCCTTGCCGAATGAATCTACATAAAATGGAAAAGAAAAGTATCATGTTTCTTTGAAAATGGTCGTGTGTAAAACGCCAAACTAGTTTTTTCATTGGTACATTTCAAATTATATGTCCCACATATGTTTTTTTTCTTTTACCACATAAAAACCATTTGCTTCTAAGCAAAATAATACCTTGAGTCGAAATATAGCCAGTAATTAAAAATAGTGTACTTTTCACAACTTGTGTTTCAACAGTCAAATAATTCTAAACGGTTTTATATAAATATCCTTTCCATTAAACAAATAAATAAAATGTATGTAATTCTCACATGTTACTTCATTGATTTCGTATTCTTTAAACATAGTTTTACCATATCGGGAAGTGGAAGTGCTTTACAAAGTATTTTTCCGTTTAAAGACAAGATTTGCTTTAATTAACATTACCTAAAATTTAAGTACTTCTCTTCAAGCTCATTGTTTATATTGCAAGTGTAATATTGATTTATGTTAAAAAAATAATGGGGTATTTATTACATTAATTCTGTCGGGTAATAGAGTATTTGTTATCCTTACAAATAATCCAAATAATACGAACATCAAGTTATTGGTATGGATCAGTTATAACTTGGTCCTAATCAGATGGTTAAGTTTACGTTGTTAAGGAGGAGATGCATAAACTTTGATGTTCATGATAGGTGTATTAAAAATGTCGGGGGAGTTATGGAAAACAAACATTCTGGGGCCGTATTCAATATGTATCTTAGATTTTGACTAAGATTCGCTCTTATCTTAAAATACAAATCTTAAATCGGTCCTTAGATCAAAATTTTTACTAAGATCTAAAACTAAGAGTAAAACTTAGATCCCGACTAAGATTCGATCTCATATGCCATTTCGAGGCTCCGTTTCTATAATTAGATTTTGTCTGATTTCCCAGCGTTAAAAATAGAAATATATACATGCGCACGAACTTGGTTACGCTGCAGACGATGTAAACAAACATGGCCGCACGGGAGGAAAAGAAACGAAACCAAGGAGGAATGCGCTTTGTTGGCGAAGTTAATGGGGGTGAGAGCGGCCATGATATGTCCCGACACGCCCTGTATAAGAAGGGATTTTCTTCCAGTAAGATGATCTGTTACTGATAAAAAGACAATACAATTGCGTAAATAATATTGAATGTCAAAATTAACAGTTGACAATATATGGTTTGTTTTCATTGCTTTTTTATTATCACCATTTTTGTTTGCATTTTTTCACTGAGTTCTATTGATTATCAATAAAATTCAATTTCGAAATAAAATCATTTCTTTTATATTACCAGTAAAGTTTAGTTAAAATGAAGTAACTGTGGGTGGTGGGAAGGAGCAGCAGGCTTGCGTAATATGTGTTTGGCATGGCCATGACAGATGTGGTTTTTACTATTTTATGTCTATTATGTCTCATTAAAAATAACAAGATTTCGCAATCATGACCCGGTACTGTAGATATTTCACAGGAATGACATCTGAAACCAAAAAGAAAATGTGGGCAGTGGTTGAATTGGAATTTAATTCCCATTCCAATGGTATCCATAGGTCATTGGATCTGCTTATTAAAAAATGGGACAACCTGGTGCAGTTTCAACGTCCCAAATACATGGATTATAGGCGGCAGTTGCAACTTACAGGTTCATTGATGTCCTTCATTTATTTAGTGTTTTTTTTTTTGGTAAATAGAATATTTCTCATTATGTTTTGAAAATTGACTGCATTATGACTTTTAAGACTTCATGTTCATAAATGTTAACTAAATTGTAATGTTTCATGTCTGCAAGACTGTGACAAATTTAAGATAAAGTACTAGTGTTATTTTAAAAGAGCCAAAATGTCTTATTCACATATCAATGTTTAAATGTTTAATTTATATGTATATATTAAATGTGATTATAGTCAGTCCTAAATGGTAATTGATAATTATATATGTTGCATACAGGCAAAAAAACTCATTAGCCATTTGTTGTGTTGTCGGAAATCACAGATGCTGTCATGAATGTGATAGAAAAAGTAGGCTGTGGCATTGAGGGTATTGGTGTTGCTGAATCCTTTGACGCGACATGCATTCATGAAAGGTACTTTAAATTAATGATTGATTATCCGTACACAATTTAACTATCAATGTTGTGTCAAATTCTAAGTTAGAAATTTGTGTAACAGAATGCACAAAAATGGTATGTGTTTCAGCCAGGGTTCAGACCCATTACCTATAACTCTGTGGGCAAACACTTTGTTATATTATCTACCTAGGTACAAATGTAGCTCTGTATAGCTAGATAATTTAAGTGATATTTAATAATGATCAACTGGCCGTTTACAGTTCTTTTTCAATGAAGCAAACATTCCATTTCTAATCAATTTTCATGTCTATAGTTAACAATTTGTTGCATTTGACTGCACACAAAGGATTAAACGTTCTTGATTTTCTTCATAAATACATATTATCATTTCACTGGTGCCTTATTTATTTAGTTTGCCCAGTTTAAGTGCAGTGATAAGCAAACTTGCTTCTCACCAAGTTAATCTGGGATTGCTCCCGACCTAATTGCACACGACTGTAGTTGGGCAAGTAAGTTTTCTCAGGGTTTTCAGATTTCCTCCACACAACAACACCACTCTCTTGCACAACATTGTGTAAAATAGACTGACTTGGTAAAAATTCATATAACTTTTTTCACAACTGTTGTAAAATGAATATTGGTTGAACAAATTACTTTTTCAGCCAAAATGTAACAGAAATTGGAGAAACAGACATGGTACCAATCTACCAACTGTTGAACGAGTACACGTAAGTATCTCACAAAGCTATTAAATTTAAAGCAAAATTTAACAAGGAAAAAAATAATTTAGTTAGATCATAACATTTTCTTTGATATTTACATACATTTACCATAAATATGGTATAAGTGAAGATTGCATGGAAACGATCTGTACAATCTGAGAACACTTTGATAACATTGCTATTGATATAATTTTGCACCCCCATAAATTCTTAAATTAATATTCAAATGAAACATGAAAACACCTACAGCTTGAAATATTATACCACAGTTAAAAACTGTACACAAGCTTTGCTTTTCCTTAATGATTGGGTTCATGTATTCGTTCAATTAATGAATGCACTTACACCATGCTACATGTAACCAGAGTGGCTATTAAACCTTTGATTTGTTTAATTGATTTTGATATGGAAGACTAAAGAAGTTTCAGATTGGAAAGGTAGGTACAAGGGACAAAAAAGTGAACAATTCATGTAGAATTAAAACAACTCCTTTTAAGTTAAAACTACTTAAAGTATATAATATCATTATAACAGAGCGAAAACAAGTGCAACATTTACCAATCATTTCAATGTCTAACAAACAATGGAGAAAATAATTAACAGAGACATACAGTTCACTGACACATACACACCACTAACATATGCATGCACATACATACCACTGGCACATGAATATCACTAGCAAATACACAGCAATAACTCATACATATTACTTCAATACTGACATATGCATACACATAGATAACACTAACACATACAAACCACTAACATGTGCATGCACATAAATACCACTGGCAAATAAATATCACTAGCAAATACACAGCAATAACTCATACATATTACTTCAATACTGACATATGCATACACATAGATAACACTAACACATATGCACCACTAACATATGCATGCACATACATACCACTGGCAAATAAATATCACTAGCAAATACACAGCAATAACTCATACATATTACTTCAATACTGACATATGCATACACATAGATAACACTAACACATACACACCACTAACACATACATATCAATAATTCATACATATAACTGACACAATCATACTCATACCTTATATTTACACATACAAATATATAACACACATAAGTCTGCAACATTATAATTCAGAAATAGTACAGTCCCAAAGACTTCAATACTTCACAAACATAAAGACAAATCATTAAAAACAGCTAACAAATTTAAACAAGTTAAACAAGTTCTATTTCAATAAAAATGGTATAATTTCAGAACATATCAGCCATTGTCGGAGTGTGCTGAAATGGCCATTGCTGCACCCAGCACACAGTCATGTATAGGCACGAATCCACCATCCAGTCATTGCAGCTGCCATGAGTGCGGTTCAATTAGGAGGCTGAAGAAAAGGAAGTTGGAGTTGGAGGTGGCTATACTTGCCAAGCGATTTGAAAAAGAACAATAAAGCTTGTCAACTTACATTTGTGTGAATTTCATTTCCATGCCTGTACAGTGAATCAGGGTTTATAAGGTCGAGGAAAGTTTCCACATGAACGGATGCTTATTTATCAACATATTGAAACTATGGTTTATAGACTACAAAAATGTGACTGTTTGTTATTTCCATTTAACTTTTAGTTATTAAATTTGTACAGTGTAAAATTACATGCTATATTTATGTCCACTTATTTTGTTGCTTGAAAATTTGTAAAGTGTTGTATTAAGTACTATATTCGTTTTCCACATTGTTGATAATTGTCTATTTATCTTCTAAATGCAGGATAATAAAGAAACTACTATTTTTGCAAAATTAGCAGCATATTTACTAATTTTCTGTATTAAACAGATACAGTCTTACCAAAGTATCTTGTTTTAAACTGTTCTCTGTATCTAAGGCCCACAAAGTTGTCTGCTTGAGGCTGTGGCCTGCCATCACCATCATTTACAGCATCTTCATCATCTGGTCCTGCCATGGGAATGGCTCTCTCCGTGCCAATATTGTGCAGTACACAAAATGCCAGCACCAACCTTTTTATCATATAAATGAATTAATTATTATAAGAAATAAACATGTATTTAAGTGTTAAAATGATACTTATTTATTTAATCTTTAACAGAGTTATGGCATTTAATTTGATTGTATATTACAAGGCTGTCTTTCTTTATGAAAGTATCAAGATATACAAAGTGTTAGCCAAAAAAAACTATTGTGATATTGAACCACAGTTCTAGTCATATGATATCAAACGAAGTATGTGAACTTGTTTTTAGATACAACGTGTTCCCAAAACTATTGTGATAACCATAGTTCTAGTCATATCAAATATAAAGTATGTGAACTTGTTTTTAGATACAAAGTGTTCCCAAAACTATTGTGATAACCATAGTTCTAGTCATATCAAATATAAAGTATGTGAACTTGTTTTTAGATACAAAGTGTTCCCAAAACTATTGTGATAACCATAGTTCTAGTCATACCAAATCTGTCTGTGAGATCTTCTATTCAGATGCTGTACGTGTGCCCCCATACATTGAATAGAGCGGCTGTATGTTTTGCAATTGTCTGTTTATGAGTTTTATGTCATAAGATACTAATGTCCACATTCATGTACAATGTTCTAGCTGATTTTACAAATTTACTTTGTGGTTATTCTTATAGTTGGTTTCCATTACCAGCTCACTGTGTTACTGTATGATCCTACAATTCCTTTTGTTTAACCATATGAATAAGCTTTCTGTTTTAATTGAATGACAAGAATTATGATAATAATTGTGCGTTTTTTTCCCATTCATTTCAGTTGGTTCATAGATTGCATTGGTCCATATTAAATGAATAGTATAGAGGAAACACATACCTTAATTAATTTCAACATTTCAAAGATGCAACTATCATAATTATTTCACAAACATATGCATCTAAATACATTTACTAAAAGCTATTTAAATGTTAATGCATGATAATGGAAATACAAACATAAATGAACGGTTAATTAACACAATAATAGTTTTATACGGGACAGTGTTTGCGATAATCCAATATATGTAAAAGAAATTATAGAAATGGGACATTTAATAATTTTGAAACAAAACGTTGAAAATGTTGGTTTATATTTTTATTTATTTACCTAATCCTGCGGACATCATTTTTTTCAAAGTTTTGAGTGCCAAAAAAAACAACAACTATGGCCTTAAATATAAATATGTTACTTTCTTTCTGCTGAACAAATTGTTGAAATACTGTGATGTTACTATTATTATTATTGCACAATGTACATGTTGAATAACTTCTGTCACAGATGTATTTCATTAAAGGCTGGATAGAAAGAAAACATGTTACGTCTCGTTTTATTCTTATATAATCAAGTATGAATACAGATGAAAGCTAAGAGTTCCTTAAACAAGACTGAATACTAAAAAATAGACGTCAAAGAGGCGACAAAAAGGTTTAGCCTGTTGAAACAGTCTTTCACACAGACATAATGATCTTCCATGCAATTGCAACACAGACTCCCATTTTGACAAACATTCATGTCAAGTTTGTTGGAAATCCCATAATGTTTGATTATTAGGCGTCAGGGAAAAGTTAAAGTCCTATCAACAGTCCTCTTTTCAACATTTGACCTTTAACCATGACCTTGACCTTGTGTGTGATATGCCGCCTCATCATGATGAACATTCAAGGCAAGGTTGTGTTTTTTTTTAATCCTATAATGATTGGTACAGATAAAGCACAGACAAGCATATAAAATGTCAAGACTACTTGACAAGGTTATTTCATTCAATGGAATACTGCACACTTTTTCCGGTTGAAGGACGATTTCTCTATGGAGAATCCCAAATCTCCTCTTCAACTGGCCTATGCCTCTCTCAACCAATGCCCTGGTGATTTTGTGACTTCTGAAATGGTGTGTAAAATAAACATATATTTTTCATACATGCAAGGGAAAAAAATGCAAGACATTTATAATTAATAAAACAATGGGAAAAAGTTAATGGTTATTTGAGTTCAGAACATGTTCATGTCATTTGAGATATATCACATAAAATGTTGATTTGCTTGTTTAGGTTAAAAATTAATTGACAACTTAATAAAACAATACATTTTGTTTCAAAAATAACTAAAATGATATTAGTTATGTGCAAAACATTCATTAATTAACTGTATACCTTTAGCAACAAAGTAAATTAAGATGGAAATTGTTTGTTTCAGAGGAATATAATTTGAATTTTATTGATGAGCACTGAAAGTAATATTTATAAGTTACCATACTGTAATTTAAGAGATGGTTGTCCGGTTAATGCACTCACTTCTCACCGAGACAATACAGGTTCGATTACCGGCCTGTACGTTGGGTTGGTGGTCACCAAGCCGGACAAGAGGGTTTTCTCAGGGTACTCCGGCTTACCCCACAACACAAGACCACACTCTCGCGAAAAATCTTGCAAATTATAGTGAATTAGTATAATTTATCATGAATATCTTAACAATAATTGTATATTAAATAATGTTTAAACTAATAGGTGATATAAATATCATTGAAATTTGCTTTTAGAAATGGTCTTTGGATAAAAAATAAATAAAAACTGTGAGACACATTAATGCAAAACATTATTTCAAAAAGTCTAACAGTGAAATTATGATACTAATAAATCTCTTACTAACAAGAAAGCATGTAATGGAATATCAATCCCATATAAGGCATGACAGCTGTAAGATATTTTGAAACAAGCATTTCTGAAGAAAATTCCGGACGTTTCCAGAAACTACTAGATGTTGATTGTAACTTGAATACTGTACCTATTATAAGCATGTTCTGCAGGTGTTCAGGGGGGGCAGGTATGGTGTTAATAGCCACCTCTTGGCAGGGTATCCGCTGTCACCTAGTAGGTGGAACCCTTGGGGCATGTGGCCATTCTCAAACAGGTGAAACAAGCCACTTTCTCTCAAAATGCGGGTGTCATGAACTGAGCCGGGCCAGCGGCAAACAACATCCATGATGTTGTATGTTCCTGTTCACATATATTTCCTCTTGAACATGAGGTGCCACGATATTAATATGAGTCCCATCTATGGCCCCAATAACATAAGGGAATCGCGCAATGCCTCTGATATGCTCAGCATTCCGCCTGCATTCTTAAATTCGGCGTGGCAATCTGATATTACGCCTTATCAATTCCGGCGAAGAAAGGGCTGCAATTACTTGGAATAAAACCCTTGACACGGTTGACAGACTCACCCCATGTATGTCAGCATCATTAAGCTGAATTGGGCCTGTTGTCAGCAATCTTAAAGTTATGAGAACTTTCTACTTTGTGATCAAAGCCTTATTTCTTAGCGCTTTGGGCTGTATCGACTGTCCTAATAAGGCAACCAAGAAGTCTATTCCATTCCGGTCTATTCTGTATCTTTCGATGATTTCCCCATCTTGAAGATTATCCAAATCCGGTGCACGATCCATGGACTGAAATGATAGTCAGTTATGATTCACCTTAAGGAAAAAAAATATGTAAAATAATCCTCATTGAAGTGTTTTCGCCATTATTATTACTTCAAAAATATACATAATATACATACCTTAAAAATCACGGATAGATTTCCTTACCAAACATTTTTCATGTATGAACAATCCGGGCCACAATCTGTTGCTTCATAGCACGGAGAAACCGATGTGTTGGGTAGCATACAGCAAGACTTGAATTATGATTTAATTCAGACATAAAACAAGTCCTGCATAAAAACACCCGTTCACATTTGAAACTTATGATCTTTCATTTTCCGAGGCAATATCCATTTTTGCATATTTTTACCATTTCTGTCAATGTCAAGTTTTGTATAATGTGAATTCAAATACATTACATATTTAAAGAACACAAAAAACTGTTAATTTCAGATGAAACAATAAATATATATTTAGGAAAAATGCATAATTTGCTTTAAACAGTCGACAGTGCGAAAAAAAACATGGCCACAGCACGGGGGTATTTAATGTTCAAGGTATTTGTGTAATTATCTAAACAATCATACATATCCGTAGCGGTTCTCATGATTTAATTTAAACAAATCTACTTATTTGTGAATAATATAAGAGCCACAGAAACTGAGACTTCTATATAAAAAAGTCACATTTTGGTAAACATCCTTATTCGTCCTTCACATTGAAATACTACTCCCTAATGTACAGCAGGTTACACTGAACTATTACGAAGGATAATTTACTTACCGGCGTGTGTTAAAAGCAGGTATTTTCGGTGAAAAAAAAGAAAAATATCGTTAATCGCCGCAATAATTAAATTTAAGATCACTTTTAAGGAAGGTAGACGCTTCCTTAAACTTTCAGAACGATCTAAGTAGAAATTTTAGTTTTGTGCAAAACTTAAGTCGGATTCTTAGATTTTAGTTGGTTTAAGATCCAATCTAAGATAAAAATGGCAAATCTAAGGATATGACCTATCTAAGATACATATTGAATACGGCGACAGGTCTAGTGGTCAACAGTTCCAATTTCTTTGGTGATAAACACGAAGAAAAATGCATTATGCCTTACTTTTAGAATATATAAATCTGGAAAACAATCTAAATCATGATTATTTGTTGTAAAGAATGTTTATTCTGCTGTCAAAAACACTCAGAAGTGAACATTCGAATAAGAACATATAACTTAGTTTACTTATTACCAAATGTTTTGTATCAATTGCTTGCTTAGTCATACTTTGAGATATTGACGGTTGTTTAAATATTGGAAAATGCAATACACATATCTGAATATGCATACAAACATCAAATATTCACACCTAAATGGTGTGTTGTGTTTTTTTTCGTAAAGTATCAGAATATCTTAACTAATCTTATTCTTGAGAAAAGTTATGGGCTTATAGATAACATCGAACAAACTGTTTGTGCATGTTAATGTTTACATCAACACAAAAACAAACATAATAACTTTCATTTCAGTGTCTTTATTACGGAACAATGCTTGTAACACTCGTCAAATTAGAATACCCGGTTACATGTATCAGGGCAATTCATTGCAACAGTTAACCAATCAGCTGTAAGAACCGTTTTCCGACAGTTTTTTTTGTGTATAGAGCTAAGAGAATTCTCCCACTAAACAATTCGTAAAACAGACCATACATACACTTCAACAGTCATAGTTGTCCAATATCAGATATACGTCCTAGAAAACCCTAATTGCATCGGCATGCTAATTCAGTAATTGACGGAGGAGGATTTACTTTTACAACGCGACAAAGATTAATGTTGAGTGGATTGCTCATCGTCACTTGGCCCAATTCGTTCGTTGTCTCCAAGCGTGAGCAATGCTATGACATGGGTATTTCAACGGCAGCCTTAAATTGAAATTGGTCATTTTGCTACATTGTGTGTTTACTTAAAAGCCATAAATTAATTGATTTAAGTTGTCATGTATGATGCATAACATGTATCTACAAGGCCACAAAAAGTCGACAGTCATGAAGGGATTCAAAAATGAATGGAATTTCAATATATATGCAAAACGCTACAGAAACATGCTCAGTAGCAAAAAGTTTAAATATAAACCCGGTTTAGTGGCAATGGGCAAGCGCCAACGACATAGAACACAAATTCACAAACAAGAAACATAGAACAGCACACAACTCTACAGACAGCACAGTGCATAAATACTATTCAACACTTTATCTTGACACCTATAATGATTTTTGAGCCTAACAAATCTGCGTTAGTACTGGTAACATTCTGCAAAAATTAGCAATGGAATAAAAAGTATGTCAAAGATAATAAATCATAACACAATTGTACTTGTTCGTAGAAATACGAGACTGGTGTTGTGTTTACATGAAAGATATGTAAAAGAACTGTGTTACAAAATAAGTTGCGGAAATTATTTTGTAATAGGACGATATAATTATCTTAAAGTTGTTCAAACACGGATTTCATTAAAAGTACGAGACCGGTGAGTATAATAGTTTATTTGAAATTTAAGTGGTATTATGTTATGGATTTATTTGATCAGAAACTGATGCTGTGTTATATAAACAGTGACATATTCCATAATTCGGAGCAAAACCCTTTTTTCTTTGGATGCAATTTGCTTTTCCAAGAGATGAGTAATGTGCAATATGTTCAAGAACGATATGTAAATAGCATAGTTGTACAAAATTAGAAAGCACATTTACAGCAACGTTGTCTGCTTACCAAGTTTTTCTTTGTTGTGTTTTTAAGGGTAAAATTGTCGTTATTAGGAGTTCATCAACATGAAATGTAATGTAGTACGTGTTGCGGTATTGAAGCATTACGCCAAGATTCTTCAAACATATTTAACGTTATGTGCTGATCCTTTTCCCACAGCTCGAAAACCAAGAACATTGCTTGAAAACACAAGTTTGCTTTTGATAGATCTCTAAGCGTTTATAAAACCATTGGCTCTGATATTTGCGACAACAATCATACATGTTTATGTCCAAGAAAGCAATATTGACATGCGAATTGATGGAGGGGGAAATAGACACGACTGGGATTTATGTTGAGATAAAGGCTGTATCTCACACATCCCGATGGTTTGGGCCCAGAATGCGCAACCGGAAGCATTGGTATTACACGCATGAATAAAATACGCGGAACAGGAGCAACATATGCTTTCACTGAATGGAAATAGTGTATTCTTAAGCGCGGATTGGTGTAATTGATTGAATGTCAGGGATTTAATAACATAATTGTCATACATGATAAATGAAAATAATCCAATAATGGGAAAACGTGCAATATTTGTTACAAACATCGCTATGATCAAATTAACAAGACCTTTATGATACACTTTTAATAAAATCAAGCTTTGTTCCACCGTGTTTTATTGGTTGTTTGTGACTTTTGTATTTGTTGACGTAGAATTAGATATGTATGTCTGAATGTTATCATACGTTTAGTACTGTATCAAATAGGGAGTATCTGCACTACGTAGTGCAGATAAACTGTCAAGTAAATAAAATATTATAATTCAAAATAAATTTACTTTGACACGATGTTTAAACAGTTATATAAAATTATTTGTCATCGTGTTTTTTTTTTTCTTTTTTTTTCGAAAGGGATAAACTGAATTCGCCCATGTAAAACTTATATATTCTATAGCCTTTTCAATATAATGACGAAAAGGAAAATAATATCAAATGCATTTTAATGATTTTTGAATATTTAAAATGTAAAATGTAGTTATAAAGTGTAAAAGGGCCATTTTTATTTAACAAAAATAAATGAAATAAGTGTATTAAAATATAATTACTTTTGCAAACAACATAAAGTTTGTTTTGAAAGTATTGTTTAATGAAGAATAAATGTTTTAAATGGACAGTTTCACTTTAAATAATGTATAAACAATATATTAAAAAATCTAAACAAGATAATAGTTTTGGGTATTTTGCATAGACAAGACTTTAGATCGTCATGGCCTTTATATCGTACAATATCTGACCAAATGGTGAGATGTAAGAATACTCTATACCATGTTACAAGACGTCAATTCTTTGTTGTGTGTTTAGAATGTATTAAAACTGATGTACTTTGATTGCTAAAAAAATACATCAGCATATCTTATGTCTTGTTTCCAAACCATGTCATTTGGGAACAATTAACATTGTCTTACAAAGAAATTCCAGACCATTTGTAGATACAATCCATATGTGTCACGCCATCGTTGCATGCAAACCATTAGTGTCACGTCGTATCTAGATAAAATCCATACATGTCATGCCATAAATATATATAAGATATAAACTATAAATTTCACGTCGTTTCTATATAGAAATCATAAATGTCATGCAATTTCTATATACAATATTTATATGAAAAACAACAGGAACAAGTCCAGTAGTCGAAATTTTCAACATTAACCCTACAATAGCCATGTGTTAAGCTTTTATTAAATGATTTTTACTTTTCATCTGTTTTGGAACTTTGGTTTGGTAACATAAGGATACAATAAGATTTGTCATAATACACAATTGAAAATACAGGGATAAGCCCAGCCACAGTTGTTATGGTACACTAATTTATAACACAACACTCAACATCTTAGTGACGTCATATCGGCACGTCATACAAACTCAAAAGAGAAAAATCCATTAAACATCTTCCAACTACATCAAGATCCATTCACAAACAGTTTTATTCCATAGGAAAATCTGAGCCATTATATTAACACTAATTTTAAAACTTCCAGAATGGTATATAATTATGATATAGCACATGTAAAACTATTAAAATGACATGTTAATTATTTTAAAGAAATATAAACTTTACCAAAGACCTAACATCAAAGACATTTGCCCTGATATATTAAATGAATAGAACGATTGACAACATTCCGCAGGAACAAACTTGCATAGTTCTATAACATAATAAGAGAGTTCTAGAACCTTTTGAACAGAGGTTGACAAACATAGTTCACTAAAATATCATATTGGGAAATTATAGCTTATTCAAATTTATCAAGGTCAGAATGCAGATAAAGCTAAATCATTTAACTATCAGGTAACGGAATTGAAAAAAAATATTCAGAAAACTACAAATGACTGCTTACGTTGACAATGATGCAACGCTTTGGATACTGATGTTATTTCCAATAACTAGTGAAGTGCCTTGTTTACGCAATTTATTCTAGAATGCAAACCTTTGCTGAAACATGAGATTTGTTTTCTTTTGTAAAACTAGATGAAACGATGTTTATATTACATAACTATTATTTCGCAATATCAAAGATCGATGTTTTATGAAAAACTTGTTAATTATTAAAGTTAAAAATCACTGACAAGTGTAAATGATTCATTTTTTTGTCAAATAATAGACGTGATTATTTAATGCATACTATTGGCTAATTTCTTTAAACATAATTAATTATTTTATGGTGAAAACAGTTTAAGGGCGATATATATAATCACTTATGGGAGAATCGTATAGTGTGTACGTGTGATATGTGTCTGTGTATTTGTGTGAAGGAATATTGTGCGTTTTGTGTGACGGGTACGTGTATGTTTGTGTCATGTGTGTATCTGTGCGTGCGCACGTTCGTACACACGTGTGCGTGTATTTCTTCAATAAAGGGATACAAGTTTTATTTATGTATTACACTGTTTGTGTTGATTCAAAATCAGAGTTAACAATCTATGACAAAGTTAAACAGAAGAACTAAAATCAATATCGTAGTTTGTGAATAATTTCAAAATATTTTTTGTAAACATGTTGGAAATTACTGCTTTGGAAAGTTCAACGAGTAAACAGGAGTAAATTTTGAGATGGGGTGGGAGGTTTATGTTTGGGGCGGGTTTGTGAAAATAAAAATTGTATCTAGTACACAACCAGTTTATCAACTAAGTGGAAACCAAAGAGGAAGTCATTTTAGAAAGCAATGAATACAAATAATGAGATGTGTTTTCCATAGCCGGTCGTCCTTTCACTTCCAATCCAAACCCAACCTGCGCACGCAATGTCGACAAAAGTGAAGAAATCTTTTGTAGCTTTGCGTGATACAGATACTAAGGATTTCCATTGTGTGATAGATGAGGTCTTATTCCTGCTTCATTATTTACAATTTTCATCAGAACTTAAATGCGATACGTGCGTTTGTCATAACATTTTGTACCAGAATAACCGAACGGAAATCGTCAATGTTTCAAGTATTATGGAACTCTAATGGTGTCTTTGCAGACATATTAGAATAATTCGGCGTAATGAGTCGTGCTTTGTGTAAAAATAATCATGATATCATTTGTCACGAAATGGATCAAATTGCAGTATTTAAGGATAGGAATAAACCAGTAAAAGAACATTGTATATTATACAAAGGAGAATCCTGACTAGGATGGAATTTTATAGCCAAATATATGACACTGTACATCAACTAGAGAACCGATACAAAAATGGACATGTAGTCAAAAAGACAACCGACGGAGCCAAACATGGATTATTACAATAAAAGAGGAACTCAGTAAATCACAAATGCATTATTAAAGGAATAACCTGAAAAAAATTACATTGTTTTGCCATTTGTAGATTGTTGCTGTTTGAATGTAAATGATAGCATCCACGTGTAATAATGTGGTATGTAGTCATTAGAATTTTTGTATCGAAATTCTGCCGTTTTTTTTTGACGCAATAAATGCAAAACATATCAAGATCTCCCGTTGTTTACTGGATACAAGTTCAGGTAAAAAGCAGAAAACGAAATGCATTGGTCGGCATGTTACTTGTGTCGACGAAAAGCTAACTATTTTAAACGTCAGAATATATACACTTTGATTGAATATGTAATTAAAAGACATGTTCGTGTAGTAACATTTTACAATTGTTATTCTTGTGTCTGTCTAATAAATACCGCGCAAGGTATTCTAATGTGAAACATTACATTTGATTTGAAATCGCTTTGTTATCCTATTGCTAGTTCCGCAAAATAACAAGTATTTTTCCACCAATTATCGGTCGGAAGTGAGATAAATACGTCCTTGACGGAAACAAATAGAATAATAATGTTTTTGAACCAATTTAAATTAATTCACAGAGTGTCTTGACTTCATAAAATGAGAAAGGATAGGATAACAAAGAGTAAAGAGAATAGCACATGACACTTATATAATAGGACATACACATCTGGTTATTTTTCAAATTAAATCCAGGTAACAAATTATTATTCTTTTTAAAGCTGGTACATGTTTATTTACCTACAAAATACACTAATGATCAGGTAATGACTGTTTTTTGGTTTTAGTGCCAAAGCTCGAAAAAACATTCTTTGTGGTTATAAAAATTCGCTTGCGACATACAATTCATTAAAATATAATTGATAATTTTACGAGATCCGATCCTCTTTTCTGATTTATATTTTTGTTGAGTCATTTATTGTATATTGAATTACAGTAAGCAAGCTAATTCCAGGACTTATCATCACAGGAATCACCAGAATAAGATATATAATATAAGGGACATACACAATTGTCTCAAAAGGAACATCTTCCCCAGAATATTGTCTCCAACTGCATTAAAACACGCATGGTAATAATACAATGCTAACATGTACTATCGAACAAATTTATTTCTCTTCGATGACTGATAAGCCTCTTACGGCCAACTTAAAATACAAACTTGTATTCCATATATTTCTTTAAAGAGATCCGTTGAAAGAACAACTGTGAAAACTATTTATCTCAAAAATGACACCTTCGTTTTAAGATCAAGTATATATTTCAAAAAAAGTTAGTAAGTAATGTAACTATATTTTACGTTGCTCAGATTTTGTTAATGAGCGGAAAAGATAGAAACCTTTCGTAATCAGTCAACATAATAATAATAATAATAATAATAATATTAATAATAATAATAATAATAATAATAATAATAATAATAATAATAATAATAATAATAATAATAATGTTTTAAATTTCAAATGAGAGAATGATTGTCACAGCGTAATGATTTGGTCAAATATCCAACCCAGAAGTTACCATGATTTGGAAAAATCCATAACATTTGTATTTCCTTTCTTCTATTAAAATTTGTAAACATACCATGTATGCATAGTTTGGTGAATAATATCCTTTCCGTACCATTCCAGAACATACAGGTATCATGTGCTGTAGTTTACATATTATTGTACTCAGCTTTGTATATTCATTATTTTTGCTCAACACATTATTGAAAAAGAATGAAATAAAAATTGAAACCTCGACATAATATGAGAGGAACATACAGAAAACCGATATTCTTGTTTATACGATTGAGAAGTTATTGTCTTCGGAAAACGTTCCCTTGACGTTTTTTTTTCATCAGAATAGTATGTGCATTATTACAATTGCAGGCCATAACATACAGCTTACGACCACTTAAGGGTTTCAACGATGAGTAATAAGTCTGCATTCATTGGCAGATGAAAGAGCTCAATGACTATAAAGCACGTTCAATATGCAGTATTTTGGTCAATTACTGAAAACGTAAGGATATTTTTGAGATCCGTGTAAAATCGTATTTTTCTCAAGTGCCACAGAAGGAGCCCATTTGTTTACTTGTCGCGATTCCTCTGTTATTTAATACTGTTATTGCCGGATATACACATCTTATGTGTATTGACATTGAAATATAAACAATTTACAAGTTTAAGAGTTTGTTGTATGATACAAGGTTAAACGTTAAATGCGTATTCAAACGTTCTCATTGGCAGGCTGATTCGCTCATGTCGTTTTTGAGAGGAAAAGTGATGACCAAGCTTTGTTAGTGATCTATGACAAGTTGTTGGGTTTTGAGTTTATTTTTCACTTAATTGTTGTGTGAATTTGCAAAGCACAAGCCAAAGTATCTGATCTAATCTGCAGAAATCAGCCATTTGCGGAGACAATGTGTCTATTTCTTTCGTATATAACTCCGAATCAATTTCATTTATGAAGTAAATCCTGAAAATGGTGTCTAGAGTTTAATTTAAGCAAATAATTTCCATCTTCATTTGCAAAACCGTTAAAAGTTTGCTTTACTTTTCCGTGAATGAAATAAATGCGATAAGAATAGAAATGCTTTGATGATAGACTAAATAAAATAAATATATAATAATGCTCATGGCAAAACTGGAAACCAGAGTTTACGGGCCAAACACATCAGTACCACATTGAACATTGAATATGTCTGCATTTTTATTTTCAAATTGCCTCATAAATGCGAGCATTATTTATCTACATGAGGAGGAATAAAGAAATAAAGCAATATCGACGATTCATTGGAATTTTAAGAAGTGAATTATATATATCCTGGTCAGTGGTCAACAAAAATCTGTTTCGAAGCTAGGTTTTGATTAATAAGGTATACTATTAGATTATACCAAAACTCTAATATCTTCCAAACTTTTGCATTAGAAATAGAAGATTGGAGTTTGTGGAAATTCCAACCACAAAACAGGGACTCTTTGGCACTAGGATAATTTTATTACCACTGAGGATCTAAAGTTCCAGTTTTGTCCAGGCCTCCAATTACATGTACAACCTGATTATTAGCTTATTCTGTCGGGTTAAAGAATATGTAGTAGCTTTACAAATACTCCACATACTACGGAAAAAAGGTTAATTGCTTTGGATAAGCTATTACCTGGTCTTAATATGTTGGGGGAAAGTTTACTTTGTTTAGGAAGAGATGCATAAGATTTGATATTTATGAAAAGAGTATTATAATTAAATGTTGGGGCAGTTATGAAAAAAAGTATTCTCGTTTTGTTAACAACAGTTACATTTTGTTTGGTGATAAACAACAAGAAAAATGCGATATGCTTTACTTCTAAAATGTGTATATAGAGGATCTTAAATGAGTGTTTATCTTTTATCAAATTTATTAAACGAGCTTATTTTAAAATGATAAAAACGAGGCTTTGCTGAGTTTTTATCGTTTTTAAATGACGAGTTAAATACATTTGATACAAACAAATCACGAATCTGAGATTCTATTTATAACATAACTCAATTACGGTCGAAATCTAGGTCAAAGTTTCTTCAATACACATTCTCGTGTCCTAGAGCGAATAATTTACATTAAGCCTCATCCGCATGAAAGAAAATAGTCCGATATTTAAACATTTTAATAACAATACAAAACATCCATGTCTCAATTATCAACCTGTTTTCAAAGGTTTCATTTAAAAACAAAAACAAAATACATATTTCAATCCATTAGATTAAGCAAATCAATAATAAGAGCAATGTCATAACTGCGTGACGTCATTAGTAATCACGCGAGTCTGTACATGTCATTTGGCGGTTGAAGTTTAAACAGACCGTTAGTCAGCGTCACAGTCGCTTTCAGTAGTGCGAATTAGCTTTTTATTTTTTGGATTACATCATGGATTTTTGTCATTTTGATGGATATGCACAATGAGTTTTACCATCGTTAATTGGAGCACCAAATATGTTGTAAAATCCACCGAAAAAGTGAGATTTCATGTGGAATCAGTGACTGTGTGAACTTAAGCATAGCTGGCGAACTGTGTGCATAGACTGAGCATTGTGCAGATGGTTTTACTGTAGTACAATATGTTGGATATTTCCTCGTGTTGATTTGGATTTATGTGGCTATGGTTGTTTAAAGATGCCATGTTCTTGTGTCCCGATATTTGCAAGGGGGTCGTTTGTTTGGATTAAGCCCAGCCTTCTTCACCATTTGTTTCATCGTGGAGCTGAGTTTGTTGAGACCGACAGGATTTATTTTAAAACATTGTTTCTGATGATTGTTTACGTTTTTTGACAGCGCGTAAGAATACATTTTTTTTTGTGATGCGGTTACCTTATTCGCATAGTTATTACACTAGTTATATATGAAAAAATATTGCATAGGGTTAT
This sequence comes from Mya arenaria, assembly GCF_026914265.1. Classification (NCBI taxonomy): domain Eukaryota; kingdom Metazoa; phylum Mollusca; class Bivalvia; order Myida; family Myidae; genus Mya; species Mya arenaria. The sequence continues at coordinate 54,380,221 of NC_069122.1, read as the reverse complement.
ATCATTCCTGTGTCGTAGGTTATGTTATAGATCATTATATTCATATTTGGAAAACAATGTAATTCATGATTAAATGGTGGTATTTTGCTGTCGAAAAGAAACCCTCAAAAATGAATATTCTAATTATAACATGTAATTTAGTTAACCGCATGATTTTGACCCAACGTTTTGTATCAATTGCTTGCCGGGTCATATTTTGAGATATTGACGGTTTTTTAAATGTGGAAAATTAAATCCGGCTTTCAAATTATTCTCTCCTTGATTATTTGCTATATTTCATATATCGGAATAGGCTTACAGAATTGAATTATTCACACCTATATGGTACTTTTTTTCTCTCCGAAAAGTATCGGAATACTTTATAAAATATCTTATTCTTGAGAAGAGGTTATTTTATTCTAGATATCCTCTAAAAGTCTGTATGTGCATGTATATTTGCATATACGTACAAAAAACAACAATCTTAAACTTACATTTCAGTGTCTCTGCATTGGACCAACGATAGCTCTCAAAATATAGTTGGGTTTCATATAATTGCCTTATATATAGTTGAATCAAGACACTTTACCCAGTAAAATATTCGTCTTCAGCATAACGGTTCCGTTCTTTTATTTGTCTGATCTGTTTAAGTTTGGTTTTATATAAAGTTGACAAATAAAATTATCAGGAAAGAAAAATCATGGATATTATGGTATTAGTTTGCATATCTAAATGTTTGATGTTCATAATTTGGAAAAATGCAATTCATTAACAATGGAATACGGAAACATGTTTTTAGAAATCTGTACTGACTATAGATTAACAAAGTTTTCCGTTCGGTTGACATTTTAAAAGTTTGGCTCGTTGTTATAGATGCCAAATTTTAGTTTCATTGGAGAACTTGGTCACATATACCGGTTAAAAACATTTCAACAGTTATTTAGTCAGCTGTAGGAACCGTTTTCCGACAGCTTTTCAATCTAGGGAGCTTTAAGAATACGCCCACTCAACAATTCGTTAATAGACCATACAAACTTTTCAGCACTCTTGATAGTATGTCCAATATCTGATATACGTCCTAAGAAATCCAAATTGCATTGGCATGCTAATTCAGTAATTAATGGAGGAAGAACCAGTTCTACAGCGTGACAAAGATAATTGTTGAGTGGATTGCTGTTTGTCACTTGGCCTAATTCGTTCGTTGTCTCAAATCGTTGGCAATGCTATGACATGGGTATTTCAAAAAAAAAACGACAGCTTTTAATCGGAATTTGTCATTTTGCGACCTGCTGTAAAAACGTAAAATCCTTGAATTAATTCATGAAAGGGGTCATTCAAGATGAATAAAATATGCCTGAAGGTCGACTGTCATGCAGGAGTTCAAAAGGTTGTGGTACGTATACACTTTAACTTTACGCTTAAAAGTGATTTTTAGGGTAAATTAATCTGCGTTATTACATGTTTATTTCAACAAAATTGTGTTTTTGGAGGAAGACTCTCGTTAAAGATAAACGAATCATCACATACTTCTAATCGTTCGGATTTGGTAGAAATACGAGACTTATGTTGTGTTGGTATGAAAACTTCAATGACCAACCGTGATACAAAATATGTTATGGACTTTATTTTGTCATAAGATGAAACAATAATTTTAAAGTTGTTTTATATCGGATTTCGATATAAGTACGAGACCAAGATTGTGTATAAGGAGTCATTCGAAATTAAGTTATGGTCTTAACATTGAGCAGGATCATGACTTAACACCAACATGAAGCTGGTATTATTCTTGCAGTTTCTACAAAAAAGTAAATAATTGTGTAAAATAAAGCGAAAAATGTATTTGTCGATTTATTAAGACATCGTTCAAGATCTTAATTGTCTGTAGTCACTTGTTCTAAACTATCTCTTACGCTGTTCCAACATGGATTTAAAATCAATTTAGTATTAATGTTGACTACTTGCATATCTTAATTGAATAAGCCCAGTATTCTTTATATTATACATACATGTCCTTGTCGGTAATATTGCAATAAAAATAACAATCGTGACAACCGGTTTCTGAATTTTATTTATCTGATCAGTGACTGATGCTGTCTAATACAATCACTGACATATTCCATAAATAGGAGCGGCGTTATTTTTATTGCAATTTGCTTTCTTAAGAGAAGAGTCATATGAACCATGATGATGAATGGAATTTAAGTATCATTGCTATACAAAACTAGAAAAAAACATATACATCAACGTGTGCGAATGAAGTTTTTTCTTTGTTGTGCTGTTAAAGGAAAAATTGTTGTTAAGTTAGAAGTTTATTAGCATAAAACGTAATGTAATACGCGTAGCGGTTTTCAAGCATTACGCCAGCATTCTTCAAAAGTATTTAACGCTATTTGAGGATCCTTTTCCAACGGCTCGAAACCAAGAGTACTACTTGAACCCACAGGGTACTTTTTGATAGATCGCTAAGGGTATATAAACACATTGGCTGTTTTCATTGCGAAAAATACCATGTATGTCTATGTCCCAGAAAGATAATTGGCATGCGAATTAATGGGTGGGAAAGTATACACGACAAGGATTTATGATGGGATAAGTGCTACATGTCACACGTCCCGATGATTGGGGCCACAAATGGCATTGGAAAAACACGGCTATTAGAGATATAAGTAAACATATGCGTAACATGATAAATATGTGCTTTCCGAGAAAAAGTGTATGCTAAATGCCAAATATGATTAATGGACAAACTCCGTTTATGGGATAAAGGGGGAAATATTAGTTACAACCATATTTATGGTAAAATACAGGACTCTTATGATACACGTTGACTAAAATCAAGTATTGTTCCCCCTTTGTTTTATTGGTTGCATTGCGTAGAGCAGATAAACTACCAAGTAACATATTATAATTTAAGATATGTGTAATGTGAAGAAATGATAAAACTTTTATACAATAAACGCTTCTTAGTCGTTTGATGAATTAAAAATTAGACACATCTACAATCCTTTGCAATTATAATATTAATCATCGTGCTTCGATATATGTTTATATTGTTTTTTCCAAAAGTATAAACTGATTTCGGTCATGCTAATATTCATTAGCATTTTCAATATAATGATCCAGAAGTGAAATAATATAAATGGCATTTTAAGGACGGCTACAATTGTTATGGTAACTCTGTTCAGAACACATCACTCTAAACCTATGTTACATCGGTACGACAACCAAACTCAAAAATGAAAGACAAAACATTAAATAAATTGAAATAAGTAATGTAACATTTAAAAACATTATAAAACGAATAATGTTTTCACTGATCCTGATATTTTTTTAATATGAACACAATTTATTCCACAGAAAAAACTGAGCCATTAGATTAACACAAATATTCAAAACTTGTAGATACATGGTTGATTTATAATCTTCAAAGAATATTGATATTAAACTCAAGATTTCAAAAATGTTATAGCACTTGTGAAATTTGCCTTGATATACACATGAATATATTTCAGAACGCTTGACAACATTCCTTGCAACTTCTTTGCAAATTCTATAAGAATAATAAGAAGGTTCTACAATCTAGAATCTGACAAATATACTAGAATATCATATGGAATAAAGATTTTAAAGACTTAAGATTACAATGCAAAAAAATAGATAATCTAACGATAAATAAATGGTATTGAAAATATATGTTCTAAATGTTATAAAAAAGCTTACATTGACAATAAGATAATTCTTTGGTGATCGATTCATTCCAAATAACTTGTCGAACAAGTTTGTGATTTACGCATCACATTCCAGAATGCAAATTTTAACTAAAAAATGACAATTGTTTTCTTAGATAAATCTAGACAAAACAATGTTTATACTACATATATATTAAACTGCAATATCAAAGTTCCATGTTTTATGAAATACCTTTCTATTATTTAATTTGATTATCATTGACAAATGTTTATAACTTACTGTTTGGAAGTTTAAGATGTAAATGATTTTGAATGCAAAATATTGGTTTATCCCTCAAAACATTTTAGAAACATAATTATTGTAAACTATCTCTTAAGGGGGATTGTATGATCTGTTTGTGTGTTATGTGTCTTTGAATGTGTGTGAATGTGGTATGTGCGTTTTGTATGACGGCTACGTGTGTTTGTGTTTTGTGTGTGTCTGTACATGCATGCGTGCATGTTTGCGTAAGTTTGTATCTTTAAACGCATACACTTGTTAACAAAGTTGACTAAAACATGGCCATGTATGTGTTGATTCGAATTAATACATGAGACCAATAAGTTAAAAAGGTATAAATTTAAAACTAAAAAACTCAAATCGATGTGGTAAGCTTTTGAATATTGTTAAAATATCCAAATTAAAAATATTGAAAGTTACTGCTTTTGAACAGTCAACGAAGCAGGAGTAAATTCAAAGTTGGGGTTAACGTTTGGGTTTTGGGTGGGTTTTTGGAGGATGAAACTTCTTTCAAGAACATAAGTAGTTCATCAAATAAGTGGAAACAACATTTGAAGTCATTAACGAGCCCGATAAATAAAATATAATAATTATGTGTAAAGTTTGTTTTTTTTGCTTTTCAATTCAAGAAATATATATATATATATATGAAGGCTTTACATCCTGTGATATTGAGGGCTTATTCCTAATTCATTATATACCATCCTCCAAAGAAGCTATATGCGGTACGTGCATTTGTCAATACGTTTTGTACCAGAATAATATCATATTTAAACGTTTTAAACTTGTTATTCGTCTAGATTTGCACGAAATAACGCGAGAAGTATTCTGTAGTGAACTTATAATTTGCTTAAAAATCGCTATATTTTCCTTTCGCTAGTTGCTCAAAACAACAGGTCTCTTTCCACCAATAATTGGTCGAAAGTGAGATAAATACGTCTTCTACGGAAACAAAAGTATAATCAAAGTTTTGAACCAAATGAACCATTTCTTACTTCATGCACAGGTTGTGTTGCTTCCATAAAATGAGAAGGTTAGGATAGCAAACAGTGAAGAGAAAAGCATCAAAGCAGTTATACAATACGATGTGCTCGTCAATTTTCTTCAACAATTAAAAACAACGTTATAATTAATCCATAGCAATTGACCTTGTATTCCGTAACATTTGTATTATTTATAGGGCTAATTATTTTTCCCTACAAAATACACAAATACTCATTTCATTAATATAATTGGATTCCAGTTCAAAAGCGGGAAATTAATAATCTACGTGTTTATTAAATGTCCCTGGTGACATAAAATTCATTCATTTATCATTGAAGAATTGCAATCTGCAAACCTCTTTTCTGAAAATAGTTGTTTTTTTACAGTAATTTATCGTTAAGTTAACTTTCGTGAGCAAGGCGCTTCATTTGAATCACCAGTTTACGAGATATAATGTGAGGCACAAACGAAGTTGTCTCTTAAATAATTAATATCCCAGAATGCTGTCCCCTAATGCATGTGATAAGTTGTAAGAAGTCATTGATGTGAAAACAGTCAAAGACAAAAACTAAAATATAAGTATGAAGTAAAAGTGAATGTTGCGCCGGCAGCAGAAATCGATCCTAGGCCTTCTTGATCAATAGTCGGGGACCATATAAACTACACCAACCTATACAGATTTTTGCATAAGGATTTGCAAAACATATCATCACAATCAACATTACAGCTACGTGTAAGTGTATATACCGTAGGTTATGAACATATTTAAAAAAAAATAATGTCGATTTGTTTCTCTCAGTCAAAAACTTAGGACATGACTTAAGAGATTCGCCCGATCAAATCATTATGTCTGATTATGGCTTCAACCGAAACCATAGACCATAGAAAATGCCACATTTCCAATTACTGTTAGAACCATAAAATAGTATGTGGTCTTGAATTGTAACAATACTTATGAAACAAACTTCAAACAGATACTAGTTCATATAATATACACTTTATACACAATAGTTAATACTATGGAAACAATTTGGATAATCATACATGTACATGTTATGTGAAAACTTGTTCACAGACAAAAACTAATAATTTGGAAACACATAATTTCGATTCAATAGAAAAAGGGAAAAAAAGGATTGTTGAATTCGTACCATTTTCAAATCGGGCCTCGACATAACAAAAAAAGCTATGATTTACAAACAGGAACAGCTAAATGTAGCATATGCCATGCCCGTGTAATGAGTTCCCGTGAGTCAAGCCACACTTCCTTTTGAGATCCATTTAAAGTTCAGGTGTATGTTAAACAAAATAATGAGCATTAAATTTCCTTCTGGTATGCTACGAAGCCTCGCATTAATTCACATATTTTGTTAAATTTGTTTAAGAATTCAAACGATTCTTGTTTTAATGTCTTAGCTTTTTGCATATATATTCATTTAAAATAAATTTAGGATATTTGTTGACGTTCAGTGTTAAATTTTATTTCATTTCAAGTGCCACAAAAAACATATTGTCACTAGTAACGAATCTTCTGTCGTCAATTTGAACTTATTTCCGGTGATCTATTTTTCAGTGCAAATAGTTTGACTCCCTAACGACAATCATAAACCGATGTGAATTTTGAAACATAATGAAAACAGAGATCGTCCTAGAAATCATATTTAAAGTGGAAATAATCTAGGATATAATTACCTTAACCTCCAAATCAAATTTCATTGTTTTAATTTATTCTATTCACATGAAATGCTGCTAGAAGTAGCAACACATGAGTTATACAAAGTTATACAATAGTTTAACATATTTTTGATCATCAGCATATCGAAACATCACATTGACATTTTAAAACAAATATATGAAGTCATTTTTTAACGATTGGAGACAGTATATGGTTTTTAATGAACATTAGTTGGACTCACAAGACATATTACATAATACCTTGGGTTTTGTCGCAGTAGCATTATTTGATTTGATTCAACTAAGTTGTACGCAATATTTAAACAAAATAAAACAAAAGCAAGTGAGAGATACTAGACGGACTGATGAACTGTTATGTATAACGGATAACAAACTAGCCGTCTTATTGAACCGACGAGACTATATTTACAATAACATACCTGTTGGAAATCAAATACTATAATCGGTTTGTTTATTACATAGGAAGTAATATGTTATATATTTGTTTTGATTCAGAGTTGACAGGTGTGCTTTTACAAAGTTAAAATATTATGCTGACAAACTTACTTAAATCATGGCGCTTTAACGCATCAGTCTCACGCAGTACTTTTTAAAACTAACAATAATAATTATTATTATAACTGATAACCAAAGGTAAGTTTATTTTCCTCTAATTAACAAAATGTGAGTAACGTAAAATACAGTGAAATATCTCACAAACTTTAAGTACAAACTGTTAATGAAACACTTCTATATTTTTAGAACAAATGGGTTTTATTGCTGTGCTTTCAACGGATCTGTTTTGGGAATCATATGATACGGAAAACAGAAAAGCGTCCCATAATAATATCCGATATATATAACATGTAGTAGCATTGTAGTATTATAATACTGTCTTAATGCAAAAGGAGACAAAAGTCTAGGAAAGACAAGTCCGTTTGTCACTCACAGTATATCTCTTATAATAGTGATTCCTGGGACGATATATCCTAGCGTTTTGCATTATGTTTCATCATATAAATGTGTTTTAATTTTTCATAAGGAAACTCGCAACATGCATGATTTTGCTAAAATGCTATATATGATCATTTACAAGAAACGTTACGAATAGGAAAATTCCAATTCATTGTTTACGTCGTTTGCACCTTACAAAAATCAAGATATCTCAGAGGTCTCTTTTTACAGCGTTTGTCATTAGCAAAATGGTTTCCGTATTTTTATTTTATCTGTTCTGTTTTAGTCCTGTTTTATATCACCATGACAAATTAAAAAAATGGGAGCTACATCACTTGTTTTTATCGTAAAAATATGTGACTCCAGGAATTCTCTGGTGTAAAATCATCGCAGAATTAAACTTTAATAACAATTTGGTACGGCAGTATGTTTAAATGATCTTAACATAAATATCGATTTACAAAGTTCTCCGTTTGTTTGAAATTGTTATAGATTGATACGTTGTTGTGGAAAACAATTTTAGTCTCATTGGAAAACTTGTTTAAATGTAAGTCAATACATCGCAACAATTTTTCGGTCAGCTCTAAGATTCGTTTTTGACCGCTTTTCAATCTAGTGCGCTTTCAGGTGTTGGCTATTGGGTCTTAATAATTCGTTACAAGACCATGCAGTCTTCTGTACTCTCAATAGTATGTCCTATATCCAATATATGAACTAGAAAATCCTAATTGCATCGGTAAGATAATCGATTATAGAGAAAATAGCTGCACAACGCGAGAAGGGTACTGTTATTTTTCAGGCTATAAATGATTCCTTTCTACAATAAGATAAAACTTAGCTACTTGCCAATTAATCGATTTTCTGTGATGTTTTGTATATGCTATGTCAGTGGCTTTTGAACAGTTTGAGGACAGTATTTGAATACGTATGAGTGTTCCTGGCGACTGAGTTGACTTAAGTTGGCTTATCCTTTTGATCTTGTTTTCTTATTGTATTATTAAACATGATGAGATTATTTGCAAATTGTTTGGCCACTCATCCTTGTAGTTTCCACATGTTCTTTATGATGACTAACTAAATGTAATAATAAACCACGTAACAAGACATCACATTTTTCCGCAGTAAAGCGCACATCATTTCAAACGCTAGATGAGATATTTATAGCTACATACTACTTCTTTCAAAATCAGTAAATATTATTCATGGCAATGTTTTTTATGACATTTACTATGATGTAGACCGACAAAATTCCAAAAATTCTACTTTCAATTCTGTATTCCCATGAGTCACGATATTTCACGAAGCTGTTGTACAATTGGCGACTATGGTCTCATTAAAAAATCGTCTAGACATTAAATCTGAATGTCTGACATACGCATGTAGTAAAAACACAATACATGAATGCATGTATTTATTTAATATAATTGCAGCAAAGTTCATTAATGGCTAGAGTTACAAACGACGAAGAAATACGGTCCAAATTTAGAATAACCCGCAGAAAACAACAACATAAACTTTTCCGACACTCACTCTGAACGTCATTGAACCAACAACATACAAACACAACTCATCCCTTTTTAATCCATCTTAAGCTCGAAGTCCAAATTATATAGCACTAAGCACTGCCAACTTATCCCTTCAACTAATCCCAATTAAAGCAAAATATGTTATGGACGTATTATATATTCTTGTGCCCTCCAAGCCATGCGGTCAAGATCAAATTGGTCAAAAGAAAGTATGGATGTACATGTATTACCTGAACCACTGAACCAAGACATTAGATCCATTGAATCCTTCCAACAATCGTTCAATGTCACTATTCAGCTGTGTAAGAAAACTCATCGAATTAACCTTATGCGTGTACAACTACAACGTTTCAAGCAACATTCTTACGAATCGCCTGCCTCGCCACCATGCGTTCAGTAAAGGCTAACGATACATATCGTAAGCCAACTGTTGTTTTGTTTCCGTTTTGCAACAAAGCGCATACACTTCAAGCAGTACCAAACAGCAAACGTTCGCCAGAAACTCGTTACTGAACGCATGATTAAGAACAGCATTTATGGTGATCTTTCAATGTTTTTATCCTAGCCAACATATTTAACGACACTATTGTATTCCTCTCCAGAGAAATCGCAAAAGACGTAGAACTGGCAACAAGAGCCTCTTTGAAAAATGACAAAACGTCATAATGTCTGACGCATGTTTTAACACAATTTACTTGGCTGCAAGTATTTTTTCTAAAAGATGTTTAGAAAGGTTGTATAAATTGTGCGTTTAAACACAAAGAACTCGTTTCAGGTCGAAAGTCACGCATACTCTAAATTATTCTTTAAAACGCAAATAATTTTTCCCCTGTAGGTCTTTGGTTGTACATAGTCAATATGAATTTTGATTGCTGAAGGTTAAGCATAATTAAAGCCTTGCTCTATTTGTTATTGAAATAATTCATATTCTCTTACAAAGGAAAATAATTGAATGCCATGCCATACCTAAATACAGCCCATACACGACTTGCCATATTGGAGTATGTACACCATCAGTGTCACATCGTTCCTAGATACTCACCATACATGTTATACTATTTCTAGTTATCACCATAATTGTCATGTTATTTCTGGAAGCAAACCTTCAATGTCATGTCTTCTCAGCAATGCCTAAATATTTTATTAAATGATGATTCTTTTAAATCTTATTTCACAAGTTTAATTGGGTTAAATACGGATATAAAACGAAGTCAAAAGTCAAAAGATTCGTCATAATATGCAATTGAAACTACGGGGTCAAGCCAAGTCAACCTTTTTAAAATTAACTGTGTACTTTCAAAAAATTTAAAACTATACCAAAAACCTCTAATAATGGATATTTGCCCTGAATTACAAAATGAAAATGCTGCAGAACAATTCCAAGTAACTTCCTTTTAAATTAAAAAAAAACAAATAAAAAGTTCCCAAATATTCTGAGCAGAGGTTGACAAACATTCTTAAATATTATATGGGGAGAACATAGTTTATTTTAATAAATCTACGTTACAATGCAGATAAAATATATTATTTTAATTATATATATATTTTTATAGATTATAGAGTATTTAACTATAAAGTTATGAATAGAAAAAACGTATTCAGCATAATATCAAAAAAACTAAAAAGAAAGCTAACGTTTACAATAAGGCAATGCTTTGGATACCGATTGTATCCAAACACAATATTAAGCAAGTATCTAGATAACGCATGCTATTTCAATGCAAAAATCCACTAAAACTTGACGCTTGTTCCCTTTTGAAAATGTAGACAAAACAATGATTATACTTCATAACTTTTATCCTTCAATATCATAAGATCATGTTGAATAAATAAATTTTCAATAGTTTTAGTTCACTTTCACTGACAAATGTTTATAATTTATGGGTTATTAAACGATATACGTGAATGGTGATCAATGGAATGTACAGATAAATCTATTCGAACATCTTTAATGGTCAATTATAGAGCGGTGGTGATAATCACTAATAAGGGTGAGTTTAAGTTTGTTTACTTGTGTTATGAGTCTGTGAGTTTGTGTGTATGTGATTAGTTAGTTTTGTGTGGCAGGTTGTAAGTGTATGTGTTGTGAGTGTCAGTGCGAGCGTGTGTGTTTGCATACATGTGCGCGTGCTTGTGTACCTTCCATGAAGGCATCCAATTGTTAACACGCTTTACTGATAAATGACTATGTATATGTTGATTCGAACGTTATGCGAACAATAAGCGACAAAAAAGAGTAAATATACATGTCCATTACCTTTGGAAAACTATAAGAAAAAGGAGTATACTCCGAGATGGGTTGAGGGGTTGGGGTAATGGGCCTGCTTTAGCGGATGAAAGTTGTTTCAAGTTCTCAACCAATTTGCAACAAAGTTTACACAAAAGAAAGAGTCCCTAACAATATCAATGAATAAAATACAATAGGAAGTGTTGTCCATAGATGGTCGTTTTTCACTTGCAATTAAAACACCAGCAGTGCACGCAATGTGTCCAAAATCTGAAGAAGTTATTTGTATCTTTGAGTGTAATGTGATACAGATATAGTGGATTTCCTAAGCGTGATAGACGCGGTCTTATTTCTGCTATAATTCTTCCCAGAATTTAAATGCGTTCCGTGCGTTTCTCATTATGTTTTGTACCAGAACAATCCCACGGGAAACGTAAGGGTTGCGTGTTACAGGACTTGATAATGGCGTCCTTGCAGATTTGTAAGGATAAATCGGCGTAATTTGTGGTGTTGTTTTGGAAAACTAATCATGATTCCGTTTGCAACAAACTAAAAACAAATTGCAGTATTTTAAGATGGTAAACAATAAAATAAAGGAAATCATATGATATTCACATGAAATTCCTGACTAGATTGGGATTTTATAACGAAGGATGTGACTCTGTCTTGCAACTAGAGAACGGATACGACATTGGGCAAGTCGTTAAAAAGACAACCGACGTAGCCAAACGTGTTTGATTGAAACATCAGAGGAACGAAATGAAAGACAGATGGATAATAAATGACATAACCTTAAACAATATAACAATTTTGTATATTATTTGAACATTTTTGCAGTTTGTTTGTAAGTTTGTTTATATACGTGTAGTGATGTGGTATGTAGTCCTTAGAATTCATACATATAAAACAAGTCAATCTATAGCGAACTACATGCTGAAACTATCATGATCTCTCCTCATATACTGCACACAAGGTCAGATAAAAAGCTAAAAAATATTCCGCCCTTACCTGTGTATGATTTGTAATGCTAATACATATTTTCCCTACCAGATACACATATAAACAGTCAATGACTGGATTTCACTGCCATACCAAGAATGGAAGCTTTTTAACTGGTTATAAAATTTCCCTGGTGGCATAACATTCATTTACTTATAATTGAAAGTTTTACAAATTCATGTCCACTAAATCTGCATAACAGTTTTAGAGTAATTTATCATATATTGAACTATAGTCAGCAAGGGAATGTCAGAAGTTATCATCCAATGTATCATAGGCACATACGAAATTTTGTTTCAAAAGGAATAACTTCTCTAGAATGATGTCACATGTCGACATGTTTCGCTACTTGTCAGAGTATAAAAAGGAATGATCAAAACAGCTCACACATCAAGTAATTTGTTTCTTTTTTAGAAATTTAAATAAAAGCACTGGTCACCATACCAAATTGGGCTCAAAATATATTAAAAACAATGGATACGAAAGCAAAATACTTACATGTGCGAATAGCATACAGTTTTTGTAAGAATTGCATAATACATCATAGTTATATAAACACATTTCGAATAGATATGTTCGAAATTACTGTCTGTACACAAGTTCAATATGATTGTTTTAATCATTAAGACAGGGTTTTTCAAATATATATCGTATGTGCATACATGGTATTTTCTTGGAAACTGTAATTCAGAAAAACAAAAAATATATGTGTTGGATATAATTCCTCGAAATAGTATATCATTTTGCAGGATAAAATTGCCTAATTATAAAATACAAAATCACTCATTGAATCGAGATATTGCATGTCATTGAACTAAAGCCATGGGTTCTTATGTTCTACTTTTCTGAATGGCATTGTCTTTATTCCTTGTGTTTTATTGCAAAAATGGCTTTAAACTCGAACTCAAGACTCTAAACGAGCCATCCTACATACATATTGATTTACCACGATTTTGTCTTAGTTTATTGTAAAATCGTTTGCTTTTTCAAGTACCAAAGAAAAACATATTTTCACTACTGGCGAAATCTTTTGCATGCTTTCTTCCGGAGAGTTGTAGGTCATTTAATGTATTTGTTCGAATACCCCTTTTGTTAAAAAGTCCCCTTTTGAAAAACACTATCCGTTGGACGCCCCTCAAACACAATGTGATCGCAAATAACGTAGACATGCGTTCTCACGACGGTTTGTTGAGAAAAATCACAAAATTAATTTGTTTATGGTTGTTTACTATTCGTGTTTTAGCAAAAAAGGATATGATCATTCATCAATAATCTTTAATTTATTTATTTATGTTCAAACTATAAACAGTAAATGCACGATTTATTTTTCATTGAACAGGGTATGAATTCAATGTCCTTATTAAACTGGTTGCCATTTACTAGATGGATATTTTAAAGGTCGAAATTGTATGCACATCAAATGTGGATTTACATTAAATTAAACATATTTTACAAGATTAAGGGTGTTTATGTTTTCATTGTCAGTTTTGTTTGCTTGAAGATGGGTCTTTTATTTATCAATTAATTGTTTTGCGAGTTTTTTGGCAAATGTTGTATTACAAAGTCAGACAGTTTGGACAGATGTGTAAAGAAACTCGGGCGTTCAGCTTAGAGAAATCGTAAAACTGTTAACATTACCTATGTAAGCGGTAAGTTGTTTTTTATCTCAAAGAAAATATTTACTTGAACAAAAGCAATATTGTTTTAAATGTCTAATTATTATTTGGACAAAATTTACGGGTTCAAAAGTGAGGTCAGTTTTGATCAAATGGAATAAAATACAGTTGATGTTAAGCAGTTTTTGAAGTTGACATTTTGACTCATTGTGTCGCTCTTTATCAAACAAATAAAACTCAATATTTCACCAATAAACATAAACGTTATGCAAACAATAAGCGACAAAAAAGAGTAAACATACATGTCCATTACCTACGTGCAATCACATCAATAAAGTAAAGAATAAACTGCAAAGCTCTAATCGATATGGTTAGCTTGTGAATAGTCTTAAAATATTTTAAGTGAAAATATTGGAAGTTCCTGCTTTGGAAAACTAAACGAAAAAGGAGTATACTCCGAGATGGGTTGATGGGTTGGGGTAAGGGGCCTGCTTTAGCGGATGAAAAGCGTTTCAAGTTCTCAACCAATTTGCAACAAAGTTTACACAACAGAAAGAGTCCCTCAGGATATCAATGAATAAAATATAATAGGAAGTGTTTTCCATAGATGGTCGTTCATTCACTTACAATTTAAACACCAGCAGTGCACGCACTGTGTTCAGAATCTGAAGAAGTAATTTGTGGCTTTGAGTGCAATGTGATACAGATATAGTAGGATTTCCAAAGCTTGATAGATGCGTTCTTATTCCTGCTACAATTCTTCCCAGAATTTAAATGCGTTCCGTGCGTTCTTCATTATGTTTTGTACCAGACCAATCCCACGGGAAACGTAAGGGTTGCGTGTTACAGGACTTGTTAATGGCGTCCTTGCAGATTTGTAAGGATAAATCGGCGTAATGTGTGGTGTTGTTTTGGAAAACTAATCATTATTCCGTTTGCCACAAACTAAAAACAAATTGCAGTATTTTAAGATGGTAAACAATAAGATAAAGGACATCATATGATATTCACAGGAAATTCCTAACTAGATTGGGATTTTATAACGAAGGATGTGACTCTGTCTTGCAACTAGAGAACGGATACGACATTGGGCAAGTCGTTAAAAAGACAACCGACGTAGCCAAACGTGTCTGATTGAAATATCAGAGGAACGAATTGAAACATGGATGGATAATTAATGACATAACCTTAAACAATATAACAATTTTGTATATTTTTTGAACATTTTTACTGTTTGTTTGTAATTAATATACGTGTAGTGATGTGGTATGTAGTCCATAGAATTTATACATATAAAACAAGTCAATATATGGCGAACTATATGCTGAAACTATCATGATCCCTCCTCATATACTGCACACAAGGTCAGATAAAAAGTCAAAAAAAATATTCCGCCCTTACCTGTGTATGATTTATAATGCTAATACATATTTTTCCTACCAGATACACATATAAACAGTTAATGACTGGATATCATTGCCATACCAAGAATGGAAGCTTTTTAACTGGTTATAAACTTTCCCTGGTGGCATAACATTCATTTACTTATAATTGAAAGTTTTACAAATTCATATCTACTATCTCTGCATAACAGTTTAAGAGGAAATTATCAGATATTGAAATATAGTCAGCAAGGGAATGTCAAAAGTTATCATCCGATGTATCACCAGTATAGGACGTATACTGTAAGGTACATACGAAATTTTGTTTCAAAAGGAATAACTTCTCTAGAATGATGTCACATGCCGGCATGTTTCGCTAATTGTCAGAATATGAAAAGGAATGATCAAAACAGCTCACACACCAAGTAATTTGTTTCGTTTTTAGAAATTTAAATAAAAGCACTGGTCACCATACCAAATTGGGCTCAAAATATATTAAAAACAATGGATACGAAAGCAAAATACTTACATGTGCGAATAGCATACAATTTTTGTAAGAATTGCATAATACATCATAGTTATATAAACACATTTCGAATAGATATGTTCGACATTACTGTCTGTACACAAGTTCAATATGATTGTTTTAATCATTAAGACAGGGTTTTTCAAATATATATCGTATGTGCATACATGGTATTTTCTTGGAAACTGTAATTCAGAAAAACAAAAAAATATATGCGTTGGATATAATTCCTCGAAATAGTATATCATTTTGCAGGATAAAATTGCCTAATTATACAATACAAAATCACTCTTTGAATCGAGATATTGCATGTCATTGAACTAAAGCCATGGGTTCTTATGTTCTACTTTTCTGAATGGCATTGTCTTTATTCCTTGTGTTTTATTGCAAAAATGGCTTTAAACTCGAACTCAAGACTCTAAACGAGCCATCCTACATACATATTGATTTACCACGATTTTGTCTTAGTTAAGTGTAAAATCGTTTGCTTTTCAAGTGCCAAAGAAAAACATATTTTCACTACTGGCGAAATCTTTTGCATGCTTTCTTCCGGAGAGTTGTAGGTCATTTAATGTATTTGTTCGAATACCCCTTTTGTTAAAAAGTCCCCTTTTGAAAAACACTATCCGTTGGACGCCCCTCAAACACAATGTGATCGCAAATAACGTAGACATGCGTTCTCACGACGGTTACTTGAGAAAAATCTCAAAATTAATTTGTTTCTGGTTGTTTACTATTCGTGTTTTAGGAAAAAAGGATATGATCATTCACCAAGTATCTTTTTTTTATTTATTTATGTTCCAACTATAAACAGTAAATGCACGATTTATTTTTCATTGAACAGGGTATGAATTCAATGTCCTTATTAAACTGGTTGCCATTTACTAGATGGATATTTTAAAGGTCGAAAAGATTAAGGGTGTTTATGTTTTCATTGTCAGTTTTGTTTGCTTGAAGATGGGTCTTTTATTTATCAATTAATTGTTTTGCGAGTTTTTTGGCAAATGTTGTATTACAAAGTCAGACAGTTTGGACAGATGTGTAAAGAAAAGCCAATGCTCGGGCGTTCAGCTTAGAGAAAACGTAAAACTGTTAACATTACCCATGTAAGCGGTAAGTTGTTTTTTATCTCAAAGAAAATATTTACTTGAACAAAAGCAATATTGTTTTAAATGTCTAATTATTATTTGGACAAAATTTACGGGTTCAAAAGTGAGGTCAGTTTTGATCAAATGGAATAAAATACAGTTGATGTTTAGCAGTTCTTGAAGTTGACATTTTGACTCATTGTGTCGCTCTTTATCAAACTAATAAAACTCAATATTTCACCAATAAACATAAAAAAGAGAAATTTAATACTTAAAAAATTATAAATTTGACGCCAAGTACAAGCTTATGTTTGCGACCAAATCTGTAGAAAGCCAACCACTACCAAAATTATTTGACATTTGCTTTATTCGTACATTATTTCAAATCAATAACATTTATGAAAATAAACCCTTTAGAGGGCATATTTAAAGTGGAACATAATGTCGAAAACATTTGCATTCACGTCCGAATCAAAAACGCGTATTTAGCGATTGATTGTCTTGCCATGTAAGACGAAGAGTAGAATATTGGGAGTTTTGTTTGAGATTATCACTGTATCTTTAGTTACATGGAAATTAACAGCTGCTGAAGCGAAAGTTGGTTTTGCATGTTTTAAAAAAATGTAATGCATTTTCCAATTTCATTATTGCGTATTGCTGTAAAAGTAATGCAAGATAGATATAAGATCTGAAATATAAATTTTGTAAACTTGATGGCCATGACTGTTGTTAAATGACGGTCTTCCAATTCGTCTATTGCAATTTCCTGGCCGGAAATCCATTAAAAGATTAGGCAGCACATTCTTATTCAACATGAATAACGCATTACCTAAAGTTAAAGTCTACTACTCACTAAAAGATTAGACCTCCTCTTTTAACAATAGGTAAATTGGAATGATTCCGCAAGATATAGATGATAGTTTGGCATACTAGGTTGAAAGTTATTTCACCGAGATATCGTATAAAGCAATATTTTCTCAGGAGAAATATACTTGGATCTTACTACAAGATTCAGCATTGTTTTCTGTTGCTTTCATGTATATGAAAAATGTCAATCTAATTAGCGTTGATTAAAGAAATGCGTATTATAAATGACGTCATTATGGTTGCTTCTGTTTTTAAAAACAAGTTCAACTCGGCACCGTTAACAACTTTTCTTTTGTAAAATAAAACGGACTCCAAATTCATAATTAAAGCAGTCACAATATCAATAGTAGTGAAATTATAAGCATTGAATATAACACGCCTTTTCACTTAAGAGAAATCAGTGAAAGTTTATTCCGAACACAGAGTCAAACACATGCTGTTCTTTTTTAGTCCAACTAAATAGATATGAACTCGTCAGATGTACCGACCGCCGAACGCAACAGAGACAGAAAAAACAGCAACACACTTCATCAACCACATTTATCTAACTACAGTTATAAAATATAACAAAAATTATCAAAAATGAGTTGCCAAAACTGATAGGTAGAGTACATTATAATGTGCAAAGTTTTCAATTTCAGAGTAATTCCCACAAAAGGTTCAAATTTAATCCTCGAAGGACGGTTTAAGTAACTCCAAGATTTTTAGAAATGTTCTAGCTCTGGTGAAACTATCAAAATGTTTTACCCTAGAATACCAATGGTCGACAGAATGTTCCCTTATGTACCAAATAACAATAATTCAGAACATACTACAAAAAAAAACAATTTCTCATTGGACACATATGTGAGGGTATGTTAGTCTTCGATAGGGCAAGCAAGACAAAAATATTACTGAAAAAGTCTAGCATGTTTGAAGATCAATTGCTCTCCATGTCCACCTCTTCAAAATTAGCCAATTTTTTCTAATTTAATATTATATAAGAAAATGCAAAGAATGCAACGAAATGCACCAATTAGAGCTGAATGATGCCAAATGATACTTTAAGGTGGTCTCTCAAACCCCATGTACATTCATAAATAACTAATCACTGGTGAGTGTAGCAACCTGCTGCAATTCAATAATTGGATAACCGAGTTACACGTTGTTACATACATTCTAGTTTAAATGTTCACGAGACGGAATAATTTATGCCCGACATAATGGAAGTATTTGGGAAAAAAAGCTTCAAATGCATTACGTCTTTAAAAAAGCATAATGTTCAAGTCTTTTTTGTCAACTAAGAAACTATAAGATTTTATCATAATGAAATCGGAACATACCTTTGAAGGCAACACACATTCAAGGAATCTGTTTTCGTTATGCTTAATATTACTTCTGTTTGTGTCTTGATGAAGCCAATTGTAAACAAAAACGGTGATTAGTTGTCCAAAGACATCTTTTATACATTAAAGTAATTTGATTTACTTTGATAACTCTTTGAATATATATGGACATATGGACACACATTTCAAAAGAAATATATTTAAAATGCAATAGACTGCTGCCTACATGATAGGGAACACAGAGTCGTCTTTCTGATTATAAATGCATATAAATTAGAGTTATTTATTTGATTCATTACCATCATAATAGAAATGCAATCCGTTTTCGTTTTTCGTATAAAATATATCTTGACTGGTTTTGAAAAGCACTCATCAGGTTTACGTCAATGTCTTGACAAATCTGCAAACATGGCAAAGTTAATCGCATAACGCGCATTTTCCCGTTTCCTTTGGGATTTATTCTTTAGAAATTGTGCTTTCAAATTGCGAGAAACGCATATCCACAACGAAGGGTATTTGAAGTAATGCAATAGATCTCAGATCCCATTTATCAATAGATGACAAATCTACATATCTGTACAATGAAACGCAATGCTAAAAAGAGTATCACATTTCTCATACGCTGTATTTCACTTAATATTCACACCACAATGTCCATTCCTTAAATGAACGGCCTTTCGGCAATTTCGATCATTATCTGATGAACGCAACATCTTTGGATTTCAAGGATCGAAAATGACCGCGTATAAATATAAATTTAAACTGAAGTGTTAATTTATGATTTGTTTAAAAAAATGTTTTCACTAACGTTTCAATTTTACGTTAAAAAACAACTACGAAGTTGTTCATTGTTTTAAAATGTTTTTTTTTATATAAGAATAAATTATTTTTTATCAAATCTGGAAATGAATTCTGAGCTATTGGTTTTAATTTCAGTAATGAATTGAGTGATTGATGTCATTATCGGGGATATGAACGCAGTTTGGATGGTAAAAGTGGATTCAACACACTTTAACCAGCCCACTGCCTTCATACCCAAATAAAGACTTAAATTATCCAATTCATTCCTTAAAGAATCACAAACAAAGGCTTATTATTTCTGACTTGAAGTTGATTATACATTTGGATCGAGTTAAAATGACTTTAAATTCGACATGGTATTATAACCCTGTTTTAAAAATAAAAAAGAATCTAATAAAGATCATAAGGTATTAACATATAAGCTAAGGACGACAGCCTGACAAATTAAGTACTGTTTGTATCTGAAAGCTTTAATCAGTTAGGATACGAGTGCATGTTTCTAATGATTTGGAATTAAACGGATTATATAAGGTAACAATTTGCTCGAGATTCCCTGTATTCCTATAAAATACTTTTCGACCTTGATTGAGCTCTTTCCCTGGAGTTCAAAAGTGTTTCTGATTGTGTACAAGAATTACTTGAGAAAAATTGTGTAATAAGCTGTAGAAAATAAATTGCTGAGCATGCTCCATCGTAATTTAGACTGAATAATTACATTGCATTTAAATCAAAATATGTAGTACATCCTTTTAAATGAATTTCTCTGTAGTCATACTAAGGAAATATATAGCCATATATGTTGTTTCATACAATAGTTCGGAAATAAGAACATGTTACGAACGTAGACTATGTTTGTTAATGGACTACAGCCATCATAATGGTTAGGTATGACCTTTAACATGAAGGTACGCACGCCAACGTTTTTAAAAAGAGACAATAGATCGGGAATAATAGATCTCATACTGCAATAATAAAAATAATAAAATTTTAAAATACATTTTGCCTACGGAACTACGTTCTGTGTTTCCTGTCTGTGTTTGGAACACTGAGGCAGACTATTATGACAGAAGTTCACATATACTGTCATATATGTCCCGTCATTTATTCTTCGTTATTAGCAAATGTATCTGTGATCTTTTGAAAGGCATAATAATGTACGTCGGTTTCATAAGGGATACTAGATAAGCATATATTGTCGAATCCAAAGAACACATTGAAGGCACGACCATCATCATAAATTAAGCAATTACACATTTGACTGTCATTTGAAAAAAACAAAACGGAACTTATTTGCGAATAAATTGGGTATCACAGACCACGCCATAACGCATTTGTCTTTTAAGATTTGATAGTACCATAGCATAAATATATAATGTATATGACAATTATGACACATATAAGGTTTATTTTTTATCAAAACCACAGAGGTGAAGTAGAGAAGTAGCGCTTTGCATAGTTTACTAAGTGTGACGTGCACATTAAAAGTAAACTATATTGAACACATTTGTTTAAATAATCAATACTCTTTAGATTTCGAAACGTTTTAAAAGTTGAAGAAATTTGTAACTCACGCAATTACACAACAACTTTTGTTACAAGATATTTATTACAAACTTCTCATTTTGGATAATTCTTTACTTTTAACACTGTCAGTATATGTGAGACCCTGGTAAGTATTTAATTAGAAATATATTATCAATAGATAAGAAAGAATATTTTTAAAATCCAATGGACAATATTGACTACCTCCGATAAACATTCGGCAAAAAGTGAGCAGGCGGAGTGAAAACATTTTAATTCAATTTCAGTATCCAATGGGAGTAACAACAATTTATAAGTAGCAGTCCCTAAGGCTTTTTTCACAGATTTTCTCCAAATTCTTGTCTGTCATGCTCCCATGGGGACAATTGTAAGTATGTGGTGGCCAACAGAATTCTCTTTATACGTTATTTTGTTAATATATTTCCCCAAATTATTCACTTTATTTTATACAAATTTAACTTGTACCAGTCTGAAATGGTATAAAGGATGCTGTTTAAGAAAGTATCAAGGTAGTGAGTATGACTGGTAAATATTTCTAAAAAGTGTCGAATCTGGTTTCCGATTTCATTTTCTTAGCATGAAAAGAAATGTCACAAACGCGCTTAAAATTTATTTTTCAAATCGTGCATAAGCTCATTTCTCGGACGATCGCATTCATTATCGAAATACGTTGCCATTAACATGTCCTTTTCAGAACAAGTATTTTCGCCTTCAATCGAAACCAAAATAGCATTGAGCACGAACAAATTAATACGGCTGACTAATACAGTAACACTGAACAATTAACGCATTTGGATAGACTGACAGTTTTATTTTTAGCACGCACATGACATGTCTTCGTGGGATTTCTTGTCGAAGTAAAATGTAGGTTAATTCAACGCACTTAATTTGATTTAATGTAACAGGTCTCTGAATTAGGTTCTCTAATTTGTACAGCTCATACATTTGAAGTCACGCACAGCTCAATAATGCAATGATCTACATGTCTTCATTTGCCATACTAGCGGGAACTTAAGGCACACTTCGATTTATCGTTTGAGAACATAAGGAAGCTCAAGAAAGGAACACACTTCTATAATATGATTTTCCATGAGAAACTACTTTACCTTATCGTAGACGATTTAGTGCCGCTCAGAGAAAGGAAAGGCGTTGCCGTTTAAATGTAAAATATTGTGGTTCATATGTTAACAAATACAATGAGGTCGAGTTCAAAACTTAAAATACTTCACGTTAAAACGTTAAGGACACCATTCGGTGTGGTTACTACATTATGGCTATAGCTACATTATGGCTGGCGGCTGAATGGTACATCAACATAACGCCTGGTGGTTGGAGGGCAAAGCAGCATGACCGTTGAAGGCTACAGCAATATCATACTACGGTTGAATGGTAAAGCCTTTCGGTTTAAAAGTACAGCGAGATACTGGCTGGCAGATGAAGGATAAAACGACATTATGCCTGAAGGTGAAAGGTAAAGCAACATTATGCCTAGTGTTTGATTGGTATGCAACCTTATGCCAGGGGATTGAAGGATGCAAAAACAGACTGCCTGGCGGTTGACGGATAAAAAACATAATGTCTGTAGGTGAAAGGTAAAGAAACACAATGATTTAAAGTTGAAGGATAAATCAACATTACATATCCGGGTGAATGGTGCAGGCAACACAATACCTTTGTGGAAAAGTAAAGTTATATACTGCTCGGCAGTTAAAGGGAACAACAACATACTGCCAGGTGGTTGAAGGTTAACACAACATAATGACTGTAGGTGAAGAATAAAGAAACACAATGATAAACAGTTGAAGGATAAATCAACATAACACATCCGGGTGAATGGTGAAAGCAGCACAATACCTTATTTTGGAAAGTAATGTACTGCCCGGCGGTTAAAGGGAACAGCAATATACTCCCAGATGGTTGAAGCGTAAAGCAACATGATACCTGACGGTTGAAAAGTATAACAACATTATGCAAGGCGACTGAAGGGAACAGTAAAATAATGCCTTGTAGTTGAACGTTGGGCAGCTTGTTGAATGTTAATTCGTAAAAAGGAAAACTGCGCACATTATTACAGTTTTGGAGCTGTGCTCTAGTGATGGCGCGGTTGCGTAGTAGTCGCGCTGTCGAGTATTATTTGCACTTTAAAGCTCTTGAAAGGAATTCAATACCGTGTCATTTTAACATGCATCATTATGCTTTTTTACTTGAAAACTATCCTGTGTGCCGCTATACTAACCAGAAATTTACCAGAAAACTACCTCTTTAGTTCAAACATATTTATTCAGTTCATATTTGCAAACACAACAGTACAGCAATAGTAAATTGATGTGGATTGGAAAACAAGCAATGTTATTACTAATACTAATTCCTCTCCATGACTAACTGTCTCTTTCAGACCCAAGGCATCAAAACAATGTCCGATATGTTTGTATGTTGAGCTGGTGTTCAGATGACTGGCGGTTGAAGAGCAATTCAACGTAATGACTTGTAGCTGAATCGTACAGCAGCATAATGCCTGGCGGTTGAAAGGAATAGTTACATAATGCTTGGAAATTGAAGGTAAAACAATAACATAATTAAATAAAACCTTCATACTGCCTGATAATTTAAAATAATGCCTGACAAATGAAGGGAACAGTTACAAAATGCCTGGAAATAGAAGGTAAAAAACATAAATGAATCATACTGCCTGACGGTTGAAAGGTACAGCAATATAATGCTTGGTAGTTGAACATAATTCCCGGTAGCGGAAGTGTTAAGCAACATAATTCCTGTCGGATTAAGGATAAAGAAACATATTGAATGGTAAATCAAAATAGTGCTTAGTGTTTAATTGGTAAAGCAACAAAATGCCTAGTGGTTGGAGTGTAAAGCAGAATAATGGCTGGTGGTTGAAGGGTACAACAACATTATATCTAGCGGTGGAAGGGTAACGCTAACTAACGGCTGAGGTAAGAAACAGATTACAGTCAAATCAAATCAAATAGTACGGAGACATGCGTTTACGGACTTTCCTATATCACTCGCGATTGAAAAGCTATCCAATAAATATTATATTCTACATTATGCTGTTAAAGTGTATTGACACAAAAACAACATTCTTATGAAAAAAATACAGAAACAAGCTCAGTAGCCGAAAGTTTGAACATAGACCCCGTTTAATGGCACAGGGTAAACGTCAAATATAAATCAAACCATTTCTGCAGACCACTTTTTTTGAATACCGTCAACATCAACTTTTATATGCTAGTATCAATGTTGAATT
The DNA here is from genome assembly GCF_026914265.1 of Mya arenaria. Classification (NCBI taxonomy): domain Eukaryota; kingdom Metazoa; phylum Mollusca; class Bivalvia; order Myida; family Myidae; genus Mya; species Mya arenaria. Next base: position 54,355,497 of record NC_069122.1, on the reverse strand, counting down.
GTATTCATATTTAATAGAGCTGATGTCTAACTATTTTGTATATACAGAATCTTCATTGTTCACAGAAAAAAATAAGAAAATTGTTTAATAGTGAATTTCATATAATCTAAATAATACAACAAATTTTTTCAGCAAGTGTTGAAATGTTTGTTTTCTCAGAATTGTTTTACATCTGAATGCAACAAAAATTCAGCTTAACAGCCTTAAACATGTTCAAACGTATTTTACTAAATAAAGGTTTATCAAATGTAATTTTTAGTCAGTCATTGAGACAATCCATCTGTCAATGATTGCAGACTGAACATCAATCTTTGATACTTTTAAGTGGTCGTAAATTGTCTTGTATGGCCTGCCATTGTCATAATGCACACATTATATTGATGGAAATACATTATAAAGAGAGTGGTTTAAGAGACACTAACTTCTACATTATATCATTAACAAGAGTATGGAATAATATGTTTTCCTCTCATGTTTTATTGAGACAAAAATGTTTTACGATAAACATACAGTTCTATTTAAGTATTGGATGATGTCTTTGCAAATGCGGCACAGTTATATTTTGTTTTTGTTTTTATATTAATTAAAAGACAAATGAATTATAAGCAGTTTTTCAATACACGGGTATTGCAAGTATAAACAGCCGAGGGAAATTAGAAATATACGCAACAGGAGAAGACCTTGCGAAAACTGATTGAACGGATTGTATTTTTAAGCGCGGATTGATTGATTTGATAAATTAAATGTCGGGGAGTTGATACAAGAAGTGCCACAGCCAATGAATAGAAATGCATCTGTTTATGGGATTTAGGTTACATGTGAACCAACCAATGATCAATATTATAATGGTACATTTATATTAAATAAAAGTGTTCCCAAGGTTGTTTTTTGTTGTTGTTTTTTGTTGTTTTTTTTTTTTTATTATGTGAAATATATGCTAAACCTTGACGTAAATGAAATGTTATTCCTGTATACAAACCGTAACGGACATGTTTAAAAAGGAGTGTATACATTAAGACAATGTTTATGCTACTAATATAATAAGACAAACTTGTTTACACATGCTTTTCCTACATGAACATGTATACAAGAAAATGGTTATTTACGTGTCGTTTTGTAATTCAGATAAAACGTTGTTTGAACTCCATAAATAGTATTCCGCAATACCAGAGATCCATGTTTAATAAATGATGCTTCATTTATTTAGTTAATTATTACTGAGAAATAAACTTAAAATTTTGGTTCTTGTATACGTTAAATGTTAGTTTGTCCCGAATAGAACATATAAAATCAATTCAATGATCATTACAATTTTAGCATGGAAGAGATATAAGAGACAAATTCACTACCTTAGTGCATAATAATTTAATAAATTAAGGTCAAACTGCATAGCCAGACTAAATTAAGCTAGCGCTTAGCTTAACTTAAATATATTAAGAGAAAATACTGGAAATAATAGCTTTGGAACGTCAAACAAAACAGGAGTTGACTCCGAGGTAGGGTGGGAGAGGGCTGTGGTTGAGAATGTTGTTTGAAAATGAGAATTGTATTTTTTTTTCAAGTACACACGCGTTGTATTAACTAAGTGCCTACAATCACATGGGAACAAAGAAAAGGGCATAAACAAGTCCAATCAATCAAAACGCAATGACTGTGTTCTCTAAAGATGGTCGTCATATCACATTCAACCAAAATCCAATTAACGCACGCAATCTGACCAAATAGTTCTTTGTACCTTTGCGTGTCAAAGGATACAGATACGAAGGGATTCCATTGTGTGATATATGAGTCCTATTCCTTTTGTATAATATAGAATTATCCCACTGCAGGTGAAATGCGCTCCGTGCGTCGGTAAATGCATTTTATAACAGAAGAAGCTCATGGGAAACTTTAGTGTTGTGTGCTATAGGACTTAAATGCTGTTTTGCAGATTTCCCAAGTTAGTACGGAATGATTAGTGGTTTGTTTTGAAAAACTAGTTATAGTATCGATTGAAAGATATAGAAACAAAGTGCAGTATTTTAGGATGGTAATGCGTCAGCTGAAGTGTAGTCTATCTATTCCTTGTAATTGTCTTACTAAAACGACACAGATGTGACTATGTACAGCAACACTAGAGAATAGATCAGAAACTATGTGTGATATTATAAAGCATAACACATAGTAAAACAAATATATTCTGTATCTATGTAAATAATGACAAAAATGGGAATATTTCACCTAGAACACATATTTGACTTCAGGGAAAAAAATACTACTCATTTGATAATATGCAATTTTTATACCAAATTCCTAATGGTGATTATTTAATTTATCAACAACTAATCCACAGTATACCACCCTATATGAAATCAAATCTTCAGTCGTCAGATATCACGATTCCAGCTGCATATACATCGATCCTTGAAAAAATAAAATTGAAAAAGAAAATATCTAAATTCCTCTATAATACGCATACCAAAAATAACATGTTGGAACCTAAGCACAAACAGAAGTGGGAAAGCTCTGTATATAAGGTTTTAGTCTGGAAAGAAATTTACACAATGCCATACATTGCTAGAATTGATACATGTATACGAGCTTTTCAATTAAAGCTCATAAACAGAATATTACCTACAAACGAATATGTACTTAAATGCAAATTATCTAACACTAGCTTATGCGACATGTGTTCTAGCAATATAGAAACTATTAATCACTTATTCTGGGAGTGCCATATCATACAAGACCTATGGAATAACTTAAAAACCTATCTCCAAACAAAAGGTATATTTATTGAACTCAACCTGGTTAATGTTCTATTTGGAATAAATGTAAGTAGTAAATATAGCAGTATTAACTTCATTATTCTACTCATGAAATATTACATATTTTGTTCAAAATACCGACAAGTGATTCCAAACTTTCCTAATTTCGAAAAATACTTGCACATACGCATTCAAATTGAACGTGAAATAGCTATCATGAAAAACAAACTTAATGTCCATATACATAAATGGGCATTTTTATCGTAAAACATCAAACTTAAAATACCAGTATGTCTCTTAAAAACGTCTTTTTTCAATTTGTCCTAGTATTTTTCTTTTTTTATATTTTTTTTTAATTTTTTTATTCGCACACCGTTTCTTTTAAATAAAAAAAACATTACAATACAATACCGAACATAACTTCGTTGTTGCTTGTTACATTATAAACTCTACAACATGTTTTTGAAACTATCTAGTATATGTTTACTATAGTTAGTTCTGTATTGATATTGTTTTGTTGATAAGTGAATAAAAAAAAAATAATGACAAAGGTTATGGAAATATGCAGTAAATAGTTCTCAAAATTTATAGATATAAGACATTTCAATCTTGAGGTAAAACGATCAACTTCTCTCCTAACGAAAGAATGCATGGTCTGCATGTTTATGTTGAGTACGAAAAGTTATGAATGTTTAAATGTATGCACTCATTATTGAATACCCACATATTAACCAATTAAGTGGAGCAATGCTTTTTCAAATTGTTATCTTTGTAGCTAGAAATGAAATAATTTGAGAAGTATTTTACAAATGAGATTATATCAAATAGAGGTCTTTTCTAAGATTCGTTTGTTTGGCAAAAGTGAGATAAAAATGTTTGCGACGGTGACCGTAAAAATAATGAATACGAATATTAATGTTTTTGAACAGGATCAATTCACATACTGTTTTGCCTACATAAAGAGACGATATAATTTAATTTAATTTCATAAAATTAAGTGCCTCCATACAGAAGAGTTTATTGATATTAAATAACAAAGAAAGGACAATCATACATGTACAACCTATTTGGAAAGAAATCATGTTCATAAATAAATAATAATAAATAACGTATAATGAAACAAACAGAGCAAATTCATTCTGAATCACCTGTACTATATTCCAAAACGGACTTTGCCTAAAGGTACACACGACAGGTACAAAAAGTGTACATACGGCGGTTTGCATGTCGTCTTAGTTTATTATCGACTCCCTATACCTACCTAGAAATCTCAATGCAATGCACGCAATGTGTGTTAACGCGAGACATACAACTTGTTTTTCTAGGTCCACCTTAGTTTCCGGTGTAAACTAGTAGTAGGCATTGTATTGTAGCAAAGGACTGATACCAGAAATCATGTTCGTATCAATATGTACTCGGTTATATAATCATCACATGTAAAGTAATATAAACGATTAAGTACATCCACTTTATATCCAGTTATTGCATATGAAAGCATATGACATTCAAGTAACGAATATAATTCATCATAGGTTACACAATGCAGGCGTTAGTAGTGCTACCAGTGACATCGGGTAAGTTTTGCGTATACTAACATCACCTGCAAACCAACCCTCCAAAGCGGGGCAACAGCGGTGGCCCTTAAAAGGCACTCAGAGTCAAGGTGTGTAACCGGATCTAAAGCAAAACAGCATTTGTCGTAAAACTTACATGATGAGTTTTTGTATTCATATATAATTTCGAATCAATAAAAAGACGGAGTAAAAACGGAATAATTCACCGATAAATATAATATAAGATAAATATTTTACACCAATTTGTTTTATAATACCCGAATATGAACACAAATGTAGTTCCTTACGTATTGCAATAAATTCGTATGTTATTAATGAATATATTTCAACATAGGTTACACAATGCGGGCGTTAGAAGTGCTACCAATGGTATCGGGTAGGTTTTACGGATACAAATATCATCTGCAAACCAATCAACCAAGCCGGGACAATAGTGGATGCTCTTGTTAGGCTAGATAAAGTCACTCAGAGCCAACGTGTGTAATTAGGTCTACTTCAAAATAGCCTCGTGTCTTCATATATATTTTCCGATTTAATAACAACTATAGAGTAAAACCTGTTTACCTCAATTGGTATTATAAGACCCGAGCATGAACACATATGTAATACCAGGACATGTCAAAAAGCCAAGGACAAAAGACGAAAGGCTTAACATACTCAGGAAACAACAATTCTCTTAGGGAGATGTGGCAAATAGGTAACTTTTGCCTCTTTACCATAAGCGATTATTCGGCAATTAAAAACACATTCCACTGTCAGTTTGCTAGTAGATATAAGATATATTATCACTCATTTAATTCTTTCAAAGAATTGAACATACCTTAGAGTTAAAGCGCGTTGTGTAAATCAATTATTAGGCTTTTATTATAAAGATGATATCGTATTGATCCGATATAAATCTGGGTAGGCATTAAACATCGACATATACCTCCAATGTATTTCCACTGAAAATCAAAATGTAATAACTGTTGCTCTATAACGTACTTCTACAAGGTCTCATTCGCCGTTCTGTTTCCAACCAGAAACCCATTTTAAGACAAGGCCGAACATGTCTACTTACAGGAAAAACGTATTACCTGAAGCTTGCCACTCACTTAAATATGAGGCCCTTAAAATGAGCAATTCAAATTTGTCTGGAAATATAATAAAACAAACTTTCATCACATTAAGTCGTTAACAGAGTTAGCTACGTCAGTTATATTATAGTATAAATAATTACATATGAAATAACTAGGAAACAAACAGTTTTTTTATGTGAAAATAATTATGTAACACATATCTAGATTACCATTTCCTTCTAGAAACCATCAGTGCATTTATAGATGGGAAGAAGGGTAAACATGAACCTGGGAAGTTTAAAATAAATACACAAGTTCAACATTCATTCAAACAGCATTGAAATATTTGTATATTGACTTAATAATGTTTACTTTGTTCGATGAAAAAATCAGATTTTAAGGCACTGATTGCATGTTTAGGACGTCGTTATGGCCCGATTTTGTACAGAAAGTCATAAAGAAATTTAATGTATTTTCTTTTATTATTTTTTCACATCGGTTCTAACTTTGCTTTGTCAAATTTCATTCTTTATTTTCAGCAATTTCGACAATATTTTAAGAAAATGTCAAATTTGATCCATACTAAAGCAACTGACGATTAGTCATTATATATTATGTATTCATGAGCCGTTTTGCACCACAATTAAGGAGTGTATATATTCACATAATTAAAGTTGGAGAAGAAGCCAACTTTAAATGGCTTTTCCCTTAATCAAAAACACCAACATCACAGACAACCTTCAAACCACTGGGAACAAATGTTGGTTTCATCCACGTTCATCATTACGATCGTTTGCTTTTGCCACTTCTTTTAAAGCACTCTTTTAACCAATATATTGTGTATCAAGATCAATATACGTTTCATTTATGAAAAAACACTTAATGAATTAATTATATTGAAGCTGAATGAATCAATTTCGTTAATTAATAACGCCAGGTCGCGTTTGTGAACAAAAAATCCACCATTCAGTTTAAGGAAAAGCTTCTCCTGTTGCGACATATTTATATTTTCCCTCTGCTCGTGCGTCTGGCCATGTTATTCGATTTCCAACGCTGGGTGCAAAATATTGGGACAAGTGACAAGTAGCATTTTTTTAATTATGTATCCTTGTCACGCTGTGGGCTTGTTGCCTTCTTCACAAATTCGATCAATAGGTTCACTGGGACGTAAATATGATATTGGAAACTCTATAAAATCTGTTATAGAAATGTCCTTATTAAGGTTCAATGATTTTTGAAAAATAAGTTACTGTTGTGCTTCCATATCGACTTTGATTAGAGAAATATCGTGGAGGAGTTCTCATATAACATTTAAATACATCATGACAAACTGTCAAAAAACTGTTATGCGTCACCATTGAGCTTTCTCTTGAAAAATAAAGATGTCACCACCCCACTACGGTGCAATATGGAAATCACAACAAAACAAATACCTTCGTAAGAATAAAAATGTACTGTTAACAAATTCAAATTTGATATTGCATTATTATTGAAGTTATATTCACCGATGCATTTCACTTCGCATATCTCTTGGAAACTAACAACTTATTTCCATAAAAGGCAAATGATGTCTCTCCCGGTAATTGAATTTATCACGGTTATATTATACAGAACCAAAACCCTGTCAGATGAGTGGAAACTGAAAACCATTTTCTTACCAAGGTGCCACGCAGCTTAAAGTGATCCTATAACAGGTATCTACAGTGTCGTGTCACATCAAAAAAGTCATAAAATAAGAATGTACTGTGTCGGGACTCAGTCAAAATCAGTCCTGTAATAGGTATACTGGTTGAGAAGCAGTTTCCGACAGTTTTTACAAGTGTTTATTGATATATTCATACGTGTTAAAATTCCTACTAAAATTGTTTACATTTTAGATAACTACAGCTCAAGCTGCTATTGTCGATATATTTTTCACATGTGTGACGTCACATAAAGTGTATCTAATGGGGGCGCCAAGAGGGTACTGACACTGTTCTGATTAGCTGTTGACGAGAAGCAGTTTCCGACAAATCTAATACGCGGCAGATTTTAGGTGCCTATTGTGTGTTTTTTATCCATTTATTTAATATACTAAATAGAAGACTACAGTACGAGAACTATTATTTAATTTTTCGGCATTTACCAAAAATTAAACCTAAAAACTTACGCCAGTCAATTATCATTCTGGAAATCAGGCAGACACTAAATATCAACCGTTGAAGTGACATACTAGTAACTAAGCATGTATTTACCTATTATATAATATATTTGACTAATAATAAATCCTACTCCCAGATATTATGCAATAATGTGCATAGTTTTTCACATAAGTATTGGAGCTGGTTTTGTAAGATTATTCTTGCTGCCTTATAGGAAATAAATTGCAAACATGTTTTTTTTTTTTTGAAATCATGCACATGTTTTTGCTACAGGAAACCGCTTCAAAAAATTAATTAAGAAATTTCTGTTATGGGTTTGTTTAAGAGACGTTAATGGGCAACCTAAACATAGAAATATTGAAGGACTACATTGGTTCAACGAAATGGAAAGTCTAAATTCAGCCATGTTTGTTTGCACGTTGCCTACATGCAGTCGTTCCTTTTTAACCACCTTATTCAGCAATCGATTTTGTAGGTTAATACTTGACAAACAATCTGATTTGTTTTAAAAATAGTATTTCACAGTCAATCTGTAGGTCATGAAGCAGAGTACCATATTGGAGTGAAATATGAAGAAATTGAAATAAACATCAATGCACCATTTAAGGGCCATAGCTTTTTCCCAGTAGTTGTAGCACCATTACAATAGTCTCTGTCTGAGCAGCACGTGCGTAGCGTACATCCGCCAATCATATACTCTTTTGGTGTAGCTACACATTTGAATAAATCATCCATAATTGTCACGTGACACGGTCTGTCTGTACACGTTCGTATAACTGAATCGTAGTGTGTGACGTTGTCAAACATCCGGAACTGGACTTTCTGAAGTAATGTAATAGACAGATAATTTATAGACAGATAACTTATGTGCTATCGGTACAGCATATGTATGGCTATACCAAGAAGAGTATATTGAACGTATGAGAAACTTGACATGTGTTTAAGGTAATTCGGCCCTCAGAGATTGAGTAAGATATGTTGAAAGATTTTCGAAAGAATATTAAAAAAGATAAAACACAAAAACAAGTGAAATATTAGTTCTGCTTTTATTTTTTAGATCTTGATATTTAATAAACATTACTTCTAGAAGTATATGTTAGACACCATAAATCAATATCGGGCGATACGTGTTAAAAGTTGATGTCTTTTTATGTATAAAAATGACGAAATCTTATTTACATATAAATTTTTCTTTGATTTACTAGTTTTAGGCATCCAACATTTTTTTATCGATTAGTAAGTAAGTCATTGTAAGATATATTGACAGGTTTTTGATTGTCGAAAGATAACTTTTGGACTTGACAGACTTGCCTCCTTTGAAATATGCTAAAAGAATCATCATTTAATGTATATTTAAAAAAAAAATGTATTGCACGCTAGTAGCAGCTTTATCAGCTTAAAAAAAATCGGGTTTAAATTGACATGCTTAACGTTTACAACGACTGAGATTCGAATTATTTTAACACATTTTATAGGGCCTGTACAGCTCTTTTCTTGATATAAGTCACATATCATATAATTAATATATAAAACGTCCGAAATACTATAATATAGGTGACTTTATTTAAAATACACCATTTTATGTTAAAACAAAAACAAATATCTTTACATTTCTATACATTTGATAATTAAATCGATTTAAAGATTTATGAATACCGGCAAAGACATTTTCAAAATTCGATGAGCAAATTGTCTTAAGCGATCATTGAGATCACTTTGATCAGAGGTGAACATACGAGATGCTTTTTCATTTAAACAAATATGAGAAGTCAATACTTTATAAGGTATTGCACGCATACCATACACTGTTGGTTTCCACCTTTACAGTCGACCTTCGTGGCCTTGTAGTTATCTTCAGGGTCAAGGTCACAGTCATGAGCAATACACTTCCAGCAGCGTAATCCACTCACTGAAAATATATATGTCTTTTAAAAAAATGGGAAGAAATTAAACTTCCTTTCCTCCGATTATTTGGTTCATGCTTAGACTAATAATTCACATGAAATTCTGGGAGAACATATTTAAGAAATCATCTTTAATGACAGATTGTTAAGATTTGAGAAAAAATTAATTCAGCGGATAATTGAGGAAGTTTTAATCGAGCTTTTTGACAGAATCTTTTTGAAAAAAGTCAACGAAAATTAGAGAAACTATTAATTATGGCTTAATGCGTGTTTGGTCCGTATTTTTTCGTGTTTAGGTATGTAGAATTTGTATGTTTCTAGTTTATTGTCATTAGAGCCATTGCATTGTGCTCATCTTTAAATTGTTGCTTGTCCCGATATCATAGTTGTATCATTAATTCGATATGACTTGTAGTAATACATGATGATCGAAACAGGCAATTAATTGTCTAACATGTGACTTATTATTTAAAGATGTTAATCGAAACCTTTAATGTCAGCGTTTAATGTAATTAACATACGACTGTTCTTTAATGTTTGATAAGCTTTGAATCGCTTGCCCAAAAACAAGAATGTGGAAACGCATAGCTTAAGGAATTGCCTGGCTTCAAAAGTGGGTGTTTTTCCTCAGATGCTTTTAGAATAAATGCATCACTATGTTTTTAGAATTGTCCAGATTGCTATGGTTCTTATAGAATTTTAGAGAATTCTGGAGCAATCTTTAGTAGTAAATAAGATCAAAATTCTCTGAACATGAGTTATTTGGTAATTTCTATAGTTTTTCATAAACTTTTAGACAGTGAAAGAGATCTAGAATTTAATTAAATTATCCTGTAAGAAATTCATTCTAATCTTAAGACCTATGTATTCTGAAAGAGCTGTTGGACTTAAATATTGTTTATATATCTTCTTCAATATTTCAAGTAGATTTAATTCAGTAGGCATTAAAGTACTATTATAAGCGCAGATGTTTTGTTTATTATTGTACTTAAGACAGTATTAATTTTTAATGTAGTTAATTTTAAGACGTACTTATTTTAAACTTATTTTGTGAAACTGTTAGTAAATAATCGTTTTTGTAGAAGGTTTGTTGCTTGTCGTATCTTTCGACAAGCAATGGAAAATACTCAATGAAACATTTATTTATAATATATTATAAAAATGTAGAATGTGATAAGCTTCAAACAAATTATGGCCCATCAAATTTGAAGAAATCTCGTTTTTAAATATCTCATTCATTTCAGGGCAGGATTAACAAAGGGTAATTCCCATTAAAAAAAAAACTTGGGTAAATATTTAGAACTGTTTTTCTTTACTGTTCGTTTAATTTCCATACATTTAAAAACCAAATTAAAGAAAAAATGTGTGCGAAGTAATCATTTATATGTTAATATTTATATATTATGTCGTTTTTGTTGCGTGAAACGACTACGAAATTTTTTATGGAATTGTATGATGATATTTTCAAATTAATAACACTTATATATTTAGTAGGAGATTTGCAAGCTTGTATTATGCGATGCAATAGAATCACAAATTGCATACAGGACTAAAACTATTACCAGCTCGACTTGCACATACCACAACATTAAGGGAAATACTGACCTCCTTTAAAGTCCTTAGTTAGTACGGATACCACAGACAAACAGTATAACATTCGTGAACAAAGTTTGTGTTCATCCAAGTATTTCATTACGATCTGTTTGCATATACAACACCAATGGTTCTACCAGAAACACCTTAAAACACAAGATATACCAGTTTACTGTTCGAATAATACACCGAGATATTTGTAATTTAGCATGTCACCTAATTAATCAAATCCACGACGTTTAATGAATATCGTCAAGTCGCGTTAATGAAAGAAAGTTCAATCATACGTATTCTGTCTAGGGAGTATTCATCTTGTTGCGACATATTTCTAATTTCACTCGAATCTTGCAGCTTGTTTCACCACTGCTAATCCTTTGCCCACTCTGGGAGCCAAGTATTGGGACAAGTGACAAGCAGCAATCCACTCAACATCAATTCTCGTTGCGCTATGAACCTATTTCCTTCTCCATCAATGTTTAGCCAATAAGGTTTACTGGGAAGTATATCGGATTCTAAATGCAATGCTACTGGGCGATTTTCAATATCATACGAACAATACCTCTCAAAAAGGCCAAGCTCTTGTTGAAGTGTGTCGACTTATGAAATAAGAAGAGTTATACGTTGAATAGAAAGCCTCATTTGAAGAAAATGAAGATATTTTTACGTTACAACGAATCTGCACATTATATCATTACTGAGCAACAACTTGCTGTACAAATGTTCCCAATAGCGAATTTTGTTATTTTTCAATTTTATTAATCATTATTGTTTACATCCAAAAAGTTTGTAGATGCAAGTTAATTCATTTAAAGAAAGAAAACTGAATATGCCAATAATGGATTGGTCGCCTCAATAACAACGAAACTGATCAGATAAATGATACATGTGAGACCGTTTTGCTCACTTTTAAAAATATATTGACAGTACCAACAGTATTCCCATTCAATTGTATTCTGCTATGTAACTTTGCAACTGCAGTCTGTAAATCAGCCATCAAATAACCGATATTCAGTCAGCAAATATTTGTTACTCTGGATACTGCCGTCTGGTGCTCAGTTATCAAATGTCCTTGAAACGCAAAATCATATCTTCTGTTCGTTTCCAAACCGTCACACTATTTTTAACACGTGTTGTTATCTTTTTGTAAAGCAGAGACGAAACGACACGAAATTTAATAAAGTATAGTCTATATGCTCATGTTTACATCTTTTACAAACTCATGTTTTATTATTAACAAAAGCTTTGACAACCTGAAATACATCAAGCAGATTTAAATCGCCATTTTCCATTTAATTTTTAATTTTTTCATCAAGTGGGTTATACGCGATGTATAGAATAAGTGTATTTCCCGCTTAACTACATAGTTTCGAATTGTCTACTGATATTCTAGGCAATGTAATAACGAATACAACTTTATAAAGTGATTTATATTGTTACAGTTTGCGTACTTTTAGTTCAACTTGACTATGATTCGAATACGTACTGGCTACTGGGATTGAAAAACATAGGGTAAAAAAAGCAATTTACCTTCGAATTCCTTAAATTAAGAATTGCAAAATAATTTGTGTCAATATATAAGATCATCACTTTTTTTTAAAGACTTGATTACATAAACAATTACTTCATGCTACCATTATGATTAAAAAAAAACATTCTGTGTGCTATTTGCTAAATAAATATGTGTATGGTAATGTGTCGTTCAGTAATTGTATACATCAATCAACGTTAACAAACTTTTATAAAATCATTCAACTAATTATCAAATTATCATGGTTATAGACTCTCAGGTCAAAATAAAATTTAATGTATTGTTTTGCAGATCATCTCCATCTAGCCTGTCATTAAAATAGTGTGAGCGTTATGACAACGCAATGATTTGCAACCACGTTTGAGTATCATATCTGAGAAATATGTCTATGTTAATTGGCAGATAAATGGAAATTCTTTTATTTATCTTTTGTTTTATTATAAAATGCGTTCAAGAAAGATTCTGTTGCAAAATCTAACGTTAAACTTTACATTTACATTTGGAATCATGTTATTCAGCTCATTTGCTTCTGTTCAACGGTAGCGACCCAATTGCACTTTGTCTGCAGCATTTATGACAAAAATCGATAACACCACTGCCGCAACGTATTACATAACACAATGTAAACAACAAGATCTTGCTTAAAAGAACACGAATCAACACTAAAACGACACTAAATGATACATACAACAACACATCTGGCACAATCCACAGATGTAGAAACATCGTTATAGGTTAATCAATATTTAGCAAAATCAACCCAATCACAGTAAAATAGAAATAAATTAAATATTTCACATACAGAGAACATATGTTGCATCAATTTTCCCCACAGCTCACACTTTCTGGGTGGACAAAACCGACCACAAAATTATTGTTTAACATTTATTTACATAATTGTGTGAACAATAATTATATTGTTAATATAAAAAAAATGATTTTTCCCTTTTTTCAATGAATTGCTAAGAAAGGCTTATCAATGCGCCTTACTACAGCCACAATGGCTTAATACTTTGCCTTTTTCCATAACTCTTAGCATTCACATTATGGCTTCAACTGAAACCCTAGTTTGTTGAAAATGTCACGTTCCCAATCATTGTTAATACCATAAAAAAATTTTGAATAAGGACCGATCCTTAAAGTAGAATTGAACTGTATTTTGACAGCTTATTTTTATTCTACTATATATTTTCGAGTGTTCTCGATGTCAATTTGAGAAGCAATTAAGATCTCATATCGAAACTGAAATGTGTTAAAATAGCGCTCAAAATAGCGTCTGTTCTGACCAATTTTTAAATGTGACATGACTTGTGTCCCCTTGAATACTCTCCGGCGTTGCTATGCCCGAAATGAAAACAACCGCCAAACTGTCGACATTTACAAAATGGAGCTACCTTCGAACGCTGAATGTTACCATAATTCTCCGTACTTGTATGAGCCTGAATGCGGTACGTGTGTCAGTTCATCTAACAGTAGTGAAGGTGAAACAGACGAAGAAGTGGACGTTGTAGAACAGGTTCTTGGACCAGAACCATCGAACTTGTAATAAATACTTACACCATTTTAGTCAGTGTTTGAATGAAATCGGGTTTTCATTTCGATTCAATCAGTCAGTAAACCATTTCGCTATTTCTTATTTAATTTGACAACTATTTATTAGAAGTGAATATGTAGCCAATTATTACGATCAGGTTAATTATAGTGCGTTATGTGAAATATATTTTTATAAAATGGTTGGTTATGCTTTTTTCTGGTTTCCTTAATTTTAAAGGTCGCTATGCGTCCAAACGACCGTAAAAGTGTATATTCTGTTGCAGCATTGCCCTTGTCCAGGCTAGGATAATGGAGCAGCAAGTCAGCTGTATTTCTGACCATGAGGGTTTTAAGGTTAGATTTAATTATGTATTACTCATATTGCAAACATTTTGAATTTAGTAATTTGAGTGAGTGGTTTAATGTAAATGAATGAATTAAAAGGTAGGTTTTTTTTAAACAATTATTAAAAAACACATACAGTTTTTTTCAAACATGATAGTATATGCCATTGAAATGAGAGAGATGTATAACAATTGGAATGTAACATTTGTTTTGTTATGTATTCTAGAAGTCATTGCATACATATGAACCTATTTCTTTGCAGTCCACTAACCACTGGGTCATTGAGACGAGTTATTTCGAGTATCTGCAACGTGAAGGCCCACCACTTGAAGATACACCAATGAATGAGTAAGTAATAATCAGTGGTCGAAATAAGCACAAGCCTGCAAGCCCTGTACTGGTAAAATGTCTTCCGGGCTTGCTCAAATTTCTGAATTTTATGCTTGTTCAAAAATATGATTCCATGCAATAGTATAAGAATTCGGGCTTGAACATCCGAAAGTCAAATTTCATTGACTGAATAATAGATGGGTGCCAGGAAGTATTGATATCAGGGCTGATCATGATGAGAATAGAATTACAATTATTTCAGTTTCTTGTTATGCAAATCCACTGATAGATACTCTTTCTATTATGAATACCTAATCATGAATGCCCTAACCTGCTGTAAAGATAAGTTATTCAAATTAATATTTTTTATCCATTGCATGATGACACTGTATTGTTATGGTGTGTACATTGTTCAGAACAGTGCATAATGTATTAAGCATTTGAAACCGATTCTTGAAATGAGTTAATTTATGTCATTAAACATGATGTTCCTTTATGCTTTACAGAACTTATCGGTATGTTTCATACCAAAGATTTGCCAGATTCGTATGGAAGCACCTGCCGAAACATTCCAGGAAAGTGCTGCCATCATGCGTGGTGAATGCCATTCGCCAGGCATTTCCCTCTAAGGAATATTGCGGGTTTAAATATGCCTCAGCGTATTTTACAATTTTACAGAGCAGAATTTACACAATGGAAACTACAACAACAATACTTATGTAAAAAACTACAGAAACAAGCCAACCAGCTATAATTATATAAACATAATAATATGGAATTTCTTCTGTCGGTGGCGGACCCGTGGTCTAGTGGTAACCAATTGACTGTTAAGTCAGAGGTCACAATTGTGTTTCACGCTCTCACCATAGAAAAATACAAACCGTCTTTAGGGAGGGACGTTAAATTGAGATCCTGAGTGACTGTGCTATACATTGGTGCATGTTAAAGAACCAGGGTAGCTGCTCTTACCTGGGTAACATTCTGTCTGTGCACTATGCTTCAAAAACCTAACAATGACTAGCAATCGGAGCACGCACAGAATGGGCAAGACTCAAATGCGAGTATACATAAGGTTACACACTAGCATACCTTGGATTCATGTTACCAGTGTTCTGATCTTGGTCCCTTTTCATCAAGTTTCTTAGTGATTTTTTATTCTTAGTAAAAAAAAGACACTTTTATTTGTCTATAAATACTCTCCTTTTTTGAACGAAAGTATGTGTATGCATTTGTTATTTTGATATTTTCATGGTTTAATATTTTAATATTTTTGGTGAACATTTTGAAAACCATTATAAGTTTTCATTTAATTCAATTTCAGTAAGGAACTTGATGAATATGTCTCCTGCATCCATTTGTATGATAACTGATGTTAAATTATGATTAAAGTATATCTGATGTATGTAACTAGTGTAAAAAATATATGTCACAAATGAACAATCTTGTAAAGTCTCAACCAAGATGTTGTGTGTTGGAGCTCCACAAGGGGAACGTCTTGATGGCCACACATAACTTGCAACGCTCTGGTTTCTTCCCAAGAAACATACTTGAGAGTGATGCATATCAGTATTAGCTGTCTTTCAGATTTTTCTGAATTATTTAAATTCCACTTTTCAATGACCACTCTTGTGATATCATTTTTGTTTGTGACACTTTAAAATGATTTCAATAAATGAGCAATGTACAGTTTTGAACATTCACAATTGCCATTGCATATGCAGATAAATAAGTTATCATTTTCTCTAGTCATTTGTTGCTTTATTTTAAGTGCAATGTAATTCAGGTAAACTTTGCACTCTTCATGTAGAGCTCTAGTGATGTGTTGCATTTAATACATTTCAAATCATGGTTTCAGGAAATAAATCTGTACTTGAAATATTTCATAGTTATTGTGATTGTACAGTACATATATATCCGTTGTTTTTGTAATTGACTGATTTGTCAACTTTTTTCATTGTTTTTTTCTCATATGAGCTGATTTTTTAATCAGTGTTTTCAAATCAGTCATAAGATACTACACAACAGAACAGGTCTGAATTATTTAGAAAACTTCAGATTTTTTTCTTGACGCGTTAGTTACCCTTTTAGGCATTAAACATCCACTTTCAAGCATGATGTTAACAAGAGCTGTCACAGAGACAGCGCGCTCGACTATTCCGCCGCTTTTCAGTGTAAGGATTGAAAAGTTTTGGCGAAACATGCATGGATCACTGTTAGATTAGATTTCAATGCAATTCATGATGTGCTGAGATATTAACATAAATGTGGTTACATGCAAAATTTTAACCAGAATTTTTAAGTGTAATAATAAAGGGCCATTATTTGCAAAATACAGTTAACTAACTTGGTTATTCAATTAGGTTGGGTAGTTGAATACCATTGTATAAAGTCTCAATGCAATACATAAAGTAGTTGCTGAGATATTATCCTATGTGTACTAACATGCAAGACCTTAACCAGAATTTCTAAGTCGCATAATAAAGGGGCAACAATTATATAATATGAAAGATAGAGATATCTTACTTGATTAAATAAGAAAGTTAAATGGTTGGGAGCCTGTGTGTAAAGTTTCAATGCAATACATGATGTATTCGCTGAGGTATTGACTTAAAGGTGGTTACATGCAAAACCTTGACCAGAATTTCTAAGTCTAATAATAAAGGGCAAATATTTTGCATTAAATGCAAACTAAAGTTATCTAACTTGGTTGATTAAGTAGGTTGGATGGTTGAGTACCATTGTATAAAGTCTCAATGCAATACCTCAAGTAGTTGCTGAGATATTAACCTATGTGTGACGCCGACGCCGACGTTTGGGTGAGAAGTATAGCTCTCCTTATTCTTCGAATAGTCGAGCTTAAAATGTGATGTGATATTTAATCAGCAGTGATATATCACATTTGTTCATACATTAAACAAATTTAGGTTTTTTTTCCAGGCAAAAAAATTAAAGGTGATCGAAGCAGTTAATCTTTGAGAGTGCAGCTTTAAGTTGTCAATAAATTGTTTGTTTTTTCATAGAGAACAAAGAAATTCAAAAGAATGTGAAAAGCACATGCTGGACACCTTTAAGAGAACAAAGTGCTACTGAGCTAACCAGACCGTATAATTAAGATATGTTCCTAACCTGAACCCCAAGGTCCTTGTGTGCTTAGGTTGCCTTGCTAATAGCTTAAACGGTGTACAAAACATTCACCGTCCATCTTGATGCTACGTTACAAGCAGGTTAGCATGCATCAGAGGATGGTTAAAAGCTAATGGGTACATAGACGCTGTTGGCATGCTGTGGCTGCTGCTGATTAGGAACACCTAAGAACCTTTTTTAAGTTGAAACGGCTCAAGTGTTCTTCAACAATATCCATTCGCTTTTGTTTCTCCTCCAGTTTATTCCTTTCCAGCCTTGCTTTTTCATGTGTTTATCTAGTTTGTCGTAATTTCAGCAAGGCTGCCAAAAGCGTTGACACATAATCTGTAAGAACAAAAGTCAATTCAAATATGTTTCGATTTCACTTGGTTGGAAACATATAATCATAAATACTTTACGTTGTTGTTGAAATCAGGTTAAAAAGTTTTGGCAGTAAAAGTATTACAAAAAGCCGAAATGAAAATATAATTCAAGGGCTAAGGAAAAGGCTGTACTATTGCATTCTAAATCTGTATTGAGTTACAACAGTCCTGCACTAAAATTCATTGTGTACCATATGGCTATGAGGTTTCCAAGAAAACGAATTTGTAACTGCATTATATATTTTATCTAGAGGGAAAACATAAGTTATTCTATGGTATAACACTGATAACTAAGCGTTAAAAAACTAAACTTTGCAGTTGCCAAATAATAATAAATAAATAAATAAATATAATAAAAATAAGGCACTGATGAAGACACTTCAAAACCTTCCCCTCCAAACACAAAACCTATATTTCCGCCGTATATCAAAGGTTAAATTGCCTAAAATGATTACTAAGGGTAACAATCAGAATGTTTGCATTGATCTATACAATCAATTGACCCATTAAATTATATGAATGAGGCATGCCCCAATGACATGCGTGAGTATTTTACCATCCCTAGATTTAACGAGCTGGAGTATATATAATAACAAATTATATTGTTTATTTTAAGTGTTCTTAATTTCAAAATGTTACAATGATTACCGATTATAGCACGAAACAATTAGACTTTTGATCAGGAAGCTGTTTTTTGTGTTTGTTTTCCAAGATTAACCAATACATTTTTTTCTAATAAGCTTTTTTCAAACAGGTTTTAAGAAAGAAGAAATTCCTGATGAATTTTGATCAGGTAGATGTTTTGTGTCTGTTTCCTAAAATGAACCAATAAATGTGTTGATTATTGAACCCACCGTTACTGAAGTAATGTCATTTAGTTCACAGGATGCATCTCTGTCTTCTTTCAGGGGGACTTTGTAAGAAGTCAAAATGTATTCGCTAGATGCTCGGACCGTGCCTAATTTGATAAATAACATTATTAAAATGTTTCCTGGTGATCTCTGGAGTACGAAGTTGTGTACACTTTAAATATTTCTAGAAGGCTGGTTCATTGAAAATAAAACAAATCATTGTAATAGTGCAATACAAACAACAGATACAGTACCAAGTACACTTAATGTGAAGTCTTTTTTGTAGATTTGTGTAAGTACTAAATGGCTTTGATACAGAATATATGGGACCTTTCACTTCTAATAAGTCGATTGTTGTTATTCTATTCGGAATAGCAAAGGATTTGTATAAAATCAGCGATGTCAAAGGGTTGAGTCTAACAGGGTATAACCAGCTATTGCATATGTTTAAAAAGCGTGGTCAACATTCGCAGAACACGACAGGAAAGAGTCACACTTAAATCCAAGGTAAACATATTCCTTATCGATGTGTACAATTTCATTCCCAAAGTTGAATCTACGTATATCGTCATGGTCTACATCATCATCGAAAACCAGGACAGAATATTTATAAGTATTATATTAGTAAAGGTGTCCATTTACTGCTTGGCAATGACTTAGCAGGAGTTTCTTTGTCACAGTGGTTAATCCAGTTGTATCTGATACATCTTGCGTGATTATTCTCTACCATGTTAAATGAACAAGGAGATTGCAGAATGTAAATGGACGACATAATGCTTCTCATATTACAATTTTGATTAAGAGGAATTTTGGTTTTTGTTTAAGATGAAACTTCACAGGTCACAGTCCGCTATTATAAAACGATAGGAATACTGATGGGAAAAATGGCGTTTACCTAAAGTCCCTGCTAAAGATGAGTGCACTGTAAAGGTCATATAGATGTTAACAAGACCTATCATATGATACTTAATCATTTTATTGGCCTGGCCTCAAATAATATGTTTCAAGGCACTATGCACTACCGGCACTTGTCAGTTGCTAGAGAAACCTAATCAGACAATATCAGAAGCATATTTACAGCCTATTATTGCATTTAATGAGCCTTTTAGTAAGGTAATAAAAGACGTGTTAGTACTTTACTTACACCATAGTTAGGTTCTGCATAATTTTTGACAATAAAATGTGCTTCAACACGCGTCTCTGTAGCTGTTTCTTTCAGGAATATTAAAATCAAGACCATTGTCAAGGCTTTTGTGAAACAATTCATAAACGTTTGTCTTCCAAATTCAGTCCAAGTGCGATCAGGGGTCAAATTCCAAAGCGGAATGATTTCTTCCGATATTTAGTTGTTCTGTCTGTACAAATGCGTGTGTCAAACATACGGAGCTGGATATAAAGACAAATAATTTCACATATGTGAAAAAGAAAAAAATAATGTATTGGTATACAAAAGAAGGTATGTTAAACCATTAGACAAAAAGAACCCAGGAATGCATTGGATGTCATTGTGTTACCGTGTTTTGTCAAAATAAATTGGCCATTGATCTTCAACCATTAATGCTAATTTGATCAATACGTAAAATGACTTTGATTAAAATGTATAAGCGATCATGCCTTTTAACTTAAATTTTGAAAGCTTAATAATAAGGTTATACCTTATTTTTTATAATGATGGCACGCATATCATATACTGCTGTGGATATCTCCATGACTTTCGATGTTTCGCGCGGACTCATCGATCACTGGGAAATTCAAGACTATTTCATGGGATATTATTCAGGAAATGACCGATTGTAAAGAATTGTGATATTATAAAGTTTGCAGATACTTCAGGACGTTTCAAAACAGCTTTTACAGAATCTGATTGAATATGGACAACAAGTATTCAAGGAAAATATTCACTATGTCTTAAGACAGGAAAATATCAATACACATATACATACTTCGATTAGATGAACGCCCTTAGACTTATTTCTTTCATCATGCATTCCCTATTTTGTGTCTTGCTTAAAATTATGCAATTGCCGTTTCTAAACCACATTATTCGTCTCATTTGTTTTAAAATATCATGTTTGTGCCAGTGATGTATTTATTGAGGTACCGTGCAGAATAAAAATCTAATTTACGTCTTGAAAATGCACTCCATGACCACAAATTAATTTACATGCAAACTCGTTTGAAACACTTATCATTAACTAACTTGAAGACAAATAAAAATGTACTTCGTTAAAATGGGCCATTTATTTCAGAAAAGCAACTTAATCTCTTGTTTTAAAATGCGTTTCTTTTCATGGTCGCGTTAAATGCATGTACATATTACTTTGTAATGAATTGTTTCATATTGCAAAGAATCTTTCGATAATAGATACTGGAATTACGAAAACTTCTATAAGACAAAACTTACAGAAAAACTAACAGAATTTTCCTTAATGCTTTGAAATATTTACATTTGTAAAAGATTTTAACATCTTTGGTATAAAAATACCAACAAGCATTAAACCGAGCTTTTGTCATTGAACATATAATATTTTATCATAAGAATTCTTATATTCTAAAGGCGGTAATGCGATCACGTATGCATATTTTATTTGTGCGTGGTTTTGTTCTACATGGTATTATAAATGTATGGTGTTGCAGTTGTTTTTTCTTAAAGAACCTAAATACGCTATTTAATAGATTGATCATTTTGTAGTGTGTTACGCATTGAAACACCTTCTTAAATTAAGAATATAAAAATTATTAGCTCGACGTACAAAAAGCTCAACCTCGTCATTTATTCTAAGCTTTCTTCAACATCCTTAATAAGTACCAATACCGCAGACAGATCCTTTACTATGTACCATCGCAATGGTTTTATGGCAAACATCATTTACCAACACATGATATACCGACATATGTTACCAAAGCGTAAACAAATATTGTTGTTATTAATCGTATTTGGTACATTTGATCCAGAACTCCATCACATATATTACACCGAGCGGCGCAAATAAATAACTTAATCTTTATTCAGTCTGAGCAATATAAAACGAAAACTAAAGGCTCAAGTCTATAATTAAAAAAACAAACACTGTTTGGAGGCACAAGGCAATGGCCAAATCAACAATGAACTAGAAATGCAAACGCATTTACACCGAACACCGAGACACTAATTAAAATAGATTTAACGATAATGATGGGATTAACAGTTCACTTAAAAATAGTTAAAAGTTTAAACGAATATAAACCTCACCATTCTTATTTCCATTGGCTATTGTGACTTGTAATAGCCATGCTTTTTCATTGCCAAATCCAACAAGCTACTGTAGGCCAATTTCCATTTCCATCAAACGTTTTATCAGTGACGTTTTTCATTTCAATACATAATCAAAGAGTTATCGAGCAATGCCTCTCACACCATTCTGAATAAGTGTTTAACACCTATTTAGTCCGTTGACGGAATTGTTGTCTATTCCTTTTCCAGTCAGCTTTTCAATTCTTATTTCGTTTTGATGTTTTCTAAAGTATATTCACCACTCTATTTCTCGTAACTTATCTCTTGGAGAATCAAATCATTACCATTAAAGACAAATAACGTCCCACATGATAATGGAATTTGTTACGTTTATACAAGACAGATCTAAAAACTGGTAAGATAGATGGAAAACGTGGAAATCATTTTGCTGACGACGGAAATTCCTTGAAAATGTGAGGGTTTAAGCCGGAAATTTACAATCCCGATGTTAATAAAATTGTCTACGACCACGCAAATTTCTTTTTCGTACTTAAAATTTCCATAACATCGACACTTTTATTTCTGCGTTAAAGTTGCGGATGTGTTTATTTGAAACTATATTGACATTAAAGTCAAAGGCATATTCAGGATAAATTTGTTTCTATTGTTGTAACACGAACAAACAGCGAACGTATAGTATGCAGTTTACAATGTGTAATGTAAAGAAATACGGAAGTATTTATTATATTATAGTTCTTTTTAAATATAATGTAACCTTTACATAATTACGCGAAATAATAATAATAATAATTATTATTATTATAATAATAATAATAATAATAATAATAATAATAATAATAATAATAATAATAATAATGATAAAAATAATGCAATGTTAGTATGAGTTATTCAAAAGAAGAAAGGGTTTTCTGAGACGAGTGATGAGCCTGTTATTTTTGCAGCGAGGTTTATATAAAGGACAAGTGTCACGTTACTAACACATAACCGGGCCAAATCTCATGTGGACTGTCTTTCGTTCAAAGGCGGAACAAAAAACAGCATTCATTGATTATGACAATGCAACACGTTTCAGATAATTTACAATCTCACTAACAATCAACAGCTGAGAAAAGTGCCTGCGCGAAGGATCAGAGTACAAATGGAATAGCTTAATGATTGTTAATCACATTTGTAGAGAATGATCTGCAGGAACCTTTTTTACAGCATCATATTAATGAAATTTTAGATAAATATGCAACTTGTTTTTGTGTTGCATATATTACTTTACAATTAACGGCGAAAACTCTTGTATTGTTGTGTGTGATTTGTCATTAAAATATGGGTTATAAATCCATAATTATGTATGCCATAGTTGTGGGAATAATGGTTATGCCGTGAATGTCCGTTTATGTTTATAAGCCGATTTTTGTCATGATAGTAAAATAATTATAGCGTCATCTAAGAAAACATATAAAAGGACAATTTGATGAAATACGACTAAGCTGCAACTTCTGGATATCATTACTTCAAATTCATACATATCTTACTTATAATTAATATTGAGAGTGTATTTTAGTTAAGAATTAACCGTACAAGACGAATGCATAAATGGCACTTTAAATTATTTCAGTTTTCAAACAAAACTTGAAAAGACGATGAATTTCTTTTAAGGATTCTCTAAACTGACCAACAAGAGCACTTAAACTTAACGGATACATCTCTTCATTTTATAATGAACAATTCGTCTCAGAAAAGGTGCTCTCGTGAAACATATATGCCATTAACGAAGTATGTGCATTATGATCCGGCCATTGCGTATAATAATAACTCTTCGTTTCTCATAGCTGATATTGTGCCTTTGATGAACGACAATAAAAGAAGACAGCAAAGAACTTTTATTATAAAACCTTTTCGATTACGTTTCTATGGCAAAACAACTTATCTTAATGCTATGTATCCGCGATATTCTATCATTTTTAAATCGTCTTGTGAATTTTTTTCATGCAGTTGTTCCACTTTACCAATAAAATCAATAGAAGTAAGACATTTTTAAAGCTTTCATTTAACAAATCCAAATTCGCATAAATGGATAATGAGTTTATTGAAGAATGCAAATGATATCTAGCCATTCATAATCATCATCGGGCCAATTGTGTTATGGAATCAATGAACGCGCTAGACATCTCTTTAATAGCTTCATTTCGTTCCTTTTACCTAAACCCTAGTCCTTTGCAGATGTCACGTTCCTAGACACGGTTTAAACTATCAAATCTTCTTAGGATGAGAACCGGTCACACAAATAAGGTTTTACGGTTTTCAAGATTACTAGCTTGTAATTTCATTATATATATACACACGTTTTAACTTTAGAGAATACCAAATGGTAGAAAATTAATGATAACCATTTTGCAAACACATGTGTTTTAAAAGGTAGAAAATATATTACTTGGTAATAAAATAATAAGTTATATTCATGTTGTATTGACCCTACGAAAGTATTTTGTTTGCAACTTAGGAGCAGTACTTTTATTTTGTTTCATAATATGGCGTCCGTGGGAATATGACGAGTAATATTTTACATTGGTTGCACATTGGCTCAAGTCAACTTTTGAAAGTCTAAAAGGCTAAGCTCCCAACGATGTCTTTAATTTTGAAATAATTACTCTCAAAATATACTCATATGAAATTAAGGCTCGTCATATAATTATTTACAAACAAAGCCAATACTAAAATATGGCTGAGATGAACGTTTTTTTTTCAAAAGTAGATGAACTAGCTAGAGGTTGTGTATGTTGTGTTGGTTTTTTTTTTAAACACAATGTTAAGCGTAATACTTTCACCCCACAATGATAGGGAGAATTGGTTAAAAAGCAACAAATACGAAGAAAGGAAATTATTCAAACTTATTTAAACCCCAATATTAAAAGAACACAATACTGCTGCAGAAACCAACTGGGCAACCAGATTTAAAAATAAGTTATTATAATGTGTTCGATATAAACACAAATGATTTTAACACATCTTTATATTAAGAGCTAGCGATTGTTTAAATCACAAATGCGATGACGAGCTACCGCATTACTAAATCAATAACAAAATAGAAAATGTAAGCCAGAAGCAATACGTATTTCGCATCTTGCGAAATAATTCCATTTCCCTCGGTTATTGCTGCTTGTAATTCTACTTCTTTTCCGTTGCCAACACTTGAAAAAAAAATTTTTGTTATGCCCGTCAATTCGATTTACTGGGCCGAATATTTGACATTAGATTCAATATGAACAAGTGTAGAAGCAGTGCCTTGATTGTCGCTTAATTATATATTTAGTGCCAATATAACATTCCAAATACCTCTCAAACCATGCTGAATAACTGTTAAAATGTATTGACTTTATGTCCAAGAACTTTAACGTGATCCTTCTGAAAGTATTTTTTAAATTCGTATTTCGATTGATATATTATTCAAAATATAATCACCCCTTTTTCATCACATCATCATAAATGTCGATTAATGTCCCTTCAGGTAATTGAATTTGTCACATTAATATGATACAGACATTACAACTCGTAAGATATATTGAAATGATGGAGACCATCATGCTGACAATGAAATTCACTTAAAGTGTGATGAGCATCAGGGTTAAAGCCGGAAATTTGTCATAGCAATGGTAATAACATTGTCTACGTTGAAGAAGATTTCTATTTCGTTAAAACCACTCTAAAATAACGACCGTTATTTCTGCGCGGCAGTTGCTAGACAGTCGTTTATTCGCAATTTGTGATTAAAAAGGGCTTATTCAGGATTGAAATGTGTTTCTAATGTTGTTAATACACGAATCAATCGAGTACATTCTTTATGCAATGTTTAATGTTTCCGTAATAATGGAATGCCTGCTAAATTGTTAAAACAAGGAATTATATATCAAAAAGGCATTACGACATACTCTTGAAATACAATTGCTGTCTTAAATCTTTGACTTTTAACTGTACCCTCATCCGGACTTCTATGGCGACATTCTCAAAAAGCTTAAAATTAAAATGCTTCTTCCAATAACACTTACTGATCGACTTAATGAGCTTTATATACTTAATCCATGTGATAAAGTAACAGAAGCGTAGTTGAAAATAGTTTCTAATAAATGCTCTTTATATTTAAAAGCCCATTCATTGATCTGCCTAAGAACACACTAGTGGTAAACAACGGAATGTCAGTTTACGGCCAATTTAGAGATCCACAGGGGGAGGTCTATGTTCATGTTTTTGTTTTTGGTTTCGAACTTGTTTCAATAAAATTTTTTTATAGAATCTTTGTATTCAGCATTACATTTCAGACCTTCGTGGTTTTTCAATATCACGATACAGAATATTTCACTAATCATAATTACTATAACGTCAAGACATACGGCTTCGAATCAAAATCATTGATGTAAGGGTTGTCTGATATATTTCCAAGGAAATCCCCTCATTTCTTAGAGAATATTATCAAAAGGTACATAATATGATTTTGTCTGAAGCACGACTTGAATAATTTGATAAACAAAATATGATTACCTCTCCTGTTGATCTCTGGTGTTCCCAAATTTGTTTTTTTCTTGTAAATAGATAAAGGAAGACAGGGTCAAATACAAACCGTAGTTCATTGTAAATCCATAAACTAGCAGTGTTGGTTTAAGTATTTATTCTTTGCTTAAATAGAGAAATAGAAATAAACTATAATAATTTACAATCTATCTGAAACCTATGTTAATATAATGAATTACATCGATATAAAATAACGAAAATCAGATTTAACATTTTTGTGTTTTCTCAACTTGTATACATAGATATTTCGATAGACGAAGTTATGAACTAAAAATGTGGTTCGGTATTCAGCAGAATGTACAATTATGTGGGTTAATCGTTAAACAAAATCGAGTTAAAAATTTTGCCTGACCATTTAAATGTTAATGGTAAATATGAATTTAATATATAATGATGAACTTGACATTGTATATATGCATAATTATCAGGAAAAACTAATTGTATATATGATGGGTTATTACAAACTTTGTCAAAACCAATAACAAACGGAAATAAATTCACAAGAGTCCTGGCACTATTCAATTTATATCAAATATCGCTCGGTATTCTGTATTTGTAGCAGCATAATAACAGAGAAATTTACCATGATTTTTTTTGTTTTATAGTATCGGTGACCTAAACATCGTTATGTGTAATTTCAGTGTGTGTTTTAAGTCGCAAACATTTGTTGAAGGTATTAAGTGAGCCATGGTATGACTTTTAAAGCATCTTATAAAACAAGAACAAACAGGTCAGTTCAATCTTAACATTAATTAAGTTCTTAATAAAATGACCGTGTACATAATACATAAAACTGATAACCCTTACCTGTTCTTTTTATATTGTTTCTATAACACAATTAAAACATTCTGATCTTGTTCTGGTGGAAAATACTCATACTTCTTTAATTATATTTCTTATGAATTATACAAACACGAATATTTCATTGTGCTGGCGATTATAAGAAGATGATCAATTACTTTAAACAAACGTTCCGGGTTTTCATAAAAAAAGGCATTCTTTTGGATAACCATTATGGGAAAACCTTTCTGATTATACAGTAGTTGTCTCAAAAATGTCTTCCCTTTTAAGAAATTTATGCAGATATGAAGTGTCGGGGAAAAAAGTTTCGAGCCATCTGGAAAAAAAATTATTTTTATCAAAGCCTTTAGTATTGAAAGATAACAGCTACGTTTTTGTCTAATTCTCCACTAACATTGCAGTTTTGTTTTGGGAAGGTTTGGATATTTATCTTACGGATAATTGCAAGGAATAACACATGAAACAATCTTATGTTCTTAGTAAGGCAACATGGTGTCAGGGGATTTTTTCTTCTACTGACACAGTTTTAATTTAATCTGTAGCTCGAACAATATGTAAGCTTATCTATCCACTGACAGCAAAATAATATTGCGTTTTATTATCCAAAATATATTAAATCGGATTGAATGTTGTAAATGTTTACATTGCGGGGTTTTATTGCCATTAAGAACCGCTGCTCCATAAAATGTCTGACGTCCGCGATGTACTCATACGTTTGTGAGTTTCAAATTCATTATGCGCACTAAGAAAAACAGATCAACGAAGAGCCCATTGTTGTGTAATGTATTATTCGAAAAATGGGCAAACTCAACACTTACTAAGTCAGAGTGATGACCTCTTTGAATATGATGTGTATCAACGATATATATCAAAAGTAAGACTAGCGCGAGACAAGAAGAATACGTAACAACCCCTTTTATAAAGGGACCGACCAGGCTGATGCGTGTCACGTTAGACTATCATTTTATATCCTTTAATAATCCGCGTGGATCATCAATGGACAGTTTGGACGTGGGCATATTTAAGGAAAGCCCATGATATCTTATCATAATTGAGCCGAGATGATATAACAATTACGTGTTAATTAAACCAAAACGAAATATATTTTTTTTCACTCTTTAAATGCATCAGCGAACATTATGAAAACATTTTACTGAATCGCCTTTAAATAAACACCGAGTAATAACGTAAGACACACTTTCTTAACACATATTTATTTTACGTAATGAAACATTCACGGAAACATAAAGTTATCCTTTGCCAATTATATAATTGATGTTTTTCTAAAAAATGTGTCCTCTTGAAACAAGCATTATAATATACTTTGCATTATAAAAATGATGGGCAATTACAGATAATCAGCAAATATTTAGAGTGTCATAGCTAACTTATCTCTACGATCAATGACCTTTAGAATGCAAAGCATAATTTTAAGGACACTTCCGAAGGCGTTTCAATTATTATAATTTAAATGCAATTTATTATCAGCGAAATATACATATGTTTCAAGTTTACTTGTACTCTTTACCTAGTTAGGATTAGCAGACATCTCTTAGTCTCTCCTTATATAACCAAATGGTCCATGAAAAAACCCCACAACAATAGGAACTACCTAGACACGGTTTTTATAAAGAAATACAATTATATGGAGCTCATTATAAGCATTGTCCGGCAGATTTTCGCTAGGAAGTCTATACAGACGCAAGACTTCTGATTCTTGATTGCTTCACAACCCAAACCCCAGTCCTTTGCGAGGGTCACGTTCCTAGTTACTGTTACATCTATGGAATATTCTTGGCCAAGAACCGATCGTACAGATAAATGTGATCAAAACGAGTTGGTTTATCATCCACTCATTAGTAGAATGTTGCCATATTACTGTTACGTGGCGTGTTTTTGTACTCTGGGTCACATTTTGTCTTGGAACAGGTCGACGAGAGAGCTTACCGTGAAATGTTATACATGGTAATAAGAAAAGCGAATTATAGTCAAGCATTAGCTGTTTTGGTAATATTGAGACCTGAGCATCAAGAGAGGTTATACGCGACACCACATATATCAACCATTCATGTGAGGTACATGTGTATATTAAAATGTGTATCAATGTAAGGACACGACTGTGTTTTTGAATCATTTCATTTTTATATTTGTATTTGTGTTGGTTGCAGTCTCAACTGAACAGCCAGATGTTTTATGCAAGAATAATTTGTGATTTCATTTATATCATAAGAGACATATCCTTTAGTAATATATATGTCAAATGTATATGTGATGATTGATTTCATTTAACGTGAATTTTAAATACATATGTTTTTGTTGAATTAATGTATTTCAGGATTATCGTGCA
Source organism: Mya arenaria (assembly GCF_026914265.1). Lineage (NCBI taxonomy): Eukaryota > Metazoa > Mollusca > Bivalvia > Myida > Myidae > Mya > Mya arenaria. The sequence continues at coordinate 54,325,447 of NC_069122.1, read as the reverse complement.
CCTTCAGTCGGATACCGTATAAACATGGAGATTCTGATTCACTATATATAACGCATGATTAAATGATACTGTCACTGGACTGAGTTCAATTTTACATGGTCGGTTACATATAGCTGGAAAGCTTCCGGAATAACTAAATTGTAATTGCATTATATTTGACTTTAGATTAGACTTAGAAGATATTTCGTTAATGATATATAATGTTTAAGAACTACACTTTCGAGTCTGGTATTGTTTGCATTAGACAATACAAATATGTTTACAACTAATTTTCTAAATCACAGATGCCGAAGGATATTGACATATAAGCTACCCATAAGAAATTTGAAAAGATCAGTACTGACAATGCATATTTGTACAGTCATTTATCATCGAACAGTTCTGAGAAGATGCTGATTGTATAGCTTGCAGTGTATAACAAACCTGGTCAATGCCAGCCAATGAAGGAAATGATCCAAGATAATCCCTAGTTCTGGTCAATTTCAAAAAAGTTCTGTACGATATTCTGGTTTTTATTTAAGCAGCATAAAAAACCCCAGAAAAATTCTTCATGATTCTTGCCGTGATAGTATAGTGGATCACAACACGGTCTACTAAAGTTTCAGTGTGTGTTTGTAGTCTCAAACACATTCTGACAAGTAAAGATACTTTCAAATCAAACGCTTAGCTTTAAAATTATAAATAAAAATACGTTTATGATAGTAGATAATCATGACATAAAAATGACATATCACACCGTGCATGGCCTGATTTGAACAACTCCCTCCCTCCCAATCTGATCCACTTAGCAGAAATGGAACCGTTTTGATACATGTATCAAGTTGGCCATGCTACACCATTTTAAGTATCTAATCAAAAAAGCAAAACCATATATTTTAAAAAAATAAGATATTTTAAGTGACTGTTTGCATAAGAACGATCAATGATAATCCTGACTTGTTTTACTTACATCTGTTATTGTTTTACTACCACAATCAAAGATTTATCTAATTAGTCCAATTATACAAACATTCATAACTGTTTCATAATGTATCTCAGGAAATATAGAAAAAAAGCAACTCAGTTGATTTTTACAAGACGATAGTCAAATATTTAAAAACAAAACCTTTGTGGTTTCGAAAAACAAATGTTCGATAAGTATATGGGGAACATTTTATCTGATTATATAATTATTCATAGCTGAGAAGTGGTCTACAATCATGGATACATAAAAGTAATGAATATAAAGCCCTTTTAAGATATATGATATGCTTCTATTCCGTTGTATTGATATGTTTTAACGTCCATGTATGTGATATGAAGCTGTGCCTATTTCTAATTGTACGGACTAAATGGTAGACGTTCACGCAGGTCACATTTTAGTTATTCTGATATCATGATATTCTAAGGAAATAAACACGAACCTTGTGTAAATGATGTTATGATATATAACGTCATAAAACTGATTTGAATCAAGCAGACATTTAATGGCACTGATAAAAACACCAGCTATCGGATCATTTCATATTGCTTAACCAACTATATATAATAAAAATACGTTGGCACTAAATAACAGTCATTTTTTCCCCATAATGAATAGTTAGACAAAATATAGTTTTCGGAATTACCAATTTAAATTTAAAAAAAAAAATTCGCATTACATATTGCTAGTTTCTACAGAGAAATGGTTTCGAGTGTGAAAAATTGCATTTTCTTTGTTTCAATATGACCTTGATTACATGTCAAAAAGCAAGATGGTCTCGGGTTTCGGGGAAAATGTTTCTAGCTTCGTATCTAGAATGTGTTTCACAATATCCAGTATATCATCTCCATTTTGTAAAGTTATTATTATTTATTTTACAATTAGTTGCAAGTCAAGACGGTTGCTCTCAACAAGTTTGTTGTGCAACTCGATTTCGATACAACATAAAACAATCGTCTGTTCCTGAGCTTAAGGGTAAATCAACATATCGCTTTCGAACGTGCATAATTTAACCTTTTTGCTACATCCAGTAGAATCCTAATTATACTTCTAATTGAAACGCTCACAATTTTAGTAAACACTGTAATGAGAATATGCCATAAACTTATGACATAAATATATTTAAGAGATAATTAAATAGGCGTTACTTTCCTCCAACTCCAAGTCAATACTTATGTGAAAAAGTACAGAAACAAGCATAGTAGCTAAACGTTTAAACATAAACACCGTTTAATGGCACAGGGTAAACGCCAAAGACATAGGACACAAAAAACTAAAAATCACAAACAAGAAGCATGCAACAACAGCACTATTCCACAGACAGCGCAGTGCATAAACACTATATAAAACAAGAGGCACATCAGTGCCTGTGCTCCACTGGCCAAAAGGTTCAAGCAAAGACCACCTAACGAACATTTTCGTCAAGTTTCATAGAAATACAATCATCAATTTTTGAGGAGAAGTTATTTAAAAAAAAAATTACTTTAATAGCTCTGGCTGCCATGTTGTGCAGTGGACCGAAATGATTTGGGCAATTTGAGTAAAGGAGCACCAAACAAACATTTCTGTCAAGTTTTATCGAAAAAAGGTCATCGGTTTCGACGACAAGTCGTATAAAGTTTTTTTTATTTTTTAGCTCTGGCAGCCATGGTGTGCAGTGGACTGGAACCATTTAACAAATTTTGGTTAATGACCACCCAAGGAACATTTCTGTCAAGTTTCATTGCAATATGATCATCGGTTTCTGAGGAGAAGTCGTTTAAAGGTTTTTCTATTTTTACCTCTGGGGGCCATCTTGTGCAGTGGACCGAAACCATTGAAGCAAATTTGATAAAGGACCATCCAAGGAACATTTCTGTTAAGTTTCATCAAAATCTGATCATCGGTTTCTGAGAAGATGTTCTTTAAAGGTTTTTCTATTTTTTTGCCCTGGTAGCCATGTTGTGCAGCGGACCGAAACCATTTGAGCAATTTTGGTTAAGGACCACCCAAGGAACAATTCTGTCAAGTTTCATCAAAATCTGCCTATCCGTTTCAGAGGAGATGTCGTTTAAAGATTTTGCTATTTTTAGCTGTGGCGGCCATATTGTGCAATGGACCAGAACCATTTGAGCAATTTTAATAAAGTACCACCCAAGGAACATTACTGTCAAGTTTCATCAAAATCTGCCGAACCGTTTCAGAGGAGATGTCGTTTAAAGATTTTGCTATTTTTAGCTCTGGCGGCCATATTGTGCAATGGACCGGAACCATTTGAGCAATTTTGGTAAAGGACCACCAAAGGAACATTCCTGTGAAGTTTTGTCAAAATCCGCTTATCAGTTTCAGAGGAGATGTCGTTTAAAGTAAAAGTTTACGCACGCACGCACGCACGCACGCACGCACGCACTCACGACGGACAATCTGTGACGACATAAGCTCCATGGCCTTCGGCCAGTGGAGCTAAAAACTAGGTATGTTTATCAAGCACTATCAAGGTACCGCCTTCGAACGGTCAGTAAAATGTAAATTTACTGGGGGTTTAAACTAGTTTACGTGCACAGATCTCACTCTTATCCCAACAATCCTGAATAAAAACAATGTAAAAGGTAAATCTTATCAAAGTATGCATTAACTTGAGGAAACTCAATGATTAGAGATCCCAACTCTATCTGCAAAAGGAGGAATTCAATTCAGAGTACCTAATGCAAAAACAACACAGTCTGCCTTAGAAAATAAAATATTTAAAACTGTGTGATCATAGGGTTGCATAATAAAAAGCATAAAATACGAAAAGCGGCTCACTGATAGTTCTGATTAAAATGATGATATTCAGATTAATAAAGAGATGGACATTTTTATTAATAATTTTCATTTCTCCCATTTCCCAAATACTCAGATTTGTTTGTCTTTGCTCATGATAAATAGATATATTTATTATTTTTGTAAAAGATCATAAGCATGCTTCCTTTTGTAATTTCGCAAAAAAAAAACAAATATGATTATTTTAATTGATAAAGTCTTCCCCCATGTAGACCTTACCATTCTCTCTTTTTAAGTCACTCAACTGTCGCACTTTCATTCTTAAAAGCTCAATATCTTAACCTGTTCACGCAAGTTATTTCGAAGAACATTTGCAAACGTTTTTAGTTTTTGTTCAGTGATTAATTTAATTTTTTTGTGGTTGGCTTCAGGTTCCGTCGTACACAGATACCATTTTACAATAATTCAACCGAAGTATTCGGTGGTTACACTTAACTGATAGTTTGTGAAAAAAAGATTATAAATTAGCGAACACAAGTAAGCTGCCCTATATGATTCTCGCCTACAGATCAATGGAAAAAGAACACCAAGAAATTTCTCGCCATTTTCTTCCTCCTTCGTGGGGTATAAAATTACATGTGATATATGGATTATACACCTCCTTCACGTGTTCTCTTTAGAATGATAAGCGTCATTTATGAAGAATGCGACATAAGTACACAGTTATATTGTTTGCAAGTCGTGATCAGGGTAATTAGTGATAAATTAAAAGAAAAATTACAAGAGGAAGAATAAAGGTGTTGAATAAGAGATTATAATGCTTAATGATGTCTCCGATGCCTTATACAAACAAAAACATACGTATTTACAATGTAATCGAAAATACGAAAGTTGGTACGTGTATGTTTTTTGATTTGCAACAGGTATCCTTTGATGCTATAAATTACATCAATTACTTTTCTTGAAATCCTCTATACATGCTAGGATGCTTATGAAATTACAAAGATAGGATATAAACCGCTGTTCAATGTCGACTATTGACAAATCAGTTTAAGATTGTGCTACAAAATATAGACACAGATATTTAAAAATAATAATTATTATTGTTTTGACAATTCCTAAGGAAGCAATTACCACTAATCCAAACAAAAGTATTTTGTGAGTATCTTTAACTTAGTATCCAAAAGTGGATAACGTGCCTTGTTTTAACCAGTTATGAAAACTATACCGAAATGATGTTTCAACAAAGAACTGTTAATTCTCCGGTGAAATATGCATCACTATATATGCATTAGCATATCATTATGGAAACGCTACGGAATTATAATGCCGAAACGTGTATTATTTTGTCACTGCTGTTCTTGCTTCTTTTCTTGAATGGCATACAACGGTTACTTGGTGCCTGCTTAAATAACAAGGACAAGATAATAACACCGCTTTTCAGAGATTGATATTTGCTGTCTGGTTAGCAGTGTTAAGTTTAGCTTCTGTTTATAGACACAGCCGTTTTCGGTGCTCTTGCTGAGAAGATCTGACAAGGCAGCAATAATTACAAATGGAAACAGTAAATGATTGTGAGTGTCTTGAAATTAGAATGGAACTTTGGAAAACGTGTTGCTTTCCAACAAGTTTAAAAGAAATATCTATGAGGAGATATCTGCCCCAACCTAATCTGATAAATGAGCATCTATAGTTCTTCAAAACTACCGCATTTTTTTAAAACGCGCTCTCATGTACAATCCAAACAGTTGCTGACCACTCGACAAACGTAAAGACAGGAAGATTTTGATATTTAATTAATTTTTTTGTGAGTTTCCATGATTTGGCTTTAATACATTTAACAGTATGTTTGTCTGTTGTTATTGTTGAAGAATATTTTGCTTAAAAATGAATAAATATGTTTTGAACAATTAATTACAATTTCTTATTAGAACATTGAAATACATGATTTATGAGTTTTAACTTGTGCAGGAAAAAAGTAAAGAAATTGTCGAATGTATACATGTCCAATTTTAAACGAAAGGTGTTATGCGAGTTCCTTCATTGTGGTTAATTTTGATGGAATCACAATATCTTTTTGAGTCTCTGTCGTCTCATAAAGGATGCTCTAACAAATGTAATATGTTGGCATTTATTTTGTGTTCGAATTGAATTATTTGAATTAGTATTATAGACAAACACTAAACACATTTTATATGAACAAAATTTGTAAAGTCATTCCTACATAGCGATACTTGCGGTTTTCGTTAACATGAAAGCCGTTAGTGGCATCTTTTCAAATAATTAGGAACAAATAAATTCCTAATTTTCTTACACCTCTGTTAGATTCGGTGTATGCATTTTGAACATAGACTAAGTCTGTCCGATGTCTGATCCAATTAATCTTGAAATTCCCTTTATATGCATTGTCACAACACTATTCTTGAGATAATGCAAACTGATATTCTAAAAAATCGGCAATAGCCGATGGCTTGTCAGAGGCAACATCGTTTTTGACATTAAATTGCCGTTTAACAACTGGCGCCAAGCATTATTTCGACGTTTTAAGAAAAATAATTACCCGAAACTTCATGACACGTTCTGGTGCGACATTAATGACGACACGTTCAATAATAGCATGAATAATATTAAAGGTAATTTATCCAGCATTAAGTAATGCGTTTCATTTTCCTTAACATATCATTATTGGTTGGAATGCCTTAATTCCTTTAAATCCAGATTTAAGTTATTGCCATTTTGGAATGCTGTTACATTAAATATATAACGTCCGCGACGTATACATAAGTTTGAGGGTCTCAAAAACAGTATTCGCGCTTAGAGAAATTGTGCACCGGAATCGAACGCTGACGCTTGTTTTGTTTTTTTAAATTTTATTCGAAAAAGGGGCATACATGAACACTAATTAAAGTCAGAGTTATTACCGTTGTTAAACATATAACCGGTGAAAGGATGTGTAACAACAATAGCTGACATGTAAAACGTAAGACAACCGCCATAAGGTATGTTAAAACTAAATTCTAAGTAAAGGAAATGGTCATGGGTGCCCTCTCTTTCTTATATTTAAGATTGAGAATATTACTTCAGTTTGATGGATTGTTTAAGTCTGTGTGATGCACAATATGTATAGTTGTTACACTTTAAGAAGTACTACCTAAATCAGTAAATTCAGTACAATACCTTCAAAGTGAAAAAAGACCATAAATCTTTCAGTGATTTACTTGACTAGGACATGGCTGCTTCAGGCCTGATGCAACATACATTCTTTGAAAAATATACGGTGCTAAACTGATAAGTGAGTGAATATACATTTTAATGTAGCTCAATTGATTTTAACCCAATAGTAGATAAATGTATTGTTGTCATATTCATATATCTAAAGTGTTGCCTGTTTGCTTTGAAATGTTTAGGGAAATGTAATGATGGTTATATGACCAAAAGCGACGAAGACGTATCAGCCCATCTGTGAAGGTCATGTAAGTCTTAGACTATCAGCCTATATTCGTTGATAAACTGCATGTAGCATCATTAGAAAGATTCGACGAGGCAAACATTTAACAACTGTCCATGACATTTAACTTTTTTGTCAGCCGATACGAGATACCTACGAACTAACGTGTTCATTAAACCAAAACTCCTAAGTTATACTATGTTTAGCCTATTGACAAATCTAACTCTATTTACACTTTAAATCTATACAAATACGTAAAACAAATTATTTCACTTAATTGCCTTTAAATAGAGGACGAGCCATTACTTTAAAATCCTTTATCATTGGCCTACACTTGTTTCACGTAATAAAACATCAACGGAGTCATAAAGCTAATGAATAGTCTGCCATTTACATGATGGATGCTTTTGGTCCTTGTGAAAAACGATTTCTCGTTAAAATACGGTGTTTGTTTTAACGATTTTGGCAATCATTGACATATATGAATGCAAAGTCCTTATTATGAATGACCTTCGAAATCGTTTAAAGACAGTTTGGTTAACATATTAGCTTATTATGTCTGTTATGGATAACGATATCGTCATAATGATGTCAAAATAAATACAGACGTTCCTTTATTAGTCAAATAAGGGACAAAACTCAAACAACTTAATCCAATCATGGGCCTTGCTGCAATTGTCCGTATTGCCACCAGTAACATGTATTCACACTTTTATATTCTTTGTAAGTCTTGCTACGGACAACAAAAAAGAATCAGAATAGCAACACAAGCCATGAAAATGGTATGTCTCCTATCGTCGAAGAATGTCGAAGAATAGACGTTGTAAATGTTGCCTCCGGTTCGTAATGCATACTACATTTTAAGCTTTTACCGTCATATCTCAAATACAATAGTTAATTTGTAAAAGCTGTTTGATGTTTTAAATGACATCAAAGCTTATGGATTAACAAAGATTAACAAAGATAATATATTTAAACCGATTTCCTCTGGTGGTTATGGAACGTCGGAGAAGCAGTTTTAGATTGACGTGTTACTGATTATGAACACAGATATTTTTATGGGAAGTTCTGATTATTCCTACGGCAGCAATTATCACAAGTGAAATCAGTTTCATTTTATGAATGCCTCAACCAGTTATGGAAAATATTCAGAAATGTAGTTTTCTCAGTAAACAACCATGACGCTGGGATAAATCATATATCAAAGAGACATGTTTGCCCTCATAAGATCCCGATAAATGAGTATCCCTAGTTCCTCAAAAATGATCAAGATTTATTAACATCAGAAACACTGTTTTTGAACTTTCTGTGATGTATAACCTAATAAGATCATGACAACTTAACTATTGTCAAACAAATGCAAATCAAATCTTATTTCGAATGTGTCCATGTCTTAATCATGACGTTGTATTTGTGAAACATAGGCGTTAAGAAAAGTGTGGACTTGAGAAAAATATCCAACATAAATCCAGGTTGTACGTGACTTCACTTTTTTAAAGCGAATCGTAAGAACAGTCCATTCAGACATTTAAGATACACTTTCAGATATATTTCAATTGTGATTGTTTTTAAATTAAGTAAACAAAACATCCCATATCTGAGCCAATATTCGTTAATTCAAGCCAAACGTCATCTCGTATTTCTTTTCTTGTCTAAACGTTAGTATGTTTCATTATTTGTGAACAAAAGATCTGTTACTGTGAAATCATTAATGTTCATGGGCATGAAATTTCGTGGTTTGCCGAAAAAAAAACAATTTCGTGGGTACTTGAATTCGTGGATTTTCATTTTTGAAAAAAAATGAAATCGAAGATGCGATCGTACTAGATCGTCTGCATAATATCCACGCGCTGGCCCGTGATTTCCGTCTTCTATGTCACTCGGTTTATGACACTCGCCAATGTGGTACGACATAGCAATTAGTGCATATAACCATGTCACTTATCGATTTAATTGGGAATAAAGGTAATAAAAGAAGATGTACCCTGATCATAAATATGCCAATTAAGAATTTTGCCAACTGTGAAAACACCGAAACGTTGCGTATATTGTCACGTTCGGTGCTTAGTAACCTTCGATGTACTAGTAATCGATTAATTATTTCATTAAATAAAAAAATCGAGTATGGACACTCATCACGCACATCTTGTAAACTTTTTAAAGATTTTCATTAACAGCGCACGTTTAAACACGTGCTTATAACTGTCATTTGGTTCATAAAACACATTTAATTGATTTGGTTCATTATTTGTTAAAGGCAGTTATTATATATTAACAGAATAATGATCGTAAGTTATACAGTGAGACAGGTGTTAACACTGTATACTGCGACCTCTGTAAACAATATACTAGAGTATGTACGTAACAAGGCAATTGAAAAAGTGAATAAAGGGTTTATATTTCGTAGGATCTTGAATTCGTGGATCACCCAACCCACGTTTATTTCATATAGAACCAAAACACTATTAGCTAAAGGAAAACGGAAAAACATTTTCTGACCATATAGCATGTCGCAGCCAAAAGTGATCCTATGACCGATATCTACAGTGTCGCGTCCAATCAAAACAAGTCATAAAATCGGTATCTACAGTGTCAGGACTTAGCCAAAACCAGTCATATGATCGGTATACATTGTGTCAGGTTTCAGCCAAAATCAGCCCTACACTCCATCTCTTCAGTTCCATGTATACATGAACAGAACATGATTGTTGTTAGATAAAATAATGATGTACTTAAGGTCAATGAATTTGTTGTTACAAGTTATTACTAAATTAAAAATCCGACGTAAACCATACACAAAGTACCAAACTGTTCTTTATTATGGTGCTTCACATCTTTGCTTTGTGAAACGTAGATCTAAAAAGAAATCAAGGCAATGGTAAAATACTCTTTGATAAAGCAATTATCAATAATTATTTTGCTAGCAATCTCTTCACGAAATATAATATTTTAAACATAAAAATGCGTTTTAAATGACAAAGCAATCTCATTACAGACACTTTACGACCAAGTTAGGATTTCACGGCTAGGAATTGTTTCTCTAACATTGGCAGACAAACAACATGGCTTTTGGTAATAAAAATCGTTGGAGACAATAAAACAATTGCATGCTTTTAATTAACCAGTCTTACTTTATTTAAACCTTGAAAGGAATAAACCGTACCTTCTATTCTGATTGATAATTTACTTACATACTAACATCCCTATAACGTAATGCATCGGATGCATGGTAAATATTTCATATTTTGACAACTTTGTTGTCTCTTTATTTTAAGTGCCGTAGTGACATTATTGATAGTCACGAACGCATCTTCAACTTTGTAAACAGAATATTCATTTTCCTTATTAATGAACTCGTATAGGCACGCTACTTTAGTTAACGGCCATGACCGAAGGACATTTTTTTCTATCAAGTGACAAGCAAACAATTTTTTGTTCAGGCATGTTCTCTTGATATTCAAATTATATCAGTAATATGTTATATTTACTCACAAATAGTCTGAAATCATTTGTTTTGTTTTCAAATTACCTATATAACACGCCGATACATCGGTAAAAGCCATTAAGCCAATCCGTTGCTTGGATAGTTTGATTCTCAATGTGTCTGCGTTGTTTTTCCCATTACTGTCCATCAAAGTTTCACTGAATATTTATTTGAAGAACTACAAAAACAATCTCAGTAGCCGAAAATTCAAACATTAACTCCGTTTTTTACATAAGATCTTTCTGCATCTGTACAAAGTGATGTCAAAGGGTCAGATTCCCTACACAGAGTAGACGTCTGTGGGAGAATGCTACCTCATCAACTTGCTTTTCAACTAAAGAATTACCTATTATTATATAGAAGCGATTATCGTCAAGTGTTCAATATTGTTTCTACCTACCTTTAAGAATTCTTTAAATGGGTGTTTTACTGGTCTTATACTGTCCCAGGCAAAGCGCTGGTGGCATTTGGATACCCACTGCTATATTGCAAGTATAACATTAATTTGAATCTAAATGGTCAGTACAGTCCAGTCTTATTTCAATATAATATTCGCTCAGATTTCGCAGTTGTACTGCGAGACTAATATAGACTAGTAGGCCCAAATTGCTTTGTGCTCTGCTGGATTGCTTGACCTTATACTGGACCCAACTCTTTACCTCACACTGGACCTTACTCTTGACCTTACACTAGACATTTCATTGACCTTACACTGGACATTACTCTTAACCTTACACTGCACCTTACTCTTGACCTAAACCTGGACCTTACTCTTGACCTAACCCTGGACCTTACTCTTGACCATACACTGGACCTTAATATTGACCTTTCACTGGACCTTACTTTTGATTTCACACTGGGCCTCACACCGGACCTTACACTAGACTTACTCTTGACCTAACACTGGACCTTACTATTGACCTTACACTGGACCTCGCATCGAACCATACACTAGACCTTACACTTGACCTTACACTGCACCTTACTCTTTATTTCACACTGGGCCTCACACCGGACCTTACACTAGACCTACTCTTGACCTAAGACTGCATCTTACTCTAGACCTAATACTGAACCTTATTGTTGACCCTACAATTGACCTTACGATTGACCTTACTTTTGACATCACACTAGACCTGACTCTTGACTTTACACTTTTTTCTATTAAACTTACGCATTGAATACATTACTTATCCGTTTAATTTTAAATATTGCCAAATTTCTGTCATGATAGTAAAATAATTATAGCGTCGTCTAAAAACAGCAGATAAAAGGACAATTTGGTGAAATACGACTAAGCTGCAACTTCTGCCTATCATTACCGAAATTCCATAAACATCTTTCTTATAATTCATAATGAGAGTGAAGATAACTAAACAAGTAGCGGTTCAAGACAAATAAAATACTTTTAACTATTCCAGTTTTCAAAAACGCTTTAAAAGACGATGAATATCTTTTAGGATAATGATAAGATTCGTTTGTCATTTCAGACTTACTTAGCAGATAATTTTGTTGATTATATAATGGTCGTTTTTGTCTCAGAAAAAAGCTCTCTTGAAAAAGATATCTCTTTAAAGTAGAATGTTCATTAAGACAATTCCAGGCCATTACAGATAAAGTACAGTTATTTAGAGCTTCATAGCGAAGATATGTGTCTGTTAATAACTGACAATGAAAAGATAAAGTAAAATAACTTTTAAATTAAAATGATTTTAGAGAATGTGTTATGACAATATAATTTAATATAATTGCCTTGTTTAATCAGCGATAAATTATCATTTTTAAAATCGTCGTGTGCGTTTTGCTGATGCAGTAAATACAGCATTTTCTCAAAACTAGCTTATAATTGTCAATACGAGCGAGTCTGTGGCCGATAATACATCAACATTCTTGATTTAAATAATAAACAGAACAATAATGATTTTTTCCCGAATCCCTTGCAAGCAACGTGATCGTTCCACAAACTAACCTGCCAATAAGCGTTTTAAATAACTCGTTGTCATTTTCTACTGTGTTAATCTCTTTCAATAAAAAAAAACATCGATCAATTTCATCACCGGTGTTTTTGTCGGGCTCTGTGCCTACGTCATTTCGCAGTAGTTTTCACTTTTCTGGCACTGTCCGTCCTTTAAGGAAGCTATAAAGTGTGTTTGTTTATTGCGTAAAAATCACTTGATGAGTGCCAATCAATATACCATCGCTATTTTTAAAAATACCGGGTAGACATACCCAGTAGAACAGGAGCAGCCCTTTCATTGTACCCTGTATGTAAATGATATGGAGAAAAAATCCTTCCTATGGATTTAATGGAATCAGTATAACCACTACTTTTGTTGTACACATATACTATTGCTATATTGTCAAAGAAGGAATTTAGTCGTTATTGTTTACAATGCTAAGGTCATGGTGTTAAGAAAAAGAGGCTGTTTTTAAACAACCTTTAACTAGTTCACTAGGATATTTACGTACCTAAGTGGGTAATGTTTTCCATTGGCGACGCTTAAGAAAAGTTTTGAATGCCAGCTACTTAAAGCTGTCTTTAAAATTTAAACAGTACTTCTTTAAATTTACTTAAATTTAGGCACGTCTTATAATTATTTGACATACAAATAGTTCCACTACTATATAATGGCTTAGCCGATGTCTTTTTTGTTTGTTTCGAATGCAAATGTACTTGATCCAGTCTATTCTTAAACTAACAATATTTGGCGTAAAATGTTCAGCACAACATAATTTTATCTATAAAAAAGTATAATAGATATCCATCATCTGTTTTTGATCAAATTAAAACAATCATTAAAAATTAAATTATTCAACCCCAAATCAATATTCAAATACATACAGTCTACTGCTGCAGAAACAAACCACATTAAAAAAGTTATTATAAATTATCATGTACTGTTGTTTGGCAAGAGAGTAGAAAAATAAACAAATTTGCACATCTTTATATTGAGAGATAGAGATTGTTTTATGCACAAATGGGATGAAGAGCTACTGGAATCACCAAGAGCTTCAACATATATTCTGTTTGCAAGCGTTAATTAGGCACAGACAAAAAAGTTCAAAACAACGTTAGAACGATTAATAGTTGATTCACAGGGATTTTAAATATAATTGGGCAGATAAACCACAAATAATACCAGGAAATGAACAAAATATCAACCTTATAATTCAGTCCGGGAAGAATTTCCTTTCCTTCCAAGTATAATGTCCTTTATGACATGATTAACAAAAAATAAATATACAACTGGCGCAATTAAAGGCGTCAACGTAGATTCTAGACAAATGATTACATTCCATCGACTTAAGCTGCTAAGACATGCTTATATATATATGACGTCTACATAAAGTATTATAACTCATCGCAGCCTCGCATATTAATTTATTCAAGTTTTAAACAATGTTTCATATGAATTTGTTTGGTTTATTGATGTATAATGGCATGTATAACAACATGCGGCGCAAGCAGTCAGTATTTGCAATACTACAATGGAAATCTCCATGACAAATCAAGAAGTAAAAATTCAAAACCAAAACCCTGTCAAAATGCAAGAGGCAGGGGCGCAACGACAATAAACTAGAGACACGCGTATAAATACCACTTACACAAAACAAACACCACAAACAGAAAACATTCGCATCAGAATAGTACATATGGCCGATAACTGATGAAAATTTTGCTTGGAAAGGTCAGTGAAATCTAGTTCACCACGATTTTGGGGGGATGGGGGGGGGGCTTAACTAATTTGTATGGCCATAGCCTCACATTTGTCCAAACATTTATCAATTATTACAAAATTGAAAATATCAATACTTATGTGAAAAACTACAGAAACAAGCTCAGTAGCCAAAAGTTTAAACATTATCCCCGTTTAATGGCACTGGGTGAACGCCAAATAGAACACACAAAAAAAAAACACAAACACGAAACATGGAACAACAGTACAAAACTCCACAAAGATCACAGTGCATATATACTATATAAAAACTAGGTATGTTTATTAAGAATTGTTAGGAACCGCCTTGGAACGGTCAGTAAAATGTAAATTTACTTTGGGTTTTAACCAGTTTACATCCACAAACCTCAAACTTATCCCAACAATCCAGAAAAACGAAAAAAAAAAACGTTAAAGGTAAATCTTAACATTATAAAAGCCTCATCAGAGGTAATAAGTTTTCGCACTTTTCGGAATAGTTTTAATTATATCGGATATTGTTACTTGTAATGCTACTGCTTATCCATTTCCAACAATGGAAGACAACTTTTGATCTATTTGTATTTCCGTCAATTGTTTTATCAGTTCGGTTTGCTGGGACGAATATCTGGCATTGAATTCACTAGGAGCGAGTGTAGAAGTAGTGCCTTGATTGTCGCTTAACGATTTATTAATAACCGATATAATTTTTCCAATACCATAATGATATGAAAGCTATAGAACAATGCCTCTCACACCATGCTGAATAAGTGTTAAAGTATGTTACAGCTGTGTCCTAGAACCTTAACATGTTCCTTCGCAAATTAGTTTTTTTTTTAAATTCGTTTCTCGCATTGTACTTATTATTCAAAGTATATTCACTAGTTTATTTCGTCACTTATTTCTTGGAGGGAAACATTAATATCATAAAAGTCAATTAATGTCCCTCCCAATAATTGAATTCGCCACGTTTATATAAGGCAGACCTCAAAACTCGTAAGATAAATGAAAAAGGTGGAAACCATTTTGCTGACAAAGAAATTCAATTTAAAGCGTGATAAGCATAAGGGGTAAGCCGAAAATTTGTCATATCAATGATCATAAAATTGTCTACGTTGACGCAAACTTCTATTACGTTCTAATTGCTCTAAAAAAATATTTCTGGTGCCACAACTGTTAAACAGTCGTTTATTTGGAATAATATGATACAGTCTTATACAGGAGTAAAATGTGTTTTTATTGTTGCAATACGAATCATTCGAGTTTTTCCTGTATACAATGTGTAATTTGAAGGGAAATCGGAATTATATTTTATAATATTTGGTTGAATTAATATTCCGAAACCCACTCGAGCAATGCAATGTCAGTACAGATTATTTGAAGCAATGAAGTGTTTCCTGAGACAAGTGATAAGCGTGTTTGGCAGCTGCAAAGATTTATATATAGAATTAGTGTGCTGTTTTTAATGCCGTTCAAGCAACACAGAATTAACATCAATACAATACATACATAGCCGTCGAAATAACAGTGAAAGTATGAAAATGATGATTAATTATACTGTAATGAACGTATTTAGGTGTAGCGTTAAATGTAATCAGACAAACACACCTCCTCCTACGATTAATCAAAGTTAAGCAGTAAAGTCTTGTTCATTTGAACATATAAATGGTTCTAACACTGTTTTAACCTTTATTCCATCAACGGAATTATTTTCATTTATCATACATGCTACTTAATCAATCAATCCCCAGACATGTAATTAAATTGCTCACTTGAGAAATGTCGGAATGAGGTTCTCACACGTCTAAAAACCGCTAGGTGTTCTTCATTTAAGTTCGATTAGCCGAACATTAGTAAACTCCTTACATAACAGCAATTAAACTCTTTGTCGTCAGAACAAAACATTCTTCGTTAGCAGACATAAATGTAAATGTGTTTAGAATCATAAAGCTTTCGTATGTTGTTTTAATTTAATTCACCAATATGTCTCAAATCAATCATCCATCGGAGACGCAAATTACATCCGCTAACGACTAATGATGTCGCTCATTATTATGGAATGCATAATGTTAGTAGAAGACAATTACTGAACAGATAATGAGAATGCAGAAACTAGTTGACATGATACCTGTTATTGATAATGTCATCCGAAGGAACATGTACATATTATATAAATAATACTGGCTTTATTGTACTGAGATACGAAAATATTCTATGACAACAATAAAATGATTGCAATACCATATCTGACCAACGAGAGAGATTCTCTAGAGCATGGCGTATGTATAACTCGTCGTAGATTGTAATTTGAAATACTACATTATTTAAGCATCAAATCAGTGTTTGTATAAGATCACTCTTTTTTAGAAGCCAACAAACGGATACACTGTATCACTCAGCAACATGTTGAGGTATGTGTGACACACGTCGGTAGTTCTGTATATTGTGATTTACATCAATTGAGGTCTTTCACTTTGACTAATAATATAGTCATTTTAAAACAAACGTTAGTTTTCCTTGTAAATTTAGCCTTTAATTTTGAATGTTGATTATGCATAAATGTATGACATTAAACATAAAAATATCGATTGTAATGTATTGCGGACATCAATGAATGTAAAATGTACACTAAGTCTGGAAAGATTGAATTACATGTCAATCCAATAATCAAGGCCAACAGCTTCCTCGTTTTTTGTTGAACACCAATGTAATAGTCCCTGAGCAGCACATGCGTTGAGTACATTATCTTATCATTAGTTGTTCGGACATGGCTACACACCTGAAACAAATCATATTTTTGGTCACATAATACGGGGATGTTCGTCAGCATGTGTATCACATATTAAGAGCGTCTGACGCTATCAAACGACGCATGTTTTCTTACAAAAGGCGTATTAATTTACTGAACTGCCTATATATCTTTGACGGAGCCTGAAATCGTCAGTAAGAATTCAATAAATTTATTAATTGTATGATATTCTTCTTAAATTCCAACGGAAACTGAAAGGAAAAGCCAAGCACTAAACAATTAAACCATGATTCTGCTTCAAGTTTTTAACTTTATCAGAAAGCCTATTTCTCCTGCAATATATTGATAAACAAATGACTCATTAAACAGAATCCCGTTCTCATACTTATTTCCAAACCAGATTGCATGCAATTTTGTGACGATGGTATCACCTTTTGAGACAGGAAACACTTCCATAACACATTTTGTAGCATGTTCTAACACATGCTTACCTACCTCTTACATTTAATTTAGTTTTCAATACAAATCATCGGACTCGTATTTATTTGAAATTAGGACAGGATACACTTCCATTTCCTTTTTGTAACATGTTCAAACACATTTTACTTACCTCATACACTTCATTTACTTTTATATATCATCGGTCTAGTATTTTTTTGAAATCTTAAGCTATACAATGTTTTGAAGATGTATCATCTCTGACGATACATTCTCGTTCATAACATCTTTTTAAAATATTTCCGTACCAATCTATTATTCATATTCAATTCTCCGATGATTTTACAGAAAGCAATTCCTGGAGGCACATAGTTTTACTATGCATGGCAAGTGATTTCTCTCCCAATTATTTTATTTGTCACGGCTATATAAACCAGGACTTAAACAGAACAGATACATAAAAACATACGGAAACGATTTTGCTGAGCACAAACGCTGAATAAAGAGACCTCTGACATATCTGGATTTTGATGCGATGCATACGACAGAAAAGCAATGAATTGGATTGTTCATATTCGCGACGTTTGACAGTTCTTGTAAATTACTTTATGGGTTATTTTTGCAAAAGCATAAATGATAAGGTTTTTCCTATGAAACATTAAAATACATTTATATAAAGACACATCCTGGAAACGCCAAGATGTATCGTCCCACGAATCCCCAGTATAGGATATTTATTTTTAGGGACAAATGGAATTGTCTCATAAGGAAGTATTCCCTAGAGTCGTGTCTCCTTGTGCGTTAAGACACGTATTATAATACTGCAATGCTATAACATGTAATACATAACCATAATGTGTTTTCTATAATGAGTGATAACTCGCTTACAGACAACTGAAAATACAACTTTGTATTATATGATTCCCAAAACAGATCCGTTGAAAGCACAAGAATAGAACTCATTTATTGAAAAAAATAGAAGTGTTTTAACATAAAAATGCACTTTTAATGAAGTTTGTGATACATTTCACGTTATTTTGCGTTCCTCACATTTAGTTAATGAGAGTAAAATATACTTACCTTTGGTTACCATAATAGCTATTTATTTAGTTTCGAAACTTACTAATTGCGACTGAGGCGTCAAAGCTGCATAATTTGTCAGCATATTAAATTATGCTTTTAAAACCCCACTTGTCAACCCTGAATCAAACAAGTTATATGACATAATACTTCTTAAGTTATACACTTACTGATTATAGTATTTGATTTCCAGGTAAATTATTGTAAATATAGTCTCGTCGGTGCAAAAGGACGGCTAGTTTGTTATCCATTTAATATATCAGTTCATCAGTCTGTTTAGTCTTTTTCACCTCATTTTGTTTGATTTTGTTTTTATATTGCATGCTAGTTCAATCGAATAAAAATGCTATTCTGACAAAACCCACATTATTATGTAAGTTTTTATTGTGCGTCTAACTAATGTTCATTGAAAATCATCTCCAATCTTTGAAGAATATTATCGTATATGTGTTTTAATATGTCAATTTCGTTTTATTATCCATCTGTGTTTAACTGCGTTCCTCTTATATTCTAATACAACACGTTTTGATCGGCCGCTTGTATTTTTAACGACAGGTTCAGTTTAGTTTATTTCATAAGTTGCTGTACAGAGTCAAATCTTTGACTATACAAATCCCATTCTAGTCAGGAACATGCTTTGTAAAGAATAGTATGTTCTTGAGCTGATTTAGTGTTATCCTTAAAATGCTGTAGTTTGTTTCTATTCCTTGACAAATGGTATCTTGATTAGTTTTTCAAAATGGCACTAGACTTTACGTCGAATTACCCTAAAATCTGCAAAGACACCATAAGTGTCCCATAACACTCAACCTGGGCGTTTCCGGTGACATTATTCTGATACAAAAGGAATTGACAAATGCACGTATCGAATTTAAATTCTGGGAGGAAATGTATATAATGAATTAGGAATAAGGCCTCATCTATCACACAATGGATATCGGTTTCAAAAGACACGCGAAGCTACAAAACACTTCACTTCTCCTCGTTTGACCACATTGCCTACGCAGGTCTTGTTTAAATTGGAATTGAAATGACGACCAACTATGGAAAACAAATCTCATTGCATTATATTCATTGGTTTCTTTAGTGACTCGAAGTATACTCTTGTTTCGTTGACCCTTCAAAGGCAGTCACATTTTCACTTATGATATTTCAAACAAATTCAACTATTTCTGAAAAAAGCTACAGAAACAAGCCCAGTAGCGAAAAGCTTAAACATAAACCCGGTTTAATGGCACTGGGCAAACGACAAAGACATATAACATAAAATCACAAACAAGAAACATAGAAGAACAGCACCAAACTCCACAATCAGCACAGTGCATACACTCTATATGTAAACAAGAGTAACGGTTCTTGTGCACTGCACTTGCCCTCAATGCGATCTATCTAGCTATGAAGTTTCAAGTTGATACCTCTTATATTCTTCAAGATATGCCCCGGACAAAACTTTAAGCATGAAAATTAACAAAGGGCAATAACTTTAAAACTAAGATAGCAAGAATTACTGTTATTGTGCACTGCACTTGCCCTCCATGAGATCTATCTACATATGAAGTTCCAAGTTGATAACTCTTATATTCTACAAGATATGCCCCGGACAAAACTTTAAGCATGAAAAATAACAAAGGGCAATAACTCTAAAAATATAGAAGCAAGAGTAACAGTTCTTGTGCACTGCACTTGCCCTCAATAAGATCTATCTACATTTCAAGTTGATACCACTAATAGTTTAGGAGAGATACCCCAGACAAGCGAAAATGGGACGCGGACGCCGACGCCGCCGCCGACATCGCCACCGACGCCGCCGCCGCCGACAAAAATAAACCCTATATGTCGTCTTTTCAGGCGACACAAAAAACTAGGTATGTTTATCAAGGATTGTTAGGTACCGCCTTGGAACGGTCGGTAAAATGTAAATTTACTGGGGGTTTAAACCAGTTTAAGTGCACAAACTTCACTCTTATATCAACAATCCTAAATAACGATTAAACGCAAAAGGTAATTTTAACGATATCGATTTTATCTTTTCAGTTAAATCTTTACTTTCGTCAATATTTTTTCACATTGATTTCGAATAAACACATACATAATAATTCATAAGTAAACTTTGTATGCCATCATTGAAGATAAACACGCACGCGCACACGAACGCACACAAAGACACAAACATGACACAAACATACACATACGAGTGACACAAAACGCATAAACCACATACACACACACTCACAGACCCTAAATACACGTACACATCATACGACTCCCCCCCCCACCCATTTGTGATAATCTCTACCACCGTTTAATTTGTTTGACCATTAAGTATGTTTTAAGAGATTATCTAATAGTTTGCAATACAAAACCAGGTCTTCATTTTAAAAACCATAAGTTATTAACATTTGTCAGTGATATTGAACTAAACAAATTGTTATGTTTTTCATAAACCATGGATATTTGATAGTGAGGAATAATAGTTATGTAGTATAAATATCGCTTCGTCTAGATTTACAAACGAAAAAAAGTCATTTAAGTAAACATTGGCATATTGGATAGCATGCGTAAACTAGACACTTGCTTGACAAGTTATTTCGAATAAAATCGGTCTCCGAAGCATTGCCTTTATGTGAACGTAAGCTGTCTTTTTCATTTTTTATATAATTATGTATTCTAATTTCCATTTCTTTCCAGTGAAATGAACTAGTTTTTTCAGCATTGCGACCTACAATCAATTATGAAAAATAGGTTTTCCATAATAATAGTTTAGCAAGTTTGTCAACCTCGGTTTAGAAGGCTCTAGAATGTCCATATTATTTTGATAAATTGTGCAAGGAAGTTCCTGAGGATTGAAGTGAACAAACAATCTGATCATTGAAAATTTTCTTTTTACATATTAAAGCAAATTTCTTTGATCTGATTTTTATGCCTAAAAATATTAACTAGTCATTTTTAAAGTTTCTAGAAAATTGCTAGAACATTTCTGAAATTCTTTACTTGAATTATTCTTAATAAATAAGTTTTAGTAGTAAGTGCTAATATAATGGCTCAGTCTTTTAGATTGAATTGTGTTTACAATGAAAAATACCAGGATCAGTGAAGACACTATTCGTTCTTCAAAGATTTTAAAAGTCACACTACTTTTTTCAATTATTTTTATCACAACTGTAAGTAAATGAATGTTGTTTTTGTTGTTGTTGTTGTTGAAAGATGTTTGATGTGTTTATTCTCCTTTATTTATTACAAACAGCATCCGGATTAAGTTTGCGAATCCAGAATTTTTGCAAACTTATTTTCTTTGTTTTTCACCCATTTTTTTTTTATTTTTGTATTTTTTAAAATGTGTAAGGTAATACTTATAAGAGATATTTTTGGTTTCCTGAAATTTAATTTAGAAATAGGTTTTTTCTGCATTTAAAGGAAAGTTTTCCAATGGGATTCCCATTGGAAAATGGCCTTCCCATTGGAAAATGGTTTTTCCAATTGGAAAATCAGCCCAACATTTTTTTGTTGGAAAATTCTCCCACATTTTCAAAAAAGAAATTAGTGATAAATAACAATCATTATCATTAATGGTTAAAATGTTATCTAGGAAAAGTGCGTTTATAGAACATTTAATCATTTGTTTTAAAAAAAAATCCCGTCGACCAATTTTTCCAATTGGATATTTCCCACGATTCAATATGGGAAAAATCAGGAAATTGGAAAACTCCAATTGGAACATTGTCCCATTGGATTCTTCCAATTGGTAACATTAGCAATTGGCTTAATCCAATTGGAGGTTCTGGCAATAAATTTTAATGGGAAAACATTTCAACTTTCCTAAATCTCTTAAAAGAATACCTTTATTTATTTATTTAGAAATATATTTGAAGTTTTTTTTTTATTGTTTACCTGTGTCCTGACGTTGTATCCATCCAATTCCAAGCTAACACTTCTGTGCCGATATCTTAGCGATACGATTTAAGCATCTTTTAATGAATTTGAATGCAATAAATCATATCAAAAATTACCTGAAGTATTCTAACTCAACCAGTGACACAAATTCCATTTTTTAAATATCTTTACACAAGTTCCTTCTCCTCGGACGCCATTTTTAATCGATTAAGATGTCGCTACAAACGACTAAGAATTCATTCATTTTAGGACCAAAGCTATACTCAGTTTTACGCTTGAAAATGTTAATTCGGTTGTCAGTACCTTTACACAAAAAATGTACCATTGTCTTGATTTTTAATGAAGATGTAATTAATTGATGGAAAGCCATATGAAATGTTTTACCTAAGATAATAGTTTATTTCATACACACTGTTCTGCAGGGGAGCAGAACCTTTCAACCCCAAGAGTCTTTTCAACCCTTCTACAAAAGAACATTTTTCAGTTTTCAACCCTTAGACGTTTAAACCCCTACCCCGGTATTTCAAAGACGTTTCAACCCCTACCTGTTTGGACTTTTTAACTTCTATATCAAAGACCTTTCAACCCCTTGAATTATATTAATAACCATATTAGAGACTTTTTAACTCCTAAACCAAAGACTTTTCAACCCCTATTATTTGGTTTTCAGCTGGTCCAAGCTAAACACCATTAGAAATGCTGGATGGCATTTTAGAATGACAACATGCATCATGTGCCCATGAAATGCCTTCCCCAAACAGTATATGTTTTAGAAAAATAAATATCGAACTGTACAAAAAATATAGGCTGGTGAATTTTGCATTAAAAAATAAACGATATTGGTAATGCCATGGTGTCACTTTACTACAAAGTAGTATATAAGCCAATCGTCCTACAAGATAGCAGTGAAGCAAAAACACACATATGATGATTACTTGCTAATCATATTGTATATGTGGAAAAAATAAACTTGTTATTTAGCTGATTGTAAAAACACTTTATCATTCTTAAAGGGACTCATACCTCCTTGGCACCATATAATCATTTTCCTCGTAATGTGTCTGAAATAATTAGTTAACTCTTTGGTACCGAAATTGCAGGACAAAACAGATGTGACGTCACTTTGGTTTATAGTGTTGTGTTCTAAACAGGGTTATCATAACAACTGTAGCTGGGCTTGTCCCTGTAGTTTTAAGTGTTTATTATGATAATCCTTTCGAACGTTTACCCCCAATGTAACCAAATCAAAGTTCTGAAAAAAAGATTAAAAGGAGATATAATTTCATTAAAGCTTTAGGAATGGCTGTAATGACATACTATTGACTGTTTGAATTCAGAAATGGCATGACATTCAAGGTTTGTATCTAGGAACGACGTGACACTGATAGTTTGTCTAGACATGTATGGACAGTATCCAGGAATGGCAGGGCATTTTATTGTTTTCCTTTGTAAGACAATTTTAATTGTTTCCACGACAGATGGTTTGGAGACAAGAATAAAATATACTGTTCAGAAATTATATTTAGGTTTGTAGAGAAGAAATTTAGGAAATGTGTTTACCTCGATCTGAAGCGATTTCTCCGTATTAAACGCACAATTTCCAATACAACATCTCCAAACAATTTTCATGTGATCTTGTTGAAACAACAAATAATTGCAGCCAAGTATTTCGTTTTACAACTTGCCGCAGACGTTATTGCATTATGTATTTTTTTTCAAAGAGGCTCTTGTCGCCAATCTTACGTCATTTGCAATGTCCCTTGGGAGCAATACATTAGTGTTGCCAAATGTTTCGGTTTTTCGAAAGATTTTTTTTAAATTTGAAAGTTCACAACAAATGCTGTTTTTAATCTGAGACATCATTCTTATAATCATCAAGAAGCCAAGTTTATTTAATATCAGTGTTAAATGAGACGCCTTCGATAGATAATTGAAAATTCATAACGTCGTTATGCTGTTTTGTTCTTGAAAGTTAGAGATAAGCTGCAATCAAATGGTTATAACTGGGGAAAACTGGGTTTTGTTCAAGGTTTCGAACATATGCATTAAGCGTTTAATATGAAGTCAATAATTATTATTAACCAATCAAACATTGTACATAATAGCCAGACAAAAATGTGGACAAGGTGCGTACGCAAATTAGCTTCCGGTTGCAGCACTATCAGCCTTAGGGTGAACACAATTTGCTATAAAATACTAAAATTAGGCGATCTTAATTTGTTGAAAAACCTACGAGATATCCGTTTAAATTATTTTTCAGTAACTACACATTTCGTACACACAAGAAAAATTGACACCGTGTAACATGGTGTAGACTATTCTTACAGCTTACCAATTGTTCAGTTATTGTACAATCAATAGGTTACAACGACGATCTAAATTCTTGTCTATGCATAGTACCCTAAACAATCAATTTGGGTATACTTTTAAATATGACTTTCAAAACATTATTCAAACTGATACTTTTAAACATTTATTCTTCATTGTATATTATGTTTCTAATGAGCTTTCTAGTAGAAGCACAATTTATTAGATTTTAATACAACCACGTATTTTCATTTTATGTTTAAATGCATATTCGCCTTTTTAAATTCTTAATTTAAATAATGCTAAGTTATTACGATGCCTTTGATATTTTTATCTTTCCAACTCATTGTATTGAAAAAGCTATTGAATATATAAGTTTTACATAAGCACAATATATTTATCCCTTTGAAAAAAAAATAAAAAAATACGTAGCAACGATGATAATTATTGCTATTGCAAATGATTGTAGAGTGTATTAGTTTTACACGAGAGCAATAAGTTTATGCCTAGGGAAAAATTAACAAAATAAAATAAAGATATATATCAAAAGAATGATAAAAACTAGAGAATTTTGAATGTGGTTCAATTCCTAAAACGCCTGAAAAACGTTTATAATGTAAAAATGTTTTAATATTTTTTCACAGTAAATATCTTTTAAATTAGTACCCTACTTGGCCTTTATCTGCAATACGCAGTGTAAATGTTCAATATTATATTTACGACAGAACGTTTGATAATTTGCAGGTATACAACTCCCTTTTAATGTCAATTATTAGAACGACTTTCACAAAAAAGCAAAACATCCACGGGGATTTATATTTTATTTTATGCAACCATATCATCAGGGTCTTCTTAATTTGATCATAGAGATGGTCGTAACAAATATTTCACCTTATTCCCATAAAGGAATTATGTTCATTTATCATGTATGACACTTAATTATCATTTCCCCGACAGTCAATTAATTACACCAATCTTCAGTAAGGAATAAACTATTTTCATTCAGTGAAAGTACGTGATACTCCTGCTTCGCGTATTTTACTGATGCTTGTAATACCAGTGCTATTCCGTTGCTAAATCTGGCTCCAAGCATCGGGACGTGTGACATGTAACACTTATCCCATCGTTAATCCTTGTCTTGTCTATTTTGCTCTCCATCAATTCGCATGCGAACAAACAATGTTTAGGACATAAACATATAGGATATGTGTCGCAATGAAAAGAGCCGATGTCTTTATACACGCTAAGCGATCCATCAAAAGCTGCCCAGGGTTTTTTAATCAATATTCTTGATTTCAGAGCTGTCGGAAAAGGATCCTAACATAACATTTAACATTATTTAAATATGCTGGCGTAATGCTTCGAAACTGAAAGGTATACTACAATTAGCCTCATGTTGATAAAGTCCTTAATGAACAACAATTAAATCTTTACAATTACAACATTGAAAATAAATCCGTCAGCAGACATTGCTGTAAATATGCTTTCTAATTTTTAAAGCAATGTTACTTAAATTTAATTCACCAAAAATAATTATGGTTCATATCATTCATCTCTTTGAGAAGGAAAATGCATCCACAAATACAATTAATGCCGCTCCTAATTATGGAATATGTCACTTTTTGTATAATACAGCATCAGTTACAGATCAGATATATGGAATTCAGAAACCTGTTGTCACGATATTTATTTTCTGATGACAATATCTGCAAGGACAGATATGTTCAATATGAATTCTGGGTTTATTCTATTTAGATATGCAAGTGGTCAATATCAATTCTAAAATGATTGCAAATCCATGTTGGACAATTGTTAGAGACAATCATAACAATAATCATGTGACAAATCATCAATACAGGTTACGTTACATGGGCTTTCTCTACATATGCCTATCAGTATCACATATCCGAATTGAGTGACCTCATCACGAACAACTAAAGAAATCGTAGCAATTAAGCTCTTGAACTGTGTAGTTGTCATTGGTGGAAACTGCAATGATTATATTAGCTATATGTTGGCTATATGTTGTTGTTTTTTATATCATATTCCAGCTCAAAGTCTAGACCATAACATAATACCTCTTTAATCTTTAATTACTCATTCAACACAAAATTCGGTCTTGTACTTATTTCAAAATCCGATTTGGAAGTACTTTTAGATGTTTTCATCATATTGTGACAAAAGAAATACCATAACAAATTTTGTAACACGGTTAATGTTCATATTGAGTTACATCGGGCATTGAATTTCTCATACAATCACAATATCAGTCTCGTATTTCTACAAATTCGAACACATTTAATTATGTAATGATTTTATGATCTTTAACGCGAAAAGTTTTTTTATAACTTGTTTTTGTAGAATGTTGCATGTACAAGCGCATGTTTTTTTACCTCGAAAATTGTTAAGTGACCAGTTATAGTGTCAAACATACAATCCACTGTTGAATTCCTCCGTGACAGTCGACCTTTGTGGCCTTGTAGATATATTCTATTAATCACGCATGACATTTAATTAATCAATTCCTGGCTTTTAAGTAATAACGCCAGATCTCAAACTTGACAAATTCAAATTAAAAGTTGTCGTTATTTGAAATACCCATGGCATTACATTGCCCACGCTTGAAACCAACGAATGAATTATGTCAAGTGACAAACAACAATTCTCTCAGCATCTGCAACTGCAATTTGCAACTTCACCAACACTAATTCTATACTTAGGTCCTCTGACATATCTTAATTTGAATGCAACTCATACGACATTCATCATGAATGGGAGTGTACGGTATGTTTGACAGTCTTCGTATAATTGGCTTTTTGGCATAACACATAAATATTACCGGTGTCCATTGAAACATTAAAAGGCAATGAAATGAAACCAATTATATTTTGACCAACTGCGACAAAAATCGATCAAAAAGTACACGTACAAACAGGTTTTTTCGATAATATATAGAATAACATAACCTCTTTTTATTTGAAGTTTAGTATTTGTACACATTTAATATAAGTTCGATGAGTTTTCTTACAGGGCTGAGTAGCGGCATTGCTCGATTTTTGAAAGGATTCGATGAAAATGACTTTTAAAGATTAATTTGGTGCATGATTTTCAAGTTTCTAAGACTAAGAAATAAGTGAAGGTTAAAGTAGTATGTTGAGGAAGTGATAGAGAGGTTCATCTAACATATCTGTATCTTCTTACCGTTGCATCGCACTAACTAGATGTGAACCACATGCCTTAGAAGGATCAATACTATATATAACGTCATTAAGTATTTTGCTGTAATAATGATGGATGATAGGGATTAGTTGGCAGTGATTAGTGCTATATTATTTCGAGATTACGATGGCTTTAAGAAGGGGTGCATTTGCTTCGTCTTGTTTTGCTTTAATGCCCGTTTCCTTCACTTAAGGAAAGGTTGACGATTTATTTTTGTTTGACAGTTGTTTGCCAATTTGGCCAATATTTTAGTTGTTATATTGTCTACGTTTATTTGAACAAATTCATTGATTTTGTTAGTCAGCCTTTGATATTTGTATAAATGTTTATATCTGTTGTTTCTATCGGGTTGTTCTAAATTTGGACCTTTATTCGTCGTCGTTTGTTACTTAAGCCTGTTGATGATCTTTGTTGCAATCATGTTAAATATGCATGTAGTCATGTTTGTTTGTTTTACAACATGCGTCAGTCGGACATTAATTCTTTCTATCTACACAGAATCATGTCGCAAAGTTTGCATGTTTCAGATTTCCTCGAAAAACAATAAAAATTGTTTCGCCAAATGCAGTGGCTTATTGGAATACAATGTTCGACATTATATCGGACCGTTTCATAATAAATGTCATAAACACAATCATTGTCATGAAAAATTGGTAATCATTTACATAACAACTTGTATGTTACCTCTTTAGGTACATATATCTAATCCGGTTATTAAAACTACTGTGTGCTTTACTGCGGAATAATGTGATGTCTTAGTAACATTCAAAGTATAACCTTTAATAAGTCTAAAAACGGAAACCAAAAGGGATCACTGGCAAAACAATTTACGATTACCCTGTTATGTTTATGTTATGTACATCGTAACATATAACATTATGAAGGGGAATATCAACAAGAGCCCAAGGTTCGAGCTTTTAAGTATATTTTTACTTTACACGTTACAAAGATATTGTATCTACAGTCGAAACTCGTTATGTCGACTTTGTCGGGACCTAAGGAAAAAATTCGAGGTAACGAACATTCGACAAATCCGAATTACAAAAATGTATCAGGAATCCAAACACATATGCGTTTGATATATATCCGACTTCTGCAATTGAACGGTCTTGTTACGGTCGTGGAAACAGAAAACATATTTTTGTTTAAATATAGTGATAAAAATGAATGATTTGTGCCATATTTATGCACCTGTCATTATTTTGCCCGCCCGGGAGGGCGGCGGGCTGACCCAGTGGAATTTGACATCTTGAAATGTTTGAAGTCTAAATCCCCACCCTAGAGACAACCATTTTTGTCTAAATCCCCACCCTTGAGCCTGCTTGGTGCATCAAATGCCCCGGGGGTAGGGGAGAGAGTAAATATGTAAAAGATCAATCATATGAATCAGTTTCAGTTGTACGCGTTTAAAATTTAAATTAGGTGAGACAGTACCTTTAATATCGAGGTCATTCTGACAATGTCAGTAAACCATGTAATCGCTAAGAATATATCATAGATGTTGGATTGGTTCTCCAATGTGTTTACGAAATATTTGATTTACGTTTTAACAAAGCGGGAATCAAAGAAATAGGATTACCAATTTTACTTTCATTTTTTGATGAATGCTTATTTTTAGAAGTTTTATGCTGTAATCGTTTATATTCTACAGGTATAATGAACGTTCTTTTGTGGATTTAGTATTATTAATACGACATATCGAGAGTTTCATGTGACGCCTCTCACACTCGCAAAATAAATGGGTCTAATTCGCGAAAACAGATGACAAACATGAAAACCGCTCGGCCCCATGCATACTATGTCTGGGTATAGGTGAAAATAAATGGAGAATACAATCCCTGTATACCTTTGAATATTGTTCCTATTTCTGGGGCAATCTTCTCGCCACATCCCACAATTTTCTCGACCGAAAAATTCGATAGGTCATCTATCATGCATGCGCTGTCTGCTACTAAAAAACACGAATAAAAATATCGCCGTCGTCTTTAGACTTTTCGCGGTTACTCCCGTTTTTTATTTTGTGGCGTCGAAATTCCCGATTCCCGGGATGTAAAAACCGGCCAAAGTCTATTTCCCGGGACCCGGATTCAATAAGTTTGTCAAATTCCCGCCTTTCAGGAATGGTGTTCTGTCTAAAGCCCCGTGTATGCCCGCCGCCCCCCCCCCCCCCGGGCTGGAAAAATAATGACAGGTGCATTATTTCATTCGCGTTTTATGTTTGCACAAATCAAATATAAAACCACAATCACATACACTTTTATATTGTTACAAAACGGTAAAGCACATATAAAACAACTTAAAACAGTACATCCGTTATGACTGTTTTGTACATGGAGTGTAGAGTTATTACTACGTCACGTAGCTTTCAATGTTGTCGAATTTTACAATGATATCATCGTCGGCCTTAATTGTACGTTTCAATCTATAGCTTGGTCAATAAAAGACTCTTTAATAAAAAAACATAAACAAACAACTTTTATAATTCACACTTACCAATGAACCTCCAATTATGACAGTTTGTTATTTGACACGCACGGTAATTTAGCGACATGCCGCAAACCTTCATGACAATGTTCGCACCTACAACTCGATATACAGTTCGACATAAGAAACAAGGAAAATGTGTGAAATTCGACCATTGGGACTGAAGTAGGAGGTCGACACAAGAAGGAATAAATTCGGGACCGGAGAAAAAAGTCGACACAACCGGAAAGTCGATATATCCGACGTCGACATAGCGAGTTTGGACTGCATTTCTGTATTTCTTTACATATCGACACTAACTTTGTCTTTATATTTTGTCCGTAATTTTGTAACCAATGAGATTCAGTACTTATATAATTACATCTTTCAAAAAAAAAGCCTTGACACCGTTTAACATAATATGAAGAATTCATTTATCAGATACTTAGACAGTGTAAAATTTGTATTCACACACAACTTCATGACTTCAATACTATAACAAATGACATATTAAAAGTATTTTAAATGAACAATACACAAAAGTTGCAACATGTATTTACTTTCTTATTATAATACATTATTCGAACTAATGTATGCTCTTTTAAGCATTCATTCTCTAATAATATGCTTTAACTTTAGTTTTTCATATGAATATTAAGTGTCTGTTTTCGTGTCTGCAGATGTTTATTGATTTATTATCATTTTAAAAAAAATATTTTTGTTGAATACAAATTGCCTTTTTTTTCGCGATATCTACATAAAGCGGCTAAAAATCGTTGCTAGTATAACCGTTTGATCATTATTAAACAGTATTAATTATTGATTTAAAAAGATATTTGGCAGTGTACCAACATAAGGCAGTGCAAAATATTCCAACGTTTATATAGTGCTTAAGGTTTAATAACGTTTAGTTATGCATACCTTAATTAGAAGGGTTTGTTTTCATTTGACCAACAAAATCTCTAAATGTAAATGTAAAACACTACTTCCACCTTAATCCCATAAACAATATAACTTTCATTTATCATACATAATACTCAATTCATCACTTCCCTGACATTCAGTAATTTATGACTTGAGAGCTGTCGAAAAAGATTTCTCACATGTATAAACACCGCTAGGTGATCTACATTAAGGTTCGATTTAAAAATCATTGTAAAACTCATTACATAACAATAACAAATTAATCGTTTCGTAATCTAACGTTGTTGTGAATATGTTTTCTAATGTCGTATATCTTCCGTATTTTAATTTCATTCACCTATATGGTTCACATCACTCATCTATCGGAGACGCAAATAACAGTCACTAAATGACTAATGATGATGCTCCTTATAATGAATTATAGAATGTTTGTAGACAACAATATCAATCACTGAACAGATAATGTGAATGCAGAAACAATTTACATTTTAATGTCCGTTCCAAGGCGGAACCTAACAATCCTTGATAAACTCTCCTATTTTTTATATTTTATAAAGTGTATATGTTCTGTATTGTTTGTGGAGTTTGTGGATTTTTTTCTGTTATTCCATGTTTCTGTTTGTGATGGTTTGGTTTTTTGTTCTTTGTCTTTGGCGTTTACCCAGTGCCATCAAACGGGGTTTATTTTTAAACTTTCGGCTACTGAGCTTGTTTCTGTAGTTTTTCATATAAGTATTGGCATGATATGTATTAATGATTATGTTCCCAAAAAGGAAATAAACGTATTATGTAACTAATACTTACTTTATTCAAATGCGGTACGCAAATGGTCTATGACACCACTAGAATGATTGCAAAACCATGTTTGACAGCAAAGAGAAAATTTAGAACATGGAGATAATATAACATTTTGTTGTTTGTAATTTTAAATAACATATTATTGAAGCATCAAAACAGTGTTTGTATAATATCGCTCGTTTTCAGAAGCTAACGTACGGATAGACTATATCGCACAGCAAAATGTTTAGGTATGTGTTACACATTGGTAGTTCTGTACAATGTTACTTACATCAATTGAGACCAATCGCCTGAAATAATCATTGTAGTCATTCGATTATTTAAACAAAGAAACGTAAGTTTTACCCGTAAATTCCGCAGTTCATTTTGAATATTGATTACACATAACTACATGACACTAAACATAATTCAATTCAATTCAAAACTCGTTTTATTTACTAATTCAGGTTACAATGTATGCAGCAACATGAATAGGATATATAAAAAACGCATTTTAAAATATTGGTAATCGGGTACAGGAATTCGAAATAACTGATTAATAGTACGAAATACAATAATCATATATACATGTATAAAAGCTTAGCAGGGCCACTGTTGTTTTATCCCGTCTACAAAATGGGGCATAATCACACCGTGTCAACTACGTTGTTTAGACCGTGGTATAAAACACCAAGGGCTCTGTCTGGCTATATAATTTTTCGTGAAAACATATCATTGGCAAGTACAATGTTATACAGAGTGATTGTAGTATCAGATTTGCATGTTACACAAGTGAAGGTAATCATATATTTGGTAATATCAATCATACTACAGATATAGTCAATTTATACATATCATAACGACACTGAAATTCAATATGGAGACAAATACGTTTCAAGGTCAAGGTTAAGTATCAATTAATATTTAGTATACTAGATATCTACTTGTATTGGCAATACATTGCCGGGGGAGGTTGGGAGTTGGATAATGATATCCATTGTAATATGTAAGGCACATCCATGAATGTTAACTCTACATCAAGTGAGTCAAGTCTAACAACTCCCTCGTTTATGGTTAAACAACATTGTAGCAGTCTCTGAGTAGCACGTGGGTTGAGTACATCCTTTTATCCTGTGCTGTTCGGACATGTCTCACACTTGAAACAAATCTTACTTTTGATCACACAATACGGCCTGTTTGTCAACATGCGTATCACATAATTAGAGCGTCTGATGTTATCAAACGACACATGTTTTCTTACTAGATGCGTATTAACTAATTGACTTAACTGCGTATATATCTTTGTCGCAGCCTGAAATGGGCAGTAATAGTCTATAAAGTTATTAATCGTATGCTATTTATCTTCAAATTGCAACAGAAACCCCAAGAACAAGCAAAGCACATAACAGTTAAACCATGATTCTTTTTCAAGTTTTACCTTAATCGGAAATCGTATTTCTTCTGCAATAAAATAATCTTTTGAAAGACTCATTAAACAAAGTCCCGTTCTCATACTTATTTCCAAACCAGATTGCATGCAATTTTGTGACGATGGTATCACCTTTTGAGACAGGAAACGCTTCCATAACACATTTTGTAACAGAGTTCTTGTTCAGGCACATGTTAACCTACCTTTTACACTTAAATTAGTTTTATATACAATTCATCGGTCTCGTATTGAATTAAATCCAATTTTGTGAAGATTTTATCAAACATTGACGATACGTTTTCGTTCATTATACGATTTTGTAAGTAATGGTACATTTAATAATAATATTATTAAATTATTAAATTATAATTTAATAATAACACAGATGCTATTCATTCAGATTTACGTTTGAAGTATGAGGTTTAGAGAAAACATACACTCCATTTTTGAATCCCATACAGTCGACCTTTCTGACGCTGTAGTTATATTTTATTTAATTAATTTGTTCGTGACCTTTAGGTAACAACACCCGATTGCAATTTTGACACTCAACAAGACATAACATTCCATTTTAGCAATATGGTATTTCTCATTAAAGGCTATCAACCATTACATTGTCTATTCTACACTAGGAACCACTTAACGAATTCCGACAAGTGACAAACAGTAATCATCGCGGCAATGATCCTCAGCGCATCGCAGAGCTATTACCTCCACAATCAATTATCATGCCTATGCAATTAGGGTTTGGTAGTTTGCATATCGGATGAAGGACACACTAACCGAGCGTAGAAGATATAATGGTCTTGAAGCAATTAATTAAAACCAAGTGGCTGAAATACCCAAAAAGCTCTAGATTAAAAAGCTCTCGAAAACGGCTGAACGAAAAAGTGTTGCAATTTATTAACTTTCATGTAACCAAGTTATCCCATGAGTTTTAATTGTTTTCCATAACAACGAATCAAACTTTAACAATTTCAACCAAACAGAAAACTTTTTAATCGATATTTCTGTAAACAACTTATCAACTTGTCATCGTATTAATTTGTTATTCAAATTTAATTTTCCTATAAATTTAGTTTATCAACAATTCCTAGATCCACATATTTTTACTCGGAAAGACAAGTAATGTCTCTTCCGATTGTTTAATTTGACACGTTTATATGAAACAGGACTAAAACAGAACAGATAAATAAAATAACGGAAACCGTTTTGCAAAGGACAAACGCCAAATAAAGATAACTCTGACAATTGTAGATTTGGATGCGATGCATACTACATAAGCAATGAAATCGAATTGTCCTATACGTTACGTTTGGCATTTCTTGTAAATTGCTATTTGTGACATTTTAGTGAAAGAAGCATAATTGTTGCTAGTTTCCCTATGAAACATTAAAAAAAATGAAAAAAAAATGAAGAAACACCCTGGGAACGCCAGGGGATATACTGCGAGGGACAAACGGGCTTGTCTCAAAAGGAAGTATTCCCTAAACTGTTGTCCCCTTGTACATTGTGACACGTATTGTAATTAAAGAATACTATAACATGTTACACATGTATATGTAAAATACGAATTTATACTTAGTCTATATGATTCGGAAAACAGGCCCATTGAAAACACAACAATAAAACCTATTCACTAGAAGAGATAGCAGTGTTTCAAGATAAAGAATAAACTTTAAATGGAGCAAGTGAGAAATTAAACAACTTTTACTTCTCTCACATTTTGTTAATGAAAGAAATGAAACAAGTTGTATGACATATAACCTCCCACTGTAATACTCTAACCCTTAGTAGTATTTGATTGCCAAGGTGTAAGATTGTTAATATAGTCTCGTCTGGCAATAAGACGGCTTATTTGTTATTCATTAAATATATCAGTTCAACAGCCTTCTTAGTCTCTTTCATGTTCTTTTGCTTGATTATGTTTTAAAATTTCATTATTTATTTAATCATTATAAATTACATAGAAATTATCAAGTACCTTTAAAATGGGGGGGTGGGGGACAACTTTCTTGCCTGTTGACGTCGGCAGACTCGCTATTCATGTTTAAATGCGCCCCCAGATAGTTCTCAAATCTGTTCAATTTTATTCAATACGTTTATAGTCATTGTAATTGCATTTAAATATATCAATATCAATTCAAAACATAAAACTTTTTTTGGAAAAGTGCATTAACGTAGATCAGTGCCTAAACATTATTTAATCATGTTACAATTATTCCGCACGAAACATACCACACAAAACATGGTTCAAGAACACGTATGTTGTCAAACAATCGCCAAATGTTCAATGGATTTAACTAATTTTGATATTGAAAGGTATAGTGTTGGATGTTCAGAACTACACCGGCAAAGAGACAATTCAATTCTGTTGTAAGTGAGATTTTGTAGTCACCACAGAACTAGAATTCAATATAGTTAAATGCTGCACATTTTAAGCGTTTGCGGGTGGGGTAAGTTTATGATGATAATGGAGATTTCCTTGCTGATTTTCTTTGCCAGTGACCTTTTCCTGCTGAGTGATGGATTTTTTTGAGTGATTTGTTGTTGACGTCGGTTGTTCGAGAACTATTGATAGATTCTGAAACAGCATTTTTGCTTTTCCTCTGACATTTCAGAATTGAAAAAAATCGTTGTCGCGGTCACATGACCACCTGCCTGTAGATAAACATCATTTAATCTACTATCCTAATAAACTAAAGTTTACATGGCACCTTCTTATTTTAACCGGTTTGTTTGCAAGTGACTGGATAAAGAACATGCCACTGCATGTGTTACCGCTTTCTACTATTAATGTGTAAACATACCATCCATGCATAGCATTTTGACTGTTATCAGTTATGTCCATTGATATGATAGGCTTCACATCAAAATAGTATTTATTCATGGCACACACAGACTACAGAAAATACCTTTGATATTTTTGTTCTTCTTAATCAAAGAGGTCAACTAAATTAAATGGTTACGGACTTTGTAGTGTACGTAACCTCACAAAAACACAAATTTTTATTATTTTTTTGCTCCGCTTAAAATCAATCAGAATGTTTTAAAATATTATTTTCATTAACTAAAACATCAGACGTTTGTTTTAAAAATATTGGTTGATGATGCAATCAAGGAAATTTCCTGACTGCATCATATCTATAAAAATCATTTCTTCTCCTATGTAGCATCATTGTGAATAGTATAGCCAAAGAAGATCTAATAAAGCGATACATTATAAATTAGTTCATTTAGCTCCTGAATATGAGTCCTGAATAAAAACACACCAACGTTTTCCAGCTTGTCAGTAAATAAAGGTAAGTTAATTGTCCTTCTTTCATCATCAACATGTGTGTAGAGTCCGGAACCAAATTAGTAGAAAACTAAATTTATATTTCTGCAGTAGAATAAGCAAAATATAACTTTCTGTTCCATCTTGCATGTAAAGTAACCATTCTAAGAACACCATTGACACATAGTTTATAGTTCTAAAGTGGTATTTTGTCAAAATAGTAGTTTTTTTCTTAAATATGTAATTCATTGATACATATTAAAGTATTTTATAAGAATCAGTCACTTATTGCAGATATATTTCATCAGATTTAGTATCCAATAATCAAACAGTATACCTATTCCAAATATGATATCAGAAAATTTTCCAATACATAGTTGATTCTAAAGAATGAAGTGAAGGTTACGGACACTACATGAAACTATACATACATAGGTACAACAAACATTTTCAAATCAAGTTATCAATGAAAAAAGAATTAACATGTCATTTGTTATTGCCTTTGAAAACACTTAAAAGCCGAACATTAGAAACTTACATTCAACAAAAAAAAACATAAGTATACTTTTTAATACACTAACATGATTAAGGCACCTACCAAAGTTCTATTAAGTAATCACTCTGTCTGTTCGTTTGTTTACACATTATATGATCGTGCAATGACTCAAGTTCGCTTTGGCAATTAGGTTACATTGATAAAAATAGATTATTATACCTTTTACAGATGAACTTGAGATCTACACCAACCAGCAAACTTAAAGTAGACATTGATCTTAAAAGGCAAAATAATGCTGAAAAGGTTAAAAGGTGGAGAGAAAAGCAAAAGCTTGAAACAGAAAAAGATAAAGAAATAAGATAGAGAAAGAAAGAAAACAACTAGGAATAAGCTACAAAAGGAAGCAGAAAAGAGCAATACTTATGTGACAAACTACAGAAACAAGCTCAGTTGCCAAAAGTTTAAACATAAACCCGCTTTAATGACAAAGACATAGAACACCATAACAGAAAATCACAAACAAGAAACATGGAACAACAGCACAAAACTCCACAAACAGCACACTGCATTTATACTATATAAAAAAAACAAGGTATGTTTATCAAGGATTGTTAGGTAACGCCTTGGAACGGTCAGTAAAATGTGAATTTACCGGGGGTTTAAACCGGTTTACGTGCACAAACCACACTCTTATCCCAACAATCCTGAATTAAGAAAAAAGCGTAAAAGGTAAGTCTCATCAAAGTATGCATTAACTTGAGGAAACTTAATAAGAAAACAAATAATAATAAACTAATAGGTAAACCCCAAGTACTTCAATGATTAGAGATCCCAACTCTATATGCAGACGGAGGAATACAATTCAGAGTACCTAATGCAAAAACTTTTCAAAGACAAGATGCAGTCATTGTTTGAAACTATGAACATCACACACAGTCTGCATTAGAAAATAAAAGGTTAAAATTGAGTGATCATTATACATTTCAGATTCAAAGATTGAAAAATTAAGGAACTTTATTACATGAAAAAAGTGAAAAGACACTCATTTGAACACACAAACAAGACACATCTTGGGAAGACGATGATACGATGATTGCTTCCCTATCCGAGCCAACAATGAGTGACAACCGGTCCCACTTTGCTTTCAATCCTGAGGAACTAGAGGATATTTCACAAAAGTAGATGAAAGACTATAAATACGTTTATTTCCGCTAAAAGAAAAAAAATGTAGTGCCCTTTGCCAGAATAGGAACTGATTTATATCTATGTTAATGCTTTTCTGTGTTCAAAAAAGAACATTTACTGATGGTTTGCATGTTTAATCCTATAGAAATAGTTGTATGTTTATAAATTTATTACTCATATCGAAACAGGTAGTTTTCTATATTTTCATTACTTTTATCAGCATATTTTAAATATGCATTTGCTAAAACTACTGATAAACAGAAGTTTCATTTTCTTACATCAAAAGGGCTTGGTGTGGTTTGTTATGTAAAATGGCCTAAACTAACATAAATTCTGAGCTTCAAATAATGAAAAAAAAATGTTTTTTTAAATATATAATTAGTTTGTTTTAAATAATTGCCAATTATGTTGCGAAAATAAACTCGTGCATTTTTTTGCTTTTCGACCGTGCATGACGTCATATTTGTGACGTCATCAATCGCAAAGTGCACGAAAGTCGCGAAAATCGGTTACATCGACAGTAATTCAAGAAATAAAAGGTATGCGCAAGCCATAAACTTTTACTTTTCTATATATTACAAATATATATTTTATTACCTGTGCAGAAATATATAATATGTAAAGTTTACTGCATGCGGATTGTATTAATTTTGCAAAAGTTGTCTGCGTGGTGACTGTCAAATGCCATTGTTTACATAAGGTGTCATGGAAAAGTTACGTCAAGGGGGAGTAATAAAGTATTAACTATGTGTTGTTTATTGAAGGTTAGAATGTACTCAACTTATATGTTTGTTATTATTGATTTTAGCTACCCACGTTTATGGTTGGGCCGTACAATATAGCTGTTCAACATTCAACTGTTACTGTTCCATCTCCATCAAAAACCTGTACTGTATAAATGGCGAAACGGGTAAAACTGGTTTATTTTCAAGCATTAAGTTTTTAAATGTTCTGCTGTTGTTGCTTTTTTACATAAAAGCTCCCACAATTGTTTTTCCCTTCTCTCGTTTAAACGTGGAGAAGTATAACGATTTATTTAAACAATCATACACATCAATGACCTTCATTTTCCTATACATTCTTATTTTTGCAAAACTATGTGTAACACAATCTGTTAAACAGAACTGAGTGGCGCCACCTTTGTTCTTGTAAAACTAATGACAAAGTAAAAGTTAGATCACTTAATGATAAACTTTAAAGATATTAAAAACTAACATATTGCTATTAGTAATAATACACAGTACTCTTGTATATCGCTAGGAAATAACCTTCAGACCGCGGTATAAACATTTTAATCGTGTTACCCGGAACATTATCGAATTTGGAGAGAACATCTTCATGCCACGGAAATGACCGAGTAGTTACGTTCAGGTACGGAATGCGCATAAAGCACGTGGAAATGTCTACGCGCCATAAATAAAATGTCGCTTGGTGGATCGCGATATAAACTTATGCGATCAAATTATGATAACAATAATGGTTGAATTAAACACCTTTGTAGTAATCTAAGTAAAAATCATAAAGGTTTTTTTCAAAAGTTTGCCTTTTATACGAACGCATGTAGTATTATCTCTTTTATATTATAAGCGATTTAGCGCACTCAGTTATAATTACGCACGTACTGCAACGAGTACGTGCGTGTTGATATTTTATTAATTTCATTAACAGCAGTTTATGCATAAGCCGATGGTTGATGGTAAAATATTATATTAATCAATTATTAACTCTAGTTTTGACATGCATTTAGTACGACGTTACAACGTCAACGATAAAACCATACGCGAAAAGACGTCGACGTCGGCTTTTTATTTGACATTTGATTGGTCTTGTAATTTAATCATATCTTAATTAATAATAGTCCGATTCATTAAACAAACACATGCCCATTATGTGAAGGGAATGCACTTTCATCATGGTAAATATCGTGAAAATCTATGATAGGCCATTTTTTCAAGCTAACTGCTAAAATAAGTACAGTTCAGTTCATATTTCGGAATAATATACATGTTTCCCTTAGTGGCTTTTATGTAGGGTCCGTAACCCAATTTGCTGCATTTTCACTTTCAAAATTTAAATCAACAAACACTGAGTCTGATAAAGCATGTTTTTTTATTTCTTTTTGTTATATACTAGTTCAACTTATGATTTGATCAATCTTAGTGCTTAAAGGTAATAATTGAAATATTGAGAAGAGTTGAAAAAAAAAAATTTGTCAATATTTTTGCAAGAACAATATTGTAAGGATAATGAGAAGTAAATAATATTTAGTGTTCATCTTTTTTGCTTGATATCAGTTCAAATATAAAAATATGTGAGCTTAAATGCAAAAATGATAAACAATAACATAGTTTAAAGTACTTTAGTTGATAATATA
Source organism: Mya arenaria (assembly GCF_026914265.1). Classification (NCBI taxonomy): domain Eukaryota; kingdom Metazoa; phylum Mollusca; class Bivalvia; order Myida; family Myidae; genus Mya; species Mya arenaria. The sequence continues at coordinate 54,284,508 of NC_069122.1, read as the reverse complement.
TCCCTGTGTAGTATCCGTAGCCAGCTCTTGAAGAGCAATTTGTGCGATAGGCAAAAAATCATTTCCCGCAAAGCAATCAACATGATATTTTATTTTTTAAACTTTAAACATAGTACAAAATAAAAAAAAATACATCTTTTATCAATTAAGGACCTTCAGTTTTCACACCCAAGGGCAACACTACTGTTCCCTTTATTGTGTTTTACCCGATAATAAAATGAAAGCACTGAAACACGAGTAGTAAAACAACAATTGTAACCAACAGAAATCTAATAAATATATGTTTAAAAAAACACGCTTTTTATGGAACTAATATTTTGATCTCTGATCTTCTGTTGCAGTGTTTAAATCCCTATTACCTATTTTAAAAAGTGCAAGTTCATGATATATTTTCATGTTTATTGGAGTTTGCCTCTATTAATTTGTCTTAAAATTTAATTATAAATACATTGTTATGCCCAATTTGTGAATGTGTCCATTGTAATTTGTTATGCATTTACGAAGTATAGAATAACAATTAACTAGGAGCGTAAACCTTAATGAACACTTATTATTACTTGTCTGATTGGTATCGATTCAAATCGACAAAATAAATAAAAAAAATGTTCCTACAATATATACAGATAAACGTTGCTGTATTGTTCGCAAATTCTGCGGCAACCTGTTATTGTGATGAAATTTTCATCATGCACAGTCTTTAATGATTAAAAGACGTGATCAAGCTATTGCTTTTCCAAGACAATAACTTCTCCATCATATGATGATCAAGAATATCGATTAAGTTTATGCTCCTATCCTGGTAAATTGAGACAAACCAGTTTCATGAAAAAAAATGTCTTTTAAGCTATGGAATGATATAAACTGTTGCATGATAACAGTTAAAGTTGCTTGAACAAACGAAAAAATGAGAGTGTTTTTTGTCAGTTGGATTGATTTTGAAGTACTGAATGCTGATTATTTATTATAAAAATGTTAACCATAAAAAATATGATTCACATTCAGAATTTGAAAAACACTAGTTATCTCTAGTGATTGAATATCGGCTGGGATTTAAAACATAGATTGATCGGAGATCCCACTTTTCGATTAATCGGCAATATTATTAGTATGAATAGTATGATCAATGAATATTCTTAAATATTGTATTTACTGAAAACAAAGCACTGAAAAAAAGTTACATGCTTACATTTCAAATCAGTATATTGAACAGAAAACAAACTACCATATCCTGGTCAGTTGTCAACATTAAGTTGGTGTTTAATTAAGTCTTTGATAGATCACTTTAAATAATATTTATAGGCAAAAACATACAAAAAGATTGAAATGATTCCTGCCTTCGAGCCATATATATAGTCACTGAAGCGTTTATTATGATACTTCACATCGTTCAAATTAATTGATCTCAGACATACTTTTCAGGTATGTTACTTTAAAGCGGTGGTATTTGTCATATTGCACACACTATTTTAATGAGACAATAGTTTTTATAAGTTCAAATTTATATTATATGATCAGCAAAATCCTTTACTAATACTTGCTAAACTTTGCTAAGATATCATCAATATGTTACAATTAGCATGGCTTGTATTTTAAATTATGAATAACATGTTGTTTCACTAAAAATTCAAATTTTGAATAGCTATTTCAGTTTAAAAGTTTTTCAAGTCTTATTTTATTCTCTTTAATTAATTTGATTAGCAAAAACATGAAATAAACAAAGCGATGCTCATAAACGTGTAAAATACAATATATGAATCAAGTATGTTCAGAAACATTATGGAAATAAATAATAACATGGAACCAGCTATTCATACATGGTTTGTCTACACACTAATAAAAGAAAGGGGATACACATAATATGTAATATAATACATTAGTATTTTCAACTGTTTACAAAAGGTAAGTATTTTAACGCTCATTAACAAAATGTAAGCAAATATAGCCAAATTACTCATCAACTTCATATATTTACATCTCATCTCCCATTCCTTAAATGTCCTGCCTTTCGACAATTGCGGTTATCATCCGATAAACGCAATATCTTCGGATATGTTCCGATCGTGAATCATTGCATAAAATATACATTCAATTGAAATTCTTTATCTTGTTAATGTTTGTAGCGTGTCAGCAGGTCCCGTACAAAACATTTAAGAAAGTGTTAATATATGTTTAATGTATTGTTGCCATTAGTGTTTCAATTTTACGTTTAAAAGCTATTGCAAGTGGTTAATCTTTTCCCGCGTTATTGTAATGTCATTTGATAAACTGTTTCCGCTTACGGTCGGGTAGTTCTATTTACAGAATGGGTGATAGCGGATTACTGAAAGATTTTCTTAAATGAAGTTATTTTTTTTTAAATTCTTGAATAATATAATGAACCATTGTTGTAAATATAAGTAATGAATTTCGGGATTGGTGTCATTATCGGGGTACGAACGCAATTGAGCTGGTCGAAGTACGCGTGGTGTCCGTCGAACTCAACACACTTTAACCTCTCCAACTGCGATCTTACCCTATACATAACATCAAACTCGCAATTCATTTAAGGATTAAAGTTCGACTCTTTGCATTTTATTGGGGTATGGTATGCAATGTGGCTGTTCAAAATGTGTGCCGTCCGAAGGACTCGTTGTTCTCAACGGTGGGTAAATTCGAACAGATACAGTAACCCAAATCTATAAAACAATGTATGCTCAGAAAAAATAGTTCCTTATTCGTGGGTTTAATTTCTATATTTTCAAGAAAAGTTTATTTTAACAACGTATTAAAACTGTATTACAGCTAGAAAAATACAACTGGAGTTATAAAAAAAACTATAACAAGAAAACAAAATAAATATCGCAACCTACAAAGTTCTCATTATATCTCGCGATAATACGGGATACCAGCGTTTATTAGCCAAGAGTTTTCAAATTGGAGAGAAATTCCAGTCAATTTATTTATTGAGCGTTATGTTTAAGGATCAGTTGGTGTATTAACCATGTAGGAATACGATGTTGGACGAATCAGCAAGTGTATTGTCATTTATTTGTTAGTTAACATCGGATGAAAAGACAGTGGCGGTGGGTGGGGTAACGTTTGTAGCAATGGGAATTTCGCGGGGGGGGGGGAAGCCAGAGGACGCAAGAAGACTATGTGTTGAACTGAGCTCATTCTTATGAACGTTGCTGGGTGCACTTCAACATGTTATTGTTTCATTTCCTCGATTACATGTTTTGTCAGATGCTTTATTTTTTACCCAATGTCAATTCCAAATTCCGAAATAAGTCCACATCATTGTCGTTTTATATTTCTTTAACTGTTCCATCCATCAACGTCCTTGATAAAACCATACATTTCCCTACTATTGAATTTAAAACCAATTGAGCTATACAATAAAATGTATATTCACGCACTTATCAGTTTAGTACCGTATATTTTTCAAAGAATGTATGTTGCATCAGGCCTGAAGCAGTCATGTTCTAGTCAAGCAAATCTCTGAGAGATGTATGATCTATTTTCACTTCGAAGGTATTGGACTGAATTTACTGATTTAGGTAGTGCCTCTTAAAGTGTAACAACTGTACATAAGTTACATCACACAGACTTAAACAATCTATCAAACTGAAGAAACATTCTCAATCTTAAATATAAGAAAGAGAGGGCACCCATGACCATTTCCTTTACTTAGAATTTAGTTTTAACATACCTTATGACGGTTGTCTTACGTATTACATGTCAGCTATCGTTATTACACATCCTTTCACCGGTTATATATGTTTAACAACGTTAATAAATCTGGCTTTAATTAGTGTTCATGTATGCCCCTTTTGCGAATAAAATTGAAAGCAAAACAAGCGTCAGCGTTCGATTCCGGTGCACATTTTCTCTAAGCGTGAATACCGTATTTGAGACTCTCAAACTTATGTATACGTCGCGGACGTTAAATTTTTAATATAACAGCATTCCAAAATGGCAAAATCTTAAATCTGGATTTAAAGGAATTAAGGCAGTCCATCCAATAATGGTATGTTAAAGTAAATGAAACGCATTACTTCATGCTGGATCAATTACCTTTAATATTATTCATGTTATTATTGAACGTGTTGTCATTAATGGCACACCAGAACGTGTCATGAAGTTTCAGGTAATTATTATTCTTAAAACGTCGAAATAATGCTTGGGGCCAGTTGTTAAACGGCAATTTAATGTCTAAAACGATGTTGCCTCTGACAGAGCATCACATTGTGTGACAATGGAAGTGTAAACATAACGTAATGCCTGGTGATCGAAGTGTAAAGCATCACGTGTAGCAGCAGCATGTGTGACAGTTTAAGAGGTAAAATAACATAATGCCTGTTGATTGAATAAAAATAGTTCCGAAGTAAATATGCACCGCCCATTAGTATAATTGCGCCCAATGACAGGACAGAAGTCTCGAACAGATGCACGCGATTTTGATTGGAAATGCCATTGCACTTTATACAAAAATAATGTGAAATTGATAAACAAAACCCATCGTGAAGGAATGAAGTGTTAATGTAAATATTCCTTAACTAGAGTACAAAACTTATCTTTAAAAAATGTTGTTGTTTTTAAATCAATGATTTTATTTTTACCGTTGTACTATCAACGGATATCTTTTTAAGAATCATATGGATTTTAAAGTACTACTTTAAGTTATCCGTTAGTGGCTTATCACTCATCAGAGAAAAACACCTTATGGTTGTATATTACATGTTGTATCATTGCATTATTATCTGACGTGTCTTAATGTACAAAGCGACAACATTCTAGAAAATTCATAACCTTTGAGAGCATTGCGTATGTGCCTCACATTATATATCATACTGGCGATTGGATAATCACAATAAATTACTGTAAAAAAAATAAAACTCAGAGATTAGGATTGCAGATTGCAATTTTCTTAATTTTAAATGAATGAAGTCACCAGGGAAATTTTGTTAACGCTTAGATAAAAAAATCCCGCTTTTAAACTCGAATGCAATTTAATTAATTACAAGAGTATTAGTGTTTTTGTAGGGAAAATGAAAAAGCTTTACAATATTTATGCGAACAACTAAAGAAACAAGCCCAGTAGCAAAATGATCAAACATAAACCATGTTTAATGGCACTGGTTAAACGCCAAAGACATACAACATAACAATGCAGTAGACAGAACACACAATACAAAATATTCACATCTTACGGTTCACAAGTTCATGCTATGGATACATAATTACCTCGTTTTAATTTGTTAAATGAAATTGATGAGCAATTCCTATTGTTTAACTTTTTTGTTGCTTATCTCTTAACTGTTTGCTATTTTATCTTGTGTCATTCATGGAAGCTACACACTTTGTGAATTAAATAAGAAATGGTTCATTTGGTTCAAAACTTTGATCCTTTTTCTTTTGTTTCCGTTGAAGACATATTTTTCTCCCACCTCAGATAAGTAGATCCAATAATTTAACCATGCTAAATATTCTTATCTTGCCCACGGGCGAAGATAAAATGCCCGTATGGAACTTCTTTTTAACGGTCAGCACATTATAATTACCTCCCTTGTTGAAGATTGTCGTCAGTAGTATCAAGGAAGTCTTGTCTTATGGTAATATTTAGAACGCTAATTAATTATTTCTCGCTTTAGGTGTCCCCATAAAACAGTTTTCACGCACCATTCAAGAAATAATGCTTCATTTTCCTTAGAACTATTTAAAAAGACCGATTTGACTATTGACATTAACTGGATCATTGCGCGCGTATCCATGACAACCACGTGCTATCGCATATCCATACGCAATTATTTTCACTAAGCACAAAAGAGTTCCAGCAAGAAATACATTTTTAATTAATTTTGTTTAACTGAGGTGGGAGAAAAAGCATCTACCATAGCCGCTCGTGTAAGATAGTTTCATCCCAACCCTCGCGCAGGGTGTTTTGCGGAAACTCGGTAAACCTCGTTTCCGCAAAACACCCTACGCTCGGGTCGGAATGAACCTATCTTACACTCTCGGCCATGGAAGATACTTATAATCTCACTTTCGATCAATTATTGGTGGAAAGAGACCTGTTATTTTGAGGAAATAGCGAAAGAAAAACATTTTAAAGCGATTTTAAATCAAATTATTGCCTAACTGTAGAGTACATCTTGCATTTCCTGCAAATCTAAAAGAATTATAAATGTAAAATGTTTATTACAAATGAGATATTATTCTAGTACAAAACGTATGGACATATGCACGTATTGCATTTCAATTTTGGGGAGAATTGTGTATAATGAAGTAGGAATAAGACCTCATCTATCACACTTTAAACGCTTTCATATTAACGCATCACATGACACGCAAAGCTACAAATCATTCATTTAAATTTTGACGACATTGCGTGCGCAGGATGGGTTTTTGGAATCGAAATAAAAACACTCTGTTAACACATTTTATCCATTTGTTTTGTTAGTGATTTCAGCTTGTTTCCCGCTTAGTTGATGAAATTGTTGTGTTCTTGAAATAAGTTGCATCCCCGAACCCCCCAACCCCCAAATCACAACCTCCCACCCCATCTCGCAGTGTACTCCTGCTGCGTTGACCATTTAAAAGCAGTAACTTCCAACATTTTCACTTCAAATATTTTAACGAATATCAAAAGCTAACAACATCGATTTTAGCTCTTTAGTTTTACCTTTTCTCTTTTGTAATTTATTGGTTATATATAGTTCGAATCAACACATGCATAGCCATGAATAAGTAAAGCTTGTTAACAACTGCATGCCTTCATTAAAGATACATACTTACGCAAGCACGCACGCGAGCACGTACGCAAGAACGCAAAGATATGTATACACTAGAAAACGCACATACCACATTCACACACACTCAAAGACACAAAACACACTAACAGAGCATACATCCGCTCCATTAGTGATTATCACTACCGCCCTATGATTGTTTCGACCATTAATTATGATTTAAATATATGTTTTAAGAGATTAATTAATACTTTGCATTCAAAATAATTTACATATATCACTTTTTAAAAAAGGTATTAACACCTGTTAGTGACAAATAAACTAAATAATTAAAGGTCTTTCATGAAAAATGGAATTTTGTTATTCTCCGAAGCATTGTCGAATTGTCAACGTAAGCTGTCTTTTCTTTTATCTTCAGATCATGTATTTTCATACCGTTACTTTATTGTTAGATATCGAATCGTATCTGCATTGTGACCTAGATTCTTAAAATTGTTTCCCAATATTACATTTTATTATGTTTTTCAGGTTCTAGGTTCTAAATATTTCTAACTATAAAATTTGCAATGAAGTTCTTGGGGAAAATTGTTAAACGTTCTGGAACAATTGTATTTGTATATCAAGGCAAACATAAGTACAAGAACATTTCTGAAATATTGATTTGATAACAACATTCTTTGATGATTACAAATCTACCATATTTCTTAAAGTTTTGAATATTAGTGTCAAGATTATGGCTCAGTATTTCCTGTGTCATAAATTGTGTTAACATTGAATAATACCAGGGTAAGTGACGACATTATTTCTTTTTCCATGCTATTAAATGTTACATTACTTATTTCAGTTTTCTGTTGTAAAACTCTAAGTAAATGAATTTCGTTGTTGTTGAAAGATGTTGATGTTTTTTCTTTCGCTTTTGAGTTTGGTTGTGGTACCGATGAGTCGTCACTGATTTGAGTGTTGCGTTATAAACAGGGATTCCATAACAACTGTGGCCGTGCTTGTCCCTGTATTTTAATTGTACAATATGACGAATCTTTTGAGCTTTTACTTCGTAACATATACATATGTATCCAAATAAAAGTTCTGAAAATAAGGGTAAAGTGAAATCTCATTTAATAATACGAATGAGATGACATTGACAGTTTGAAACCAGAAATGACATGAAATTTATGGTTTGTATCTAGGAAAGACGTGATACTGATGGTTTTGCATCCAACCATGGCATGACATGTAAGTGTTGTATCCACGAATGGCATGCCATTCAATTATTTCTCTTTGTATTGTAAGACAATATTAAGTGTTTCGACAAGAGACGGTTTTGAAACATTTCTAAAAATATGCTGATTCATTCTTTAGCAATGAAAGTACATCGGTTTTATTACATTCCAAACACACAACAAAGAATTGACACAGTGTTGCATGGTATAGAGTATTCTTATTACAAATTGGACAGATATTGTACAATCACTAAGTCGATGATATGCAAAGTACCCAAAACTATTAACTTATGTATACTTTTTTATATTCTTTATACACTGTTTAAACTAAAAGTGCCCCTTTAAACGTGTATTCTTTATTAAAAAAAATACTTTTATACTGTTGGCACAAGATATTAGATTTCAATACACTTTTTCTCAATTATTTTCGTTAAATGCAAATCGCCGTTTTAAATGCGACAACTACATTTTAAACAATCTTTAGTTATTAAAATGCCTCTAATATTAATTTCCTTCTTAATCATTATATTGAAAAAACTATTGAATATATAAGTTTTACATTAGCGAAATCAGTAAATCTCTTTGGAAAAATTAAATATGAAAAATATTCATAAAAACGATGATAAATATTACAATTGCAGTCGATTGAAAGTCTAGACAAAAACGTAATTCCTTTTTAATTTCAAATGACTACTAAAACACCATCACGGACTCGTACTTGTATCGAAATCCGATTGAAAACAACTTTGAGATGATTGACAAAATAAATTCCATAACATATTTTTGTAACACTGTTTATGCACATATTTAAATACCTTGGGCTTCGGAACTTTCATATCAGCACAACATCAGTTTCGTTTTTGTACGAAATCCGAAAGCTTAGCAGTATTTGATGATTCTATTGTCTTTGGCGAGAATCTTTACTTCCAGCACATTTATGTACAACTTTACCAAAGTATTAACCAAAGATTTACGTTAATACAGCAGGTACTAAAAGGACAAGTTCCAATTACAAAATGTCGTGTTTTTTTTAAAATAGCCATGTCATAGCATTGCCCACGCTTTGAACAAGAGCATGAATTGGGACCAGTGACAATCAGTAATCCACTTAACATTTAACTTTGTCGCACTGTAGAACTAGTTCCTCCTCCATCAATTACTGAATTAGCATGTCAATGGAATTAGGGTTTTCTAGGACTAATATCGTTTTTTGGATATACAATCAAGTGTTGAAGTGTATACATTGTACTTTAACGAATAATTATAAAAGCTCTCTAGATTAAAAAAAGTCGGGAAACGGTTATTACAGCTAACCGGTTGACTGTTGAAATTTAATGACTTCAGATACATTGCGTCTCCAATGAAATTAGAAATTGTTTTCCATGACAACGACCCAAAATTTAGAAAGTCAACCCAGCAGAGAACTCCGTATGTCTATATATCTATATTCAATTTTAAAACATCTTTTCGTATTCATTTGTAATTTGATTTGCATTTTTCAAAATTATGAACATCAAACATCGAGATACGCAAACTATTACCATAAATGACATGTGCTGTCTCTCTTGATAATTGTATTTGTCAAGTTTATATAAAACACAACTGAAACAGATCAGATAAATACAAAAATCTGGAAACCCTTTTGATGAATAAGAACATTATAATAGTCTCGATTTAACCATCATCAATCCTATACCCATGTGTTCTTGCAACGGGAGTACTGTACTCCATAGAAACATGTCTGGTACACGCTGAATAAAGATTCTTGACATATCTAAATATGCATACAAATCTTAACCATTGAATGGAAATTTGCCTTTTACGTTTGACAGTACGTGTATGTGAGAAAATTTAGCAAATCCCCAATATTGCTGGTTCAGTGGGTGTATACCACGTGATAAATTACGTCATATTTGCTACGTCGGAAGGCAATATTTTGCCTAAAATAAAGACTTAAATCAAAGATAACTTTTCGCTCACTACACCATTTAAATGAAACAAAGGCCAGTGTCTATGCCGCTTAAAGAGCCCTACCTTTGTTTTATAACCGGAGTTTGATAAGGTGATTAGTTTCATCCAACACTTCGACAAACCTGTTTCCAAAACAATGTTTAGACAGTGCTCCGTCAGACAGCCGTATCGTGAAAAGATTCGTCAAAATTTGGTAAAAGACACATGTTCACTAGAATAAAGATAGTTAAGTAGTTTACGTATCTTGGGGCAACGTTTTCCATTGGCGACGAATGGCTCAAGTAAAGTTTTGAAAGCCAAGCACATACAGTTACCTTTAAAATTACAACAATACTTCTTTAAATTTACTCATATGAAATTTAGGCACGTCTTATAACTTTTTGACAAACAAATAGTTCCGCTACTTTAAAATGGCTTTGACGGTGTTTTTTTTATTTGTTTCGATTGCAAATGCCCTTGATACAGTCAATTCTTAAACCAACAATATTTGGCGTAAAATGTTCAGTACAAAATAATTTTATTTATAAAATGGTACAATTCCATTTTGCGTCAATCACTTGGTATCCATAATCCGTTTTTGATCAAATTAAAACAATTATTAAAAACTTTATTATTCAACCCCAAATCAATATTAGAATACATACAGACTACTTCTGCAGAAACCAACCAGATTAAAAAAGTTATTATGATTAATAATACTCTGATGTTTTGCAAGCGAGTAAAAAATAAACATTTTTATACATCTTTATATTGAGAGATAGGGATTGTTTTATGCACAAATTGGAGGAAGAGCTACTGGAATCACCAAGAGCGTCAAAATATATACCGTTTTCAAACGTTAATTAGACACAAACAAAAAAGTTCAGATCAACGTTAGAACGATTAACAGTTGATTCACAGGGATTTTAAATATAATTGGGCAGATGAACCACAAATAATACCAGGAAATAATCAAAATATCAACCATATAGTTCAGTCCGGGAAGAATTCCATTTTCTCCTATAATGTCCTGTATATCATGATTAACAAAAAATAAATATCAAGAGATACAACTGGCGCAATTAAATTCCATTTCATTGACTTAAGCTACTAAACACTGCAAAGCCTAGCAAAGTCAAGCAAAGCCTAGCAAAGCCTAGCAAAGCCTAGCAAAGCCAAGCAAAGTCAGTTGTATTTTTATTTATTTGTATTTATTTTTATGAGTTTTATATATTTAGTTGGAAAAATGTATAATTTATTGCAAATTTTGTGTTAAATTTGTAAAATTACATTACTTCAAGATTGAAAAATCCAGCGAAACCTAGCAAAGCCTAGCAAAGCCTATGAAAACCTAGCAAAGTCAAGCAAAGTCTGTTTTATTGTTATTTATTTGTATTTATTTGTATTTATTTGTATGAGTTATATATATTTAGTTGGAAAAAAATTATAATTTATTGCCAATATTGTGTTAAATTTGTAAAATTACATTACTTCAAGATTGAAAAATCCAGCGAAACCTAGCAAAGCCTATGGAAAAATGTATAATTTATATGTATTAATTTAATGACTTGTGCATTAAAACACAGAAATGTCACAGGAAGTTTGACTACCGTTTAGATACGTCTCTTAATAGAGCGTTCAGTTACCGTTGATCAAATATTAACATAACTGTTGGTTCATGTTTGATCAACGGTATCCAGGCCACACCACGTGGAGGCGCTCTTGCCATGGCATGTATCATCTCACAAACATCCCGATTTTGTAAAAGTTATGTTAAAATGATATTTTTGCGTATTAATGTACCCATTAGCAAGCGTATGGATCAAGAAATGATGTGTTGTATTATTTTATAATAATTTAATAATAATATATTATTATTATTCTATAAGTGTCCATTTGTATCATCTCAGATACATCCCGATTTTGTAATAGTCATGTTAAATTGAATTCTTACTATTGGTATTATTTTTCTCATTCTTTCAGTATTACCGAGTATCTGTTTACAATAACGACTAATAGTCTTGTTTTTAATTCTAACATTGAACATTTATCTACTTTTTCTACAAGTATTACCTAATTAATTTTTTTTGTAAATGCACACGTATGAAAAATAACTAAATAAATTTTATGTATCATTTTTGACTTTCTCATTACTACCAAGTATCGGTTTGCTGGTCTGCATCGAAATTTTATTGCACTGTCATAAATGAAAATATCTGAATACACAGAAGTTGTTTACTATCAACGGTTGGAGATTTAAACACCCGGCATTGATCATTAATCATACATCACTGGAAAGAGGTTGTCACTAGGATTAATTATATTACCCCATGTCGGTTCCATACCGGTTCCATCCTGTGGTGAATTTCCTTATCCCCCCCCCCCAACTCCCTCGAAAAACAGTCGTGTGGAGGAATTAAACAATCTATCTATCTATCTACCTTAATATATGCAATATCGGGCTTCTTATTTCTTAGGTTAAACATCTAGATAAAGATCAACTCCAAAGTGTACTTTAAGGAAGTGTTGGAATTAGAATTAGAGTTAGAATTGCAGTATTATTGTTGTTAACAATCCATAATTGTTTAACTACATCAATCACTCTATTTCTTTAAGCACAATTTGAAATGTTTGGGTTCAGCCCAAATATAACGCTTATCGAGAATGCCTGACAAATATAACATATAACATAATTAAATACATGTGGGCGTACAAACATTTATTAAATTTGAATTTAAATTTTGCGCTTTGCGCACTGTAATCGTTACCATATCCCCCACGTTTACAACCATATAGTAATATACGTTTAAGTGTCCCAACTTACCTCATTTAGTCGCGACAGTGAGTTCTGGAAGCTGTATTCATCACCATCGGCTTCCCCGATGCATACACGGCACATGTAGGGATAATCTCCAGACAGAACACTTAAGTCACTTTTTTAAATTCCATCACAATTTGCATGTACCTATTTTGCACAAGAATTACAATGCACGGAATTCGAACTTTCACCATCATTAAGTTTACACACTGAACAAGGATGATGATCATTTTTAACACGCTTCCGAGCACGAACAGAAGGCATTGTGAACTGTTCAGATGTAACCCCCTAACACTAATAATTATTATATAATATATTTATTTTTTCGATTAATACACTTAGTAGACAAAATACACTTTCTATTTGTTCGACTGTACAGTATTACCACCATTACACAAACAACCAAAATAACCTTATGCAAATAGTTAATATAAGCAACACTTAGTGACAAACAACCAAACTAAAATTATGCAAATAGTTACACAAAGCAACACTTAGTAGACAAACAACAGAATTACAATTATGCAAATAGTTAAAATAAGAAACACTTAGTGACAAACAACCAAACTAAAATTATGCAATAAGTTACACAAGGCAACACTTAGTAGACAAACAACCAAACTAAAATTATGCAAATAGTTACACCAAACTAAAATTATGCAAATAGTTACACAAAGCAACACTTAGTGACACACAACCACATTAAACTATGACAATAGTTACACAAAGCAACACTTTAGACAAACAACCAAAATAAACTCATGCAACTAGTTACTTAAACAACACTTACAAGACAAACGACCAAGTAAACTAATAGCAAATAGTAACCTTAAGCTCGTCCGCCTGGTCAAACGATCAGTCCCACTAGCCTCTGGGGCCCTTCTCCTGGAACTGGTTTCTGCCCAGGCAATTGTCAAGTTAATAACACGTATATATATCACTTACACAAAACAAACACCACAAACAAAAACACATTCGCATCAGAATAGTACAACCAATAAATGATAGCCGATAAATGATGAAAATTTCGCTTGTGAAATCTAGCTCATTAATGGACGATTTAGGGGGGGGGGGGGTTAACGTTTAAACATAAACCCCGTTTAATGGCACTGGGTAAACGCCAAATGGAACACAAACACAAAAACAAAAATCACAAACAAGAAACATGGAACAACAGCACAAAACTCCACAAACAGCACAGTGCATATAACCTATAAAAACTAGGAATTTTATCAAGGATTGTTAAGTACCGCCTTGGAACGGTCAGTAAAATATAAATTTACTGGGGATTTAAACAAGTTTACATGCACAAACACTCTTATCCAAGCAATCCTGAATAAAGAAAAAAAACGTAAAAGGTAAAATGTATCATGATATAAGCCTTATCAGAGGTAATCAGTTTTTTGCATTTTTCGGAATATTTTTAATTTCCATCGGTTTATTGTTACTTGTAATGCTTCTGCTAATCCATTTCCAACGATGGAAGACAACTTTTGATCTATTTGTATTTCCGTCAATTGTTTTATCAGTTTGGTTTGCTAGGACGAATATCTGGCATTGAGTTCACTAGGAGCGAGTGTAGTGTAGTGCCTCGATTGTCGTTTAACGATGTATTAATAACCGATAAAAAATTCCAATACCATAATGATAGAAAAACAGTATGTTAAAGTATTTTGTCGTTGTGTCCTAGAACCTTAACATGTTCCTTCCCAAATTAGTTTTTTTTTAATTCGTTTCTCGCAATGTTCTATTATTCAAAGTATATTCACTAGTTTTTTCATCACTTATTTCTTGGAGAGAAACATTATTATCATAAAAGTAAAATAATGTCCCTCCCGATAATTGAATTCGTCACGTTTATATACGACAGACCTCAAAACTCGTAAGACAAATGAAAAAGGTGGAAACCATTTTGCTGGCAAAGAAATTCAATTCAAAGCGTGATAAGCATAAGGGGTAAAGCCGAAAATTTGTCATACCAATGACCATTAAATTGTCTATGTTGACGCAAACTTCTATTTCGTTGTAACTGCTCTAAAAATATTTCTGCTGCCACAACTGTTAAACAGTCGTTTTTTTTGGAATAATATGATAAGTCTTATACAGGAGTAAAATGTGTTTTTATTGTTGTTAAACGAATCAATCGAGTTTATCCTGTATACAATGTGTAATGTGAAGGGAATTCGAAATTATATTTTATAATTTTTGGTTAAATAGATATTCCGAAACCCATTCGAGTATTTCTATCGTTGTTTACATAACAACACATACTTTACGTGCTGTCCTAAATGCCGTTCAAGCAACACAGAATTAACATCAGTACATACATTGGGAAAAAGCCGTCGAAATAAAAATGAAAGCATGAAAATTATGATTAATAATACTCTCATGCAAGTGTTTTTGTACTCCTAAATGCATTAAACGGTTTCGAAGCGTTTATAGTATAAACCTTTGACCATTAATTGAAAGTTTTAATGTTTGATTTATTTAAGTTGTTATTTTGCAGTTTATCTTTAATACCTTTGCAAAATGTTCCATAACATACATAGAGCTTAAATATAATCAGACAAACACACCTACTCCTACGATTAATCAAAGTTAAGCAGTTAAGTCTTGTTCATTTGAACATATAAATGGTTCTAACACTTATTTAACCTTTATTCCATCAACGGAATTATTTTCATTTATCATACATGTTACTTAATCAATCAATCCGCTGACATTTAATTAAATTGTTCACTTGAGAGCTGTCGGAATGAGGTTCTCACATGTCTAAAAAACGCAAGGTGTTCTTCATTTACGTTCGATTTGACGAACATTGTTAAACTCCTAACATAACAGCAATTGAACTCTTTGTCGTCAGAACAGACATAGTTGTTAATGTCTTTAGAATCGTAAAGCTTTCGTATGTTGTTTTAATTACATTCACCAATATGTCCCACATCATTCATCTATAGGAGACGCAAATTACATCCGCTAAACGACTAATGATGTCGCTCTCTATTATGGAATAGATAATGTTAGTAGAAGACAAAATCAATTACGGAACAGATAATGAGAATGCAGAAACTATTTGACATGATACCTGTTATTGATAAAGTCATCCAAAATAACATGTACATATAAAATAAATAATACTGGCTTTATTGTACTGAGATACGCAAATATTCTATGGCAACAATAAAATGATTGCAATACCATGTTTGAGCAACGAGAGATATACTCTAGAGCATGACGATTGTATAACTCGTCGTTGATTGTAATTTCAAATACTACATTATTCAAGCATCAAATCAGTGTTTGTATAAGATCACTCTTCTTAAGAAGCCAACAATCGGATACACTGTATCACTCAGCAACATGTTAAGGTATGTGTGACACACATCGGTAGTTCTGTATATTGTGATCAACTGAGATGTTTCACTTTGACTAATAATATAGTCATTTTAAAACTCAAAAAAACGTTATTTTTCCTTGTAAATTTAGCATTTAATTTTGAATGTTGATTATGCATAAATGTATGACATTAAACATAAAAATATCGATTGTAATGCAATGCGGACATAAATGAATGTTAAATGTACACTAAATGTAAAATGATTGAATTACATGTCAATCCAATAATCAAGGCCAACAGCTTCCTCGTTTATTGTTGAACACCAATGTAATAGTCCCTGAGCAGCACGTGCGTTGGGTACATCATCTTATCATTAGCTGTTCAGACATGGCTACACACCTGAAACAAATCATACTTTTGGTCACATAATACGGGCTTTTCGTCAACATGTGTATCACATAATAAGAGCGTCTAACGTTTTTAAACGACGCAGGTTTCTTACAAAAGGCGTATAAAATAATTTACTGAACTGCCTAAATATCTTTAACGGAGCCTGAAATCGTCTGTAAAAATTCAATAAATTTATTAACTGTTTATTTTCCTCTTAAATTTCAACGGAAACTGAAAGGAAACGCCAAGCACTAAACAATTAAACCATGATTCTGCTTTAACTTTTCAACTTTTTTTTATCTTAATCAGAAAGCTTATTTCTCCTGCAATATATGGATAAACAAATAAACTTTTGAATGACTCATTAAACAGAGTCCCGTTCTCATACTTATTTCCAAGCCTAATTGCATGCAATTTTGTGACGATGGTATCACCTTTTGATACAGGAAACGCTTCCATAACACATTTGTACAGAATTCTTGTTCAGGCACATGTTAACCTAACCATTACATTTAATTTAGTTTTATATACAATTCTTCGGTGTCGTATTGAGATAGGAAACACTTCCATAACATATTTTTAAGCAGAGTTCATTAATGACATTCAACATGCTTACCTACCTCTTACACTTAATTTAGTTTTCAATACAACTCATCGGTCTCGTATTTATTTTAAATCAGGACAGGATACACTTCCATTGCCTTTTTGTAACATGTTCAAACACATTTTACCTACGTCTTACACTTTTAAAAATATTTCCGTACCAATTTAGTATTCAAAATTAATTCCCCGATGATTTTACAGAAAGCAATTCCTGGAGTCACATAGTTTTACTATGCAGGACAAGTGATTTCTCTCCCGATTATTTAAATTGTCACGGTTATATAAAACAGGACTCAAACAAAACAGATACATTAAAACATACGGAAACCGTTTTGCTAAGGACAAACGCTGAATAAAGAGACCTCTAATAAATCTGGATTTGGATGCGATGCATACAGCATAAGCAATAAATAGGAATTTTCCTATTCCCTATGTTTGACAGTTCTTGTAAATTACTTTATTGGACATTTTTTGCAAAAGCAAAACATTAAAATACAATTATATAAAGACACATCCCGGAAACGCCAGGATGTATCGTCCCACGAATCACCAGTATAGGAGATATACTGTGAGGGATAAATGGAAATGTCCCATAAGGAAGTATTCCCTAGACTATTGTCTCCTTGTGCATTAAGACACGTATTTTAATACTGCAATGCTATAACATGTAAAACACAACAATAATGTGTTTTTCTATAATGAGTGATAACTCGCTTACAGACAAATGAAAATACAACTTTGTATTATTTGATTCCCAAAAAAAGATCCGTTGAAAGCACAACAATAGAAAAAAATAGAAGTGTTTCAACATAAGGTATGTACTTTTAATGAAGTTTGTGATAAATTTCACGATATTTTGCGTTACTCACATTTTGTTAATGAGAAGAAAATATACTTACCTTTGGTTAACAGTCATAAAAGCTATTTATTTAGTTTCAAAACTTACTGCGTGCGACTGAGGTGTCAAAGCTGCATATTTTATCAGCATAATATATTATTCTTTTAAAACAACACATGTCAACTCTGAATCGAACAAGTTATAATACTTCCTAGGTAATACACTTACCAATTATAGTATTTGACTTCCAACAGGTAAACTGTTATCTGTTATCCGTGACAAACGGTATCTAGTTTTCCAAAATGGCACTAAACTTTACGTCGAATTACCCTAATTATTTTACCCTAACTATATTGTAAAGATAGTCTTGTCGGATAAAAAAAGACGGCTTGTTTGTTATACATTTAAAATATCAGTTTATCAGTCTGTTTAGTCTCTTTCACCTTCTTTTGTTTGATTTAATTTTTTATATTGAATGCTAGTTCAATCGAATCAAATAATGCTACTCCGACAAAACCCACATTAATATGTAATTTTTATTTTGAGTCTAACTAATGTTCATATGCTGTCTCCAATCTTTGAATAATAATATCGTATATGTGTTTTTATATGTCAATTTCCCTTTTATTATCCATCTGTGTTTTACTGCGTTCATCTTATATTCTAATACAACACGTTTGGATCCGCCGGTTGTCTTTTATCGACATGGTCAGTTTTGTAAATTGCATTAGTTGCTATACAGAGTCAAATCTTTGACTATACAAATCCCATTCTAGTCAGGGACATGTTTTGTAAAGAATGTTATGTTCTTGAGCTGATTTAGTATTATCCTTAATTGCTGTATTTTGTTTCATTTCCCTGACAAACGGTATCTTGATTAATTTCCAAAATGGCACTTGACTTTACGTCGAATTAACCAAATAAATCTGCAAATACACCATAAAAGTCCCATAACACTCAACATTGGCGTTTCCGGTGACATTATTCTGATACAAAAGGAATTGACAAATGCACGTATCGCATTTAAATTCTGAGGTGAATTGTATATAATGAAGTAGGAATAAGACCTCATCTATCAAACAATGGAACCCCTCATATCGGTTTCAAAGGAAACGCGAACCTACAAATAACTTCTTCATGTTTAACCAGATTGCGAGCGCAGGTCTTGTTTAAATTAGAATTGAAATGGCGACCAACTATGGAGAACAAATCTCATTGTATTTTATTCATTGGTTTCTTAAGTGACTCGAATTATACTCCTGTTTCTTTGACAATTCTAAAGCAGTCACATTTTCACTTAGATTATTTTAATAGTATTAAAAAAGAAACTAACGATATCGATTTAATCTTTTCAGTTTAATCTTTACTTTTGTCATTTACTGTTCACATTGATTTCGAATCAACACATACATAGTTATTTATAAGTAATATTTGTATGTCATCATTGAAGATAAACACGCACGCGCGCACGAACGCACGCTAAGACACACACATGACACAAACACACACGTACCAGTCACAAAAAACACACGTACACATCATACGACCACCCGCCCATTGGTGATTTTCTCTACCACACTTTAATTGGTTTGACCATTAAACATGTTTTAAGAAATTATCTAATAGTTTGCATTAAAAAAATCAGGTCTTCGTTTTGAAAAACATTAGTTATTAACATTTGTCACTGATAATCAACTAAATGTATTGATTTTTTTATAAACCACGGAATAATAGTTATGTAGTATAAACATCATTTCTTCTAGATTTACAAAAGAAAACAAATGTCATTTTAAGTAACCATTGGCATATTGGATCGCATGCGTAAACTAGACACTTGCTTGACAAGTTCTTTGGAATGAAATCGGTCTCCGAAGCATTGCCTTTATGTGAACGTAAGCTGTCTGTTTTGGTTTTCTGAATATGTGTTCTAATTTCCGTTTCTTTAGAGTGAAATGAACTAGTTTGTTCAGCATTGCGACCTAGATTCAATTATGTTAAATAGGTTTTCCATATATAATAGTTTAGCATGTTTGTCAACCTCGATTCAGAAAGTTCTAGAATTTTCATATTATTCTGATAAATTTTGCAAGGAAGTTCCTGAGAATTAAAGTGAAACATTCTGTAAAATTTCAATTTTTTGTATATTTAAGCAAATTTCTTTGATCTGAGGTTTTGTCTATAAAATATAAACTAGTCATTTTAAAAGTTTCTAGAAAATAGCGAGAAATTTCCGAAATCTTTAATTGAATTATTCTTAATAAATAAGTTTTGATAGTAAGTGTTAATTAAATGGCTCATTTTTTTTGTAGATTAAATTGTGTAAACATTAAAAAAAATACCAGGATCAGCGAAGACACTATTAGTTATTCAAGGATTTCAAATGTCGCACTACTTATCTCAATTATTTTTAGTAAAACTGTAAGAAAATGAATGTTGTTATTCTTGTTGTTGTTGAAAGATGTTTGATGTGTTTTGTTTCTTCTTTATTTAGTACAGATGTGACGTCACTGGTTTTTAGTGTTGTGTTCTAAACAGGATTTTCATAACAACTGTAGCTGGGCATGTCCCTGTAGTTTTAATTGTATATTATGATGATCCTTTCGAACTTTTACTCCGAATGTAACCAAATCAAAGATTGAAAGGAGATATAATTTCATTAAAGCTTTAGGAATGGCTGTAATGACATAATATTGACGGTTTGAATTCAGAAATTGCATGACATTTATGGTTTGTATCTAGGAACGAGGTGACACTGATAGTTTGTCTAGACATGTATGGGTAGTATCCAGGAATGGCAGGGCATTTTATTGTTTTCTTTTGTAAGGCAATTTTATTGTTCCCACGACAGATGGTATGGAGACAAGACTTATATATACTGATGCATTTTTAAGCAATCAAAATACATCTTGACTATATATAACTAAAGTTTACAGCAGAAATTCTATTTAGAGAGAAGAAATTTAGGAAATGTGTTTACCTCGATCTGAAGCGATTTCTCCGTGTTAAACGCACAATTTCCAATACAACCTCTCCAAACAATTTTCATGTGATCTTGTTGAAAAAACAAATACTTGCAGCCAATTATTTCGTTTTACAACTTGCCGCAGACGTTATTGCATTTTATTATACCTCACGTGACCTGCCCATGTTAATTTCTCATATACCCATCATGGGCAATTTCTTACCGTCAAACTGACAGTACCGTTTTGACCGGTTGACATTATTACTGTCACATAGCACGCGTGTCTAAAAATAGGCATTTTTTTTTGGTTTCCCAAGTCTGAGGTGGTAAGCGCTTATTAAAATGTGTTGTAAATCTGGGTACAACCGATGTTTGCATTATTTCTAAGCGACATTTGCAACGAAATGACAGCATATGTAAACAAACAATAATTACAGAATAAAATGATTAAACTTGAAGGTTGTGTAATGGTAAAAAATCTTTATTTATGTATATAAATGTAACTGTGTTCGGTATAATAAAATAAATATTGCATGGCTTCCAGTGTGACAGTAAATAATTTTTGTCAACATTCGGGTAAATACTGTTACCCTCGGCTTCGCCTCGGGTAACAGTATTTCCCTCATGTTGACAATATGTACTGTCACACTGGAAGCCATGCAATATTTAAATAATGTAAAAGAGGCTCTTGTTGCCAATTTTAAATCCTTTGCAGTGTATCCGGGGCAATACATTAGTGTTGCCAAATGTTTCGGTTTTTAGAAAGATTTTTTTTAAAGTAGAAAGTTCACAACAAATGCTGTTTTTAATCTGAGACATCATTCTTATAATTATCAAGAAGCCAAGTTTATTTAATATCAGTGTTAAATGAGACGCCTCCGATCGATAATTGAAAATTCATAACGTCGTTATGCTGTTTTGTTCTTGAAAGTTAGAGATAAGCTGCAATCAAAAGTTTATAACTGGGGGAAACTGGGTTTTGTTCAAGATATCGAACATATGTATTGATTGTTTAATATAAAGGCAAAACTTATTATCAAACAATCAAACGATTGTACATAATAGCCAGAACAAAAATGTGGACAAGGTGCGTACGTTTCTATTTCAAATTAGCTTCCGGTTGTAGCACTATCGGCCTTAGGGTGAACACAATTTGCTACAAATTGCTAAAATTAGGCGATCTTAATTGGTTCACAAAAAGCAACGCATACCATCAGGGTCTTGTTAATTTGATCATAGAGGTGGCCGTAACAAATATTTCACCTTATTCCTATCAATGAATCATTTTCATTTATCATATATGACATTTAATTAATCATTTCCCCGACAGTCAATTAATAACACCGATCTGCACTAAGGAATAAACTATTTTCATTCAGTGAAAGTGTGTGATTCTCCTGCTTCGCATAATTTTACTGGTGCTTGTAATACCAGTGCTATTTCGTTGCCAAATCTTGGCCAAAGCATCGGGACGTGTGACATGTAACACTTATCCCATCATAAATCATTGTCGTGTCTATTTTTCTCTCCATCAATTCGCATGCGAACAATAAATTTTGGGACATAAACATATCGGATATTTGTCGCAATGCAAAGAGCCAATGTCTTTATAGACGCTAAGCGATCTTGACTTCAGAACTGTCGGAAAAGGGTCATCACATAACATTTAACATTATTTAAATATACTGGCGTAATGCTTCGTGTTTGCAAGGCGTACTACAATAAGGCTCATGTTTATAAAGTCCTAAATTAACAATAATTAAATCATTACAATTACAACATTGAAAATAACTTCGTCAGCAGACGTTGCTGTAAATATGCATTCTAATTTTTAAAGCAATGTTACTTAAATTTAATTCACCAAAAATGATTATGGTTTATATCATTCATCTCTTTGAGAAGCAAATTCCATCCATCCCCAAATACAATTAATGCCGCTCCTAATTATGAAATATGTCACTATTTGTATAATACAGCATTAGTTACAGATCAGATAAATGGAATTCAGAAACCAGATGTCACGATATTTATTTTCAATATGACAATATTCCCAGCAAAGATAGATGGATTATAACAACAATCATGTGACAACACACTTGAATAAATCATAAATACAGGTAACGTGACGTGGGCTGTCACTACATATCCGAATTCAGTGAACTCATCACGAACAACTAAATAAATCGTAGCAATTAGGCTTTGAACTGTGTAGTTGTCAATAGTGGAAACTGCAATGATAATATAAGCTATACGTTTTGGGTTTTTTTAAAATCATAATCCAGCTCAAAGTCAAGACCATAACATAATACCTCTTTAATCTTTAATTACTCAGTCAACACAAACTTCGGTCTTGTACTTATTTCGAAATCCGATTTGGAAGTACTTTTAGATGTTTTCATCATATTTTGACAAAAGAAATACCATACCAAATTTTTTAACACGGTTAATGTTCATATTGAGTTACCCCGGGCATTATATTTCTCATACAAACACAACATCAGTCTCGTATTTATACAAAATCCGAACGCATTCACCAATGTGATGGTTTTATGATCTTTGACGAGAAAAGTCTTTCAATCACTCGTGGTTGTAGAATGTTTCATGTACAAGCGCAGATTGTTTACCTCGTAAAATTTAAGGGACCAGTTATAGTGTCAAACATACAATCCACTGTTGAATTCTTCCGTGACAGTCGACCTTTGTGGCCTTGAAGATATATTCTTTTTATCACGCATGCCATTTTATTAATCAATTCATGGCTTTTAAGTGATAACGCCAGATCTTAAACTTGACAAATTCCAATAAAAAGTTGTCGTTATTTGAAATACACATGGCATTACATTGCCCACCCTTGGAACCAACGAATTAATTATGTCAAGTGACAAACAGCAATTCTCTCAGCATTTATCATTGTCGCGCTGTAGAACTAGATCCTCCTCAATCAATTAGCATGATAATGCAATCAGGGTTGCTAGGACGT
Source organism: Mya arenaria (assembly GCF_026914265.1). NCBI lineage: Eukaryota > Metazoa > Mollusca > Bivalvia > Myida > Myidae > Mya > Mya arenaria. Next base: position 54,260,682 of record NC_069122.1, on the reverse strand, counting down.
ATATCGGATAGTGGACACACCATGAAGAGTGTTGAAATGTATGTAAGGTTTTTCGCAACATTTTAAAGGGGCGATTGCTAAAAGAATAGTTGCTGTCGAAAAACCGTTCTCACAGCTGTTGAAATTTGTTGATTTGATACAAGTTACCAAGCTTTCCAATGAAATTAAAAATTGTTTTCCAAAAAATGTCCTGAACTATAAGAATCTCAACTGAACCCAGACTAATTATAGTAATTCTATAAGTATGTACCAATTGTTTAAACATTACTTTTTAATCGTTTTTATTCCAAACTGTTTACATCAAGCATAAATAAACGCACACTATTACCATAAGACAAATGTGATGACTCTCCCGATAATTTAATTTGCCAAAAATATATATATAAAACAAATCAGATAAATGAAAAATACGAAAACACAGTAAACACTTATCATATACTCAGGCACTATGGCAATTGCAATCTGGAACTTTACCAACACTAATCGTTGACTTATGTATACTGACAACTGTTGTTTAAAACGTCGCAAACACTAATCCTATACCTAGGTACTCTGGCAACTGCAGTCTGGAACTCCACCAACAATTATCCTACACTTATGTACTATGGCAACCGTGCTCTGGAAATCTACAAACACTTATTCTATACTTAGGTAGTCTGGCAACTGCAGACTGGAACTCCACCAACACTAATCCTATTCTCAGATATTATGGCAACCGCACTTTGGAACTCCGCCAACACTTATCCTATTATCAGATACTCTGGCAACTGCATTTTGGAAATCCGCCAAGATCAATCCTATTCTTAGATTTCAAAGCAACCACAGTCTCGAATTCCCCTTACATTAATTATATACTCAGGTACTCTGGCAGTCTACAACTCCACCAACATTAATCCTAATCTGATATAATGGCAACCGTTGTCTGGAACACCGCCAATGCTAAACCTTTACTCATTTTTATGGCAACTGCAGTCTCGAGCCACGTCAACTCTTATCCTTTACTCAGGAACTATGGCAACTATGGCAACAGCAGTATGCAACTTTGCCAACAACTTAATCTTAACTGAAGTATTATGGCAACTGCAGTCTGGAAGTCCGCCAGCACTAATCCTATTCTCAGGTATTTTGGAAACAACAGTCTGGAAATACGCTAACACTTATTCTTTACTCAAGTACTCTGGCAACTACAGTCTGGAACTCCGCCAATTTAATATCTATAGTCAGGTAAGCTGATAACTGTAATCTGGAACTCCACGAATTCTAATCTTAAACTCAGGAATTCTGGCATTTGCAGTCTGGAACTAGCCAACACTTATCTTTTTCTCATGTACTCTGGCAACAGCAGTCTGGAATTTTACCAACACTGATCCTATACCTTAAGTACTCTGGCAACTGCAGTTTGAAACTTCACCAACACTGTTGCAAAAGTGAGAGAGAGGTTCTTCTAATTTATCTGTATGTTTTTAAAGTTGCATCGCACTTACTAGATGCGGTCCGCATGCCTTGGAAGGATCAATACTATATATAATGTCATTAAGTCTTTTGCCGTAAAAATGATGGATGATAGAGATGAGTTGGCAGTGATTAGTGCTATATTAATTGGACATCTAGCTTACGATGGCATTAAGAAGGGATGCGTTGGTTTCGTCTTGCTTTAATGCCTTTTTCCGGCAGTTTAGGAAAAGTTGAAGGTTTCTTTTGTTTGACAGTTGTTTGCCAATTTTACCAATATTTCGTCGTTACATTGTCTATGTTTATTTGAGAAAAATAATTTATTTTGTTAGTCAGCCTTTAATATTTGTATAAATGTTGTTGTTTCTATCCAAGCTGTTCTAAATTTGGACCTTTATTCATCGTCGTTTGTAACTTAAGCCTGTTGATGATCTTTGTTGCAATCATGTTAAAAATACATGTAGTCACGTTTGTTTGTTGTACAACATGCGTCAGTCGGACATTAATTCTTTCTATCCAAACTAAACCGTATCGCAAAGTTTACATGTTTCATATTTTCCTCGAAAAACAATAATATAGTTTCGTCAAATGCAGTGTAAGTACTTATTGCTTTCTTTGCACTCCCTCTTTCTTTCACTTTCAGTGTAGTGGTGGTGTGGTTCTGGATACTTCATGGTCGTACCTTGTTTGTAACATTGTGTTGCCGATAATACTAGCATATATCATTTTAGTTAGTTCAATTACATGAATAGGCAAACAAAAATAAGCGTTTTCTAAAATGCTAAATATAGAAACAACGGCCGTTTCCATCTTACTGTGAATCTTTTCTTCCTTCTGAACCTAGCAAGCGACGCAAGTAATGTTTACTCTTTAAGGTTAAATCTCACAGCTACATCTAACTTAGGTATTCTTGCACGTCAAAAATTCCAAGTCAAATTTGATCAACGTATGCGATCGAAGAGCAATTGGACATTAAGTCACACGGCAATTGAAACGTTAAGTACAAATGCAAGCTTCACAAAACATTGCTTGTGCTTTATGTTTTCCATGGTAATTATAACTTGGTTAAATATTTTTCTTTCACTATCAGGCGATATTCACCCTAATCCAGGTCCCAGTTCAAGACACGACACTTCCCCTGGTAGTTCACATAGTGATCTGTCCACTAATCTTTCAACTTTTATGTGTTGTCCCAATTACCTTTCTATTATGCACTATAATGTTCAAAGTCTTCTACCGAAACTAGATTTATTGTCAACTGAACTAAGTTCTTTCGATATCCTCACCTTTTCTGAAACTTGGTTAACTGATGCAATCACAGACGACCAAATTCTTATCCATGGCTTCTCAAGATGAGTTAGGCGTGATCGGCAAGGAGATTCATATGGTGGTGTTGCCGCTTATATCAAAGACGGTATTAATTTTAAAAGAAGAGATGATTTGGAGTTAATTGCACTAGAGTGTCTCTGTCGATGTGTTATATCGTCCTCCTAACGCTGATAATAACTATTATAGCCTTATTGAAGATTCTATAGGTTTGGCAAGAGAAAGTGGTATTGAGGAAATTATCATTACAGGTGATTTCAATCTAAACAGTTGATAGTTCGGGGCGCAAAATCAACTCTTTATCACGACAGTTTGCCATTGAACAATGCATTTCAGATCAAACGCACTTTACAGAAAATTCTTCATCAATTATCGATCTCTTATTTATTTCCACTTCAAATTCCTTAGTCTATAGCGGAGTTGAAGAGCCATTTCTAGATCAAAACATTCGTTTTCATTGCCCTGTTTTTGGATTTTTTTGGATACAATAAACCGATTAAGAAAGTTACTCGGCGTAGAATATGGAAATATGACAATGGGAACTACATACAACTTTGCCAGAAGCTTATGGATACTGATTGGTCACTAGTTAGGAATACAAATATTGATTTATTCACCTCTGATTTTACTAAATCAATTGTTGATATTTCCAAAAGCTGTATTCCAAACAAGTTTATAACTATCAATCCTCTTGAACCCCCTTGGATGAATAACGACATTAAAATAAAAATCGACAGCGTAAAAGAGCTTATAGGTAGGTCAAACGCACTAACAATCCAATACATTGGACTAAGTTTCGCAAATTGCGTAACGAAGTTGTCGCTCTAATTCGGAGTTCAACATTGAACTACTTTGACTCTCTTGCTTTGAAACTTAAATCTAGGGACTGGTGGAAAACATTTAAGTCATTTATCACTCCGGTTAAATCACGAGGTATTCCTCCACTACTCAACCCATTAGATGGTCAGTGCGTTGCAGACGACCAAGGCAAGGCCGAAATCCTTAATGATTTCTTTGTTCTTCAGACCTACGTTGACGATTCAACTCAAGTATTACCTTAACTTGATTTAGCTTATGATAATGCTAAACTTGATTCGATTGTTATCGTACCTTCCGAAGTCAAAGATTCTATAAGTAGTCTCTCGGTTGGTAAAGCATCTGGGCCTGATGGCATTGATAATCGTATTTTACTTGAAGCTTCTTCAGAACTTAGCCAACCTTTGTGTGAATTGTTCAAAGCTTCTTTAACTTCTTGTGTTGTTCCGTCTAATTGGAAATATTCAAATGTTTGCGCTGTCTTTAAAAAGGGGGATCCTTCCAACCCATCAAATTATCGCCCAATCTCTCTCTTGAATACTATGGAGAAGGTCTTTGAAAGAATTATATTTAAACATGTTTTCAACTTTCTTCGTGATACCAGATGTTTTACTCGATCCCAATTCGGCTTTCTACCAGGTGATTCTACTGTCAACCAGCTTACCTACCTATGTAATAGTTTCTGTCAAGCTCACGACAATGGTCTTGAAATACGAGTTGTCTTTTTTGATATAAGTAAAGCATTTGACAAAGTTTGGCATCGTGGTCTACTAAATAAACTCGAGATGGCAGGCATTTGTGGTCACTTACTGTGTTGGTTTTCCAACTACTTAGAGAATAGGCGCCAGTTTGTGGTTATGCCGGGAGCCACTTCGGTATTAAAATCAATTGCAGCTGGAGTTCCCCAGGGCTCAATTTTGGGTCCTCTTTTATTTCTTATATACATAAATGACACAGTAATCGAGATAGAATCAAATGTCAACCTATTTGCTGATGATACAAGAATATTTGTAATAGTGGACACCCCCATACTGCAGCTTTAAAAATTCAGACATATATAAACAAAATATCTATTTGGGCTGATAAGTGGCTTATATAGTTTAATCCCAACACATCTGAATCAATGGTCAAATCCCGAAAACGAAACAAACACATTCATCCGTCTGTGTATACGTTTGGCACTGATATCCCTTTTGTCGAATCTCACAAACACCTGGGTACTTTTCTTTCTAATAAAGGCAACTAGCATACTCACATTAACTATATTAAAGAAAACGCTTGGTCTACAGTAAACATCATGAAACGTCTACGCTATCAGCTTGATAGGAGGTCTCTGGAGGTTATTTATTTTTCTTTCATTAGGCCAATCTTGGAGTATGCGGATGTCATCTGAAATAATTGTACACAGTATGAAAAAAAACGATCTTGACAAAATTCAAAACGAATGCGAACGCATTGTTACTGGTTGAACTCGCCTTGTTTCTCTGCGTCTGCTTCACATTGAATCTGGCTTTGAGAGCTTGGAAACAAGACGTGAAAAACACGCTTTTACTTTTTTACAAAATGAAAAATGGTCTCTCTCCTGATTACCTGTCAAGTTTGGTTCCTCAGTCAGTCGGTCAAGCATCAACAAGATTACTTCGAAACGCATCCAATATCTCTTGCTTTCGTACACATACGTCAATCTATATGAATTCATTCCTTCCTTCATCAATTTCAGCATGGAATAGTCTCCCAGCTGAAGCACAAAACATTGACACTGTCTCTGGTTTTAAAGCGTACCTTAAGTCGGATAATTCCAAACCAAATACTCTGTTTTATTATGGGAAACGTCGATTACAGGTCATTTACACTCGCTTACGGAACGAATGCAGTTCATTGAACCATCACCTTTTTGTTAAAAATATTGTGCCCTCATGTTCAGGAAACAACATATCATTATCTTCTTATCTGTCCCCTTTATACTGAACAAAGGAGACTTTTTCTCACTGCCTTCACAGAAGAACAAATTAAGACACTGTTCGATGCAGTTCACCTCTTTATTCAAATGACAAAAATATTTGATAGCCAGTGACAGCCTCATACTACCTAATATCATTCCCTTCCAGGAGTATGTCCTTTCTGTATACATGCGATATTCATTACTACCAATCAGGGCTCAGTGAAGGCACTGGAAGTTGTTCATTTAAACCAACCATCCTACCCTCTTTCTTCATTTTTATCCTCTTTACCTTCTTATTCTGTTCTGGAACTGAATTAACGACTTTTGTATTCAAAAAGTAAAAAATAAACTAAGCTTATTATAGCTTTGTTAATCACACAAAATGTTTAACTTTTAACTTCTATCTTGTTTGTGTACATCGTCTGTAAAAATATATATAAATATTTAATAAAAGTAAATGAAGCGGAATCACATTTAACGCTACCAACTGATCTTATCCAACAATATCATTGTGTCAATTACATTGTAATCTGTATAAATGTCCGTCATTAAATATGTACTTCTGCTAAAGTTTGGAACTTTTTAAGGTATATTTATCTTTCGTTCTAATCCCTTTCTAGATTGTAAATGTGTCTTCTGTTTGTCTTTATAATTTGATAACACGGCCTGTTTGTCAACATGCCTATCACATCATTCGAGCGTCTGGCGTTATCAAACGACACAGGTTTTCCTACAAGATGCGAATTAACTAATTTACTTAACTGCGTATTTATCTTTGCCGCAGCCTGAAATGGTCAGTAAATTTCTATAAATTTATTAATCGTATGCTATTCATCGCTAAATTGCAACAGACACTGCAAGAACAAGCAGAGCACATAACAGTTAAACCATGATTCTTCTTCAAGTTTTAACTTAAAAAGAAAGCCTATATCTCCTGCAATAAATTGATAAACAAATAAACTTTTGAGTGACTTATTAAACAAAGTCCCGTTCTCATACTTATTTCCAAGCCCGATTGCATACACTTTTGTGACGATGGTATCACCTTTTGAGACAGGAAACGCTTCCATTACACATTTGTACAGAATTCTTGTTCAGGCACATGTTAACCTAACCATTACACTTAAGTTAGTTTTATATACAATTCATCAGTGTAGTGTTGAATTGAAGTCCATTTTTGTGAAGATTTTATCAATATTGGACGATACGTTTTCGTTCATTTCACAATTTTGTAGATAATGCTACATTTGATATCACATTTGCTATTCATTCAGATTTCCGTTTTAAGTATGAGGTTTAGTGAAAGCATACACACTTATTTTGAATCCGATACAGTCGACCTTTCTGACCCTGTGGTTATATTTTATTTAAGTAGTTAGTTCGTGACTTTTAGGTAACAACACCAAGTTGCAATTTCGACACCTAACAAGACATATTATTCCGTTTTAGCAGTAAGGTATTTTTCATTAAAGGCTACCAATGCCATTGCATTTTCTACTCTACGCTAGAAACTAACTAACGAATTACGACAATTGACCAACAGTAATCATCGCGGCAATGATCCTCAGCGCATCGTGGAGCTATTTTCTCCATAATCAAATATCATGCCTATGCAATTAGGGTTTGATAGTTCGCATATCGGCTAAAGCACACACTAACCAAGAGTAGAAGGTTGTATGGTCTTGAAACAATTAATTAAAATTTAGTTGCTGAAATATCAAAAAACCTCTAGTTTAAAAAGCTCTCGAAAACAGCTGACCAAACACTTGTTGCAATTTATTGACAAGTTTTCAATGAATTTAAAATTGTTTTCCATAAAAAACGAATCAAACTATACAGAGAACTTTGTAAATCGATATTTCTTTTAACATTTTATAAACATGTTTTCGTTTTAATTTGTTATTCAATTTTAAATCTCCGATGAATTAAGTTTATCAATAATTCCTAAGTACACATATTTTATTAGGAAAGACAAGTGCTATCTATTCCACTGATTTAGATTATCACGGTTATATGAAACAGTACTAAAACAGAACAGATAAATAGAATAACGGAAACCGTTTTGCTAAGAACAAAGCTGAATAAAGAGAACTATGACATATTTAGATTTGGATGCGCTGCATACGACATAACAAATGAATTGGAATTTTCCTATACGTTTGACATTTCTTGTAAATTACTATATGGGACATTTTAGCGAAAGCATAATTGTTGCTGGTTTCCCTATCAAACTTTAAATAAAATAAAATAAAAATAAAGGAACATTCCTGAAACGCCAGGGGATATACTGCGAGGGACAAACGGAGTTGTCTCAAAAGAAAGTATTCCCTAAACTGCTGTCTCCTTGTACATTATAAGTATTGTAATTAAAGAATACTATAACATGGAAATACGAATTTGTTCTAAATGATTCGGAAAACAGATCCATTGAAAAAACAACAATAATACCTATTCACTGAAAGAGATAGCAGTGTTTCAAGATAAAGAATGTACTCAAAATGAAGTTAGTGAGAAATTTCACAACTTTTAGGGCACTCACATTTTGTTTATGAGAAAAATGAAACAAGTTATATGAAATATTACTTCCCCTGTAATACATTAACCGATAATAGTATTTGATTGCCAACAAGTGTAAGATTGTAAATTTAGTCTCGACGGCTTATTTGTTATTCATTTACTATATCAGTTCAACAGTCTTTTAAGTCGCTTTCACTTTCTTTCGTTTGATTTTGTTTTTTTAAATTTCATACTACTTAGTTCAATCGAATCAAATAATGCTACTCCGTCAAAACCCACGTTATCATGTCATCTGTAGTGTGAGACGAACTAATGTTCATTAAAAACAATGTACTGCCTCCAATCTATGAAGGATAACATCACTTATGCGTTTTGATATGTCAATGTGATGTATCTATATGTTGATGAACACAATTTGTTTGAACTTTAACTTACACATTTTATACGCTTTGTGTACAAATCTAATACTTTATCCTTACAAAAAACACTATATTCATTAATACAGAATACTAGGTTAGTGCCTTGGATGGAGGAAGTTTATCTGGCAAGGCAGAGGAATTTATCGGATGAGCCGAACGTTTTCTTACTCCATCTACGGCATTATCCTAGTATTCTATTTATCCTGATACTTTGTTAATTAAAACATTATAAATTACATAGAATTTATCTAGTACCTTTAAGAAAGGGGGGACAACTTGTTTGCCTGTTGACGTCGGCAGACTCGCTATCCATGTTTACATGCGCCCCCAAAATAATTCTCAAAACTGTTCTATTTTATTCAATACGTTTATAGTCATAGTAATTGTAATTTAATACGTCAATACAAATTCAAAACATAAACAACTTTTAAAAGTGCATAAACGTGGATCAGTGACTAAACATTATCTTATCATGTAACAAACAATCGCCAAATGTTCAATGGAATTAATTCAAAACATTGTTGGATATTCAGAACTGCACCGGCAAAGAGAGAATTCATTTCTGTTGTAAGCGAGATTTTGTAGTTCACCACAGAAATGGAATTCATTATCGTTAAATGCTGCACATTTTAAGCATTTGCGGGTGAGTAAGTTTATATTAATGATGATGGAGATTTTCTTTCTGATTTTCTTTGCAAGTGTCTTTTCCTGCAAAATGATGGAATTTTTTGAGTGATTTGTTGTTGACGTCGGTTGTACGAGAACTATTGATACATTCTGAAACAGCATTTGTGCTTTTCCTCTGACATTTCAGAATATAAAAAAATCGTTGGCGCGGTCACATGACCACATGTCTGTAGATAAACATCATTTAATCTACTATCCTAATAAACTAAAATTTACAAGGATATAGAACATGCCACTGGATGTGTTACCGCTTTCTACTATTAATGTGTAAACATGCCATATATGCATAGCTTATTGACTGTTATCAGTTATGTCCATTACATTCTAATCATTCAGCCTGGTTATTTGTTCTAATTCAAATATGTATGTATACATGTAAATATTATAAAACACGAGTAGTAAACAAACTTGTAACCAACATTCAGTCTATTCAAAATATGTTTATAAACTACTCTTATTATGTAACTAATATTTTGCTCTCTGATCTTCTATTGCAGTGTTTGAATCCCTATTACCTATTTTAAGAAGTGCAAGTAGATTATATCTTTTCATGTTGATTGAAAGAAAAGATTTGCCTTTATTAGTTTGTCTTAAAACTTGATTACAAATATATTGTATAGCTCAATTTGTGAATTTGTTCATTGTGATTTGTTATACATTTACCAGTAAAGAATAACAATTAACTTGGAGCGTGAATCTTAATGAACACTTCTTATTACTTGTCTGACAGGCATCGATTCAAATCGACAAAATATATATCTTTTTTTCAAAATCAAGTTCATAACCTTCAAAATATACAGATAAATGCTGCTGCATTGTTGGACAATTCTGCCACAACCTGTAGTTATGATCATATGTTTTGCAAATCTCTATACCAATTTCTGTATAAGGTAGTGCTCTGGATATGGTCCCAAAATATTGACCTAGAGGACCTAGGACGGATTCCTGCTGCTTGCGCTACATTCACTTTCACTTCATATTCATAGTTTACTTTTGTCTTTGATAATTATCAAATTAAGTATTCAAAACTATTAATTATTCGATTACACCGTAACTGCAGCTAAAAGGCCTGTAAGGTATTATTAAGTAATATTATAAATGACTGTATATTAAACCGTGCTTTACAATCCTTTCCTGGGCCATTACACTTAGACATATCACTCATTTTTTAATCTCTTAAGTGGTCGTAAGTTGTCGGTAATGGCCTGAAATTTTCATCATACACAGAATTTCATGATTAAAAAACGTTGCCAAGCAACCACTTCGAAGGCAATAACTCCTCCATCATAGGAATGAACAAGAATGTCGATTCAGTTTATGTTCCTCTCTTGGTACATTTGAGACAAACCTTTTTTATGAAAAACAAAACATTCCTTTTAAGCTATGGATGATGTATTTGCGAAAGAGGTAAAACTGTTACCTGATTTAAGTTGCTTGAACAAATGAAAATGTTGAGCGTGTTATATTGTCAGTATGATTGATCTTAAAATACTTAATGCTGGTAATATATTATAAAAAATGAAAAATAAAACATGACAATATGTTTCACATTCAGAATTTGAATAATACTAGTTATCTCTAGTGATGGAATATCGGCTTGGATTTTAAACAAAGATTGATCGGAGATCCCATCTGATACACTTTTCGATTAATCGTCAAAATTATTAGTATGTATAGTTATATCAATGAATATTCTTAAATATTGTATATTACTGAAAACAAAGCATTGAATAACATGTACATGCATACAATTTAAATCAGTATATTAAACAGAATACAAATGACCATATCCTGGTCAGTTGTCAACATTAACTCAGTATTTAATTAAGTATTTGATATATCAGTTTAAATAATATTTATAGGCAAAAACAGCCAAATAGAATGAAATGATTCCTGCCTTCAAGCCATATATAGTCAATAAAGTGTTTATTATTATCATAATAACAGTGAATTATTGGAATCTGGAAAAAATCATTAAATCTAGAATGCTTAGTCCAAGTTGAGATTTAGATCCGAGGTGTCCACGCAGTGCGTCGACTCTATACACTTTATGGATATGCACGACAGTACATATAGTGGTGTTATATTCTATACCAGTATATACTGTGCACTATATTCTATTCATTCTCAGAGGTGTTGAAGCAGTGCAAAATGTCATTTGATAAACTGTTTCCGCTAATGGTCGGGTCGTTCTATTTACAGAATTGGTGATAGAGGATTCTTGAAAGGTTTTCTTATATAAAATTCAATATTCTTTTAAAAATTCTTGAACGAAAAATGAACTGTTGGTGTAAATATTAATAATGAATTCCAAGATTGGTGTCATTATCGGGGTACGAACGCAATTGAGCTGGTGGAAGTGCGCGTGATGTCGTTCGAACTCCACACACTTTAACCTCTCCAGTTGCGTTCTTACCCCGTAAATAACATCAATCCCGCAATTCATTCCTTAACTATGCACTTTTACTCCCAGATAAGATTAACCACAATTAATAATTTTGTTTTAATATTCCAAAAAGGATGAATAAATGTCGAAAACAATAGTTCTTATGATGGATACCTAGTTCAATTTTTGAATGAAAAATGAACTATTGGTGTAAATATATGTAAAGAATTCCGGGATTGGTGTCATTATCGGGGTACGAACGCAATTGAGCTGGTGGAAGTACGCGTAATGTCCTTCGAACTCCACACACTTTAACCTCTCCAACTGCGTTCTTACCCCGTAAATAACATCAATCCCGCAATTTATTCCTTAAAGATGCACTCTTACTCATAGATAAGATTTACCACAATTAATAATATTGTTTTAATATTCCAAAAAGATTGAATAAATGTCGAAAACAATGGTTCTTATGATGGATACCGAGTTTCATTTGAAAGAAATGAGCATAATACAACTTAGTTCTACCTTATGAGACTGAATATTTTAGCATTCAGCAATTATTTAATATTTTTGCGCTTTCCGTTATTTAATACATGCTTACAAACTTGTTATCAGTAATTTATATTTTCCATAAATGCATTATTCAGTAAGTAGTCAAAGGTTTATCAGTCTAAATGTATTTTGTTATACATGTGTATGATTTGATTTTGAATAAGAGTGTCACCTTAATAAACGTACAATATTTACCGTTAAAAATTGTATTTTTTTTACTGTTGTACTGTCAACGGATCTCTTTTTGAGAACCATATCAATTTCAAGGTTTTTCAAGTCGTCCGTAAGTGGCTTATCACTCATCAGAGAAAAACACATTATGGTTGTATATTACATGTTATATCATTGCATTATTATTTGACGTGTCTTAATTTACAAAGCGACAACATTCTAGGAAATTTATTCCTTTTGAGAATATTGCGTTTGTGCCACACATTATATATCGTATACTGCTGTTTCGATAATCACGATAAATTACTGTAAAACAACTAAGGTTAAGAAAAGAGGATTTCAGTTTTAATTATTTTTTTCAATTATAAGTGAATGAACATATATGTCACCAGGAAAACTTTATAAACACTTAGATAATAAATTTCCCATTTTCGAAATGGAATTCAATTATATTAATCACATGAGTATTAGTGAGTTTGTAGGGAAAATGAATTATTTTTAAAAATAGTACACATGTTACGGAATACAAGGTCATGTTATCGATAATGTATTACCTGGATTTAATTTGTTGAAAGAAATTAATGAGTAATTCCTACTATTTGCTATCCTACCCTCTATCATTTTATGGAAGCAACAAACTCTTTGAATTAACTAAGAAATGATTCATTTGGTTCAAAAATTTGATCATTCTTTTGTGTCCTTCGAAGACGTATTCATCTCACTTTCGACCAATTATTGGTGGAAAGAGACTTGTTATTTTGAGGAAATACCAAAAGGAAAACATAGCGATTTTAAATCAAATTATTGCTTCACTGTAGAATACTTCTTGCGTTATTCCTGCAAATCTAAAAGAATTATAAGTGTAAAATGGTTAGTAAAAATGTGATATTATTCTGGTACAAAACGTATTGACAAATGCACGTTTCGCATTTAAATTTTGGGGAGAATTGTATAAAATGAAGTAGGAATAATACCTCATCTATCACACAATGGAAAACCTCCATATAAAGGTATCACATGACACGCAATGCTACAAATCATTCATTAACTTTTTGACGACATTGAGTGCGCAGGATGGTTTTTGAAATTGTTTGGAATAATAACTTTGGAAACATTATTGCATTTAATTCATTGGTTTTGTTAGTGATTTCAGCTTTTGTTTCCACTAAGTTGATGAAATTGTTGTGTTCTAAAAATAGTTGCATCCCCGAAAACCAGACCCTAACCCAACCTCCCAACCAATCTTGCAGTGTACCATTTAAAAGCAGTAACTTTCAACATCTTAAATATTTTAACAAATTCAAAAGCTAACGATATTGATGAAATTGATTTCAGCTCTTTCGTTTTACCTTTACTCTTATGTAATTTATTGGTCATATATAGTTCGAATCAACACATACATAGCCATGAATAAGTTAAGCATGTTAACAATTGAATGCCGTCATTAAAGATAATACGCACGCACGCAAAGACACACATACAGTACAAAACGCACATACCACATTCACACACACTCAAAGACACATAACACACCAACAGAGCATACATCCGCTCCATTAGTGATTATCGCTACCGCCCTATGATAGTTTTGACCATTAATTATGTTCTAAATATGTTTTAAGAGATTAATTAATAATTTGCATTCAAAATAATTTACATCTATCACTTTTAAAAAAAGTTATTAACACTTATCAGTGATCAACAAACTAAATAATAAAAAGTATTTCATTAAACATGGATCTTTATAGCAGTATAATATATACGTCGTATATACATCGTTTTGTCTAGATTTATTAAAGAAAATAATTGAAATTTTCTAGTAAGTATTTGCATTCTGGTATAGCATGCGTAAATTAGAAACTTGCTTGACAAGTTATTTGGAACGAAATCAGTCTCCGAAGCATTGCCTTATTGGCAAAGTAAGCTGTATTTTTAATTTGTATTGTTAGATAATCTAGTTTTATTTGCATTGTGACCTAGATTATTTATATTATTTTCTCCAAATGATATTTTAGAATGTTTATTAGGTTCTCGGTTGTTGAAATTTCTTATTATTATTATAGTACTTGCATGGAAGTTCCTTGCGATTGTTGTCAAACGTTCTGCAATATTTGCATTTGGATATCAAGTCAAATTCAAAAAATGCTAGAACATTTCTGAAATCTTGAGTTTAATAACTTAATATTCTTTGAAGATTACAAATTAACTATTATTCTAAACGTTTTAAATATTCGTGTTAATATAATGGCTCTGTTTTTCTTGTGGTATAAATTGTGTTAACAATGAAAAATATCAGGATCAGTGGAGCCATCATTTGTTTTTCCATGTTTTTAAATGTTACTTTATTGTTTCAATTTGCTTTGGTAAAGCTGTTAGTAAATGAACTTCGTTGTTGATGAAAGATGGTAATGGGTTTCGTTCGTTTTTGAGTTTGGTTGTCGTTCCGATGAAATGCCACTTAGTTTTGAGTGTTGTGATTTAATCAGAGATTCCATAACTTGTCCCTGTATTTTAATTCTACAATATGACGGATCTTTTGAGCTTTTAATTCATAACATATACATAATTATGTAACCCAATCAAAGTTATGAACAAAACATTAAAGGGAAATCTCATTTAATAAAAGCAATGAGATGACATTGACAGTTTAAATCCAGAAATAGCTTGACAATTATGGTTTATATCTAGAAGAGACGTGACACTGATGGTTTGCATCCAACTATGGCATGACAGGTAAGGGTTGAATACACGAATGGCATGACATTTAATTATTTCTCTTTGTAAGACAATATTAAGTGTTTCGACAAGAGATGGATTTGAAACAAGTCTTAAAATATGCTGTTGCATTTTTTTACAATCAAAGTATATCAGTATTAATACATTTCAAACACACAACAAAGAACTGACACAGTGTTACATGGTATAGAGTATTCTTACATGTTACCACTGTCAGTTACATTTTATTGGCAATATCAGCAAATACATGCCTTTGGCCAAACACAAACAATATCATATATACACAAATGGCCACACAGAAGAACAATTAAACATATTTATATCTGACGAGTATTTCCAAAATATATGGATGTCAATAAATAAAGCAAGACATTGCAACAAATCAAGAAACAACAATAGCGAGAGTTTCAGTACGTTTCTTCATAGCATTAAATATATATTTTGAAAGATTTCTAATATTCCGACTGTTATTACTTGACATGATGGCTACCAATTTATTAATAGTATTAAAGGATCTTTTCAGGTTAAATTTAGTTCTCAGGTCACTATATAATAGAGGACAAATACACAAAAAAGTGGTACTCTGATTCAACCGTATTAGTATTACATATTTTACATTTTCTGTTCCCTCTTACAATATTGTTGTATCTACCAGTTTCTATTTCCAATGAATGTGCACTCAATCTAAATCTAAACAGAGCAGTTCGATGACATTCGTTATCAATGATATCAATATATTTTTCAAATACAAACTCCGTTTTAAATTTTACGTAATATTCTAATTTACTTTGTGAATTAACATTATCAAACCATTGTTGAACATAGTGATCTCTTAATCGTTGTTTAAGCCTGGGGAAACAGCTTGTTTCATTGTTATAGTTTAACCCAATATTAATAAAACCAAATTCATCGAGTAAACCTTTTACCCCTTTTGCCCAATTTTGTTTAACATTTACGGTTACAAAGGAGTTGTCTCGTACACTATTATAATAAACCGGCCAAGTTCCCCCAGAACAGGGGAATTCAATGTCTGCTGACGGACGCCTTAAATGTATTTACAAAATTTGTGATGTAACTTGCCAACTTCATTCAGATTATAAATTCCCCACACTTCAGATCCATATGTTATAATAGGCACAACTAAAGAGTCAAACAATAGCAGTTTAGTTTTAACATCCAGTTTTACTCTGCTAAATAAAGGTAAAAGATTGCTAAAAGCTTTTAATGCTTGTTCATTTAGTGTTTTCACAGCATCATTGAGAGTACCATTGTAGGTGAAATTAATTCCTAAATACGAAAATAGGTCAACTATTTCTATGTTGTCACTATTTAATGACCATACAAAATCCACTCTTGACTTCCTTTTCTGGAAAATACAAATTTTAGTTTTATTAACATTGCTTTTCAAACCCCATTTGCGTGAATAATTGTTTATACAACTGAGCTGAGACTGTAAGCTTTGTGGATCTGTAGTGAACAGGGCTATGTCATCAGCAAAAAGTATCATATATAAGGACAGCCTTTCAATATTATTATTATTGAGGTTGTTAAAATCTAAACTATCTCTTATATCGTTGAAGAATAAACAACAGTGGGGAAAGTGGTTCTCCTTGTTTCACCCCTAGTGATATATCAAGAAAGGTCGAAAATGACGTGTTGTCTAAATCTTTTACACACGATTTAACATGTCGGAAAATAGATTTTAACACATAAACTAATATTTTACTACTTATGCCCGATTGAACTAATTTAATCCATAGCGCATCGTGAATGACCGTGTCAAACGCCTTTACAAAATCAATAAAAGCTCAATAAAGCTTCATTTTGTTTGCTAACACATTTTGTATGACAAAATGTAGGATAAAAATACAATCAACTGTACTACAATTGTCTCTAAATCCAAACTGCGCATCGTTCAATTTATTTTCACTTTCACACCAACTATCGATCACGTAATGTTAACGAGAAAATTTTGGCCATAATGTTCACTAGTGTTATTCCTCGGTAATTAGAGGGATTACGTTTATCCCCTTTTTTATAAATTGGAAAAATTACACCCTTAGTCCATGAATCGGGATAGACCCCTCTGTCAAAAATATAGTTAAAAATAATTGCAAGATATGGCGAAATAAAATATTTGCAGTCAATAAAAAATCTGCAACATTTCCTATTAGATCAGGGCAGAAGAGACATAGAAGAAATTGTTTTAATTATTTCATCAACAGTAATCGCACATTCTAAACAATCAATATGAACACCATCAGCTGAACATTGGTTAACATGATCTCGGAAACTATTATCATTCGGCGTAGAAACCATATTCTTAAAATGATCTACAAATGCATTTATATCTACATTGTTAACATTAGGTTTCATTTTTTTATACTTCTTAATAAACTTCCAAAACTTGCGTGAGTTTGATTTGCATATGGAGCGTAAATATATTTTCTCTTTAATATAGTAGGTATTTTTAGCTTTACGTTTTGCAGTGCAATATTTGTTCCTAGCTTGCAAAAATAAAAACCGATTAACATCATTTTGGTCAGAAGAAAATGTTCTCCTACAGCGATAAAAAATATCTTTGGCCATTTAACACTCAGTGTTAAACCAGCTTGATTTTTTTCATGCTGGCTGTTTTTTTCTTCTTAGCAGTAAATGTTTTGCCATGTAATTGGTTAGAAATATTATAAAGAATATCTGATATAGTATCTATGCAAACATTTAAATCGGTTTTGTTATTTAATAATGACTTAATAAAACAACCAAAACATCAGCCTGGTTATTTTCTTCCCAGATTTTTTTGTCAACCTTTTCAGGCTCTCTAGCACACAAATGTTTGTTAAAAGTCATTTTAAACTTGATAGGACAATGGTCTGAGAATTCGGTCATATCATGAACAAGCATAGTGTTTAACTCTGAAAATACATTATAATCGGCTAACACATAATCAGCCACGCTAGAACCAACTCTATTTCTACACAATTTATAGCAAGTGAAGAGACCTGGCTCAATACACCCATTTGCAATACATACACTACATTCTTTGCACAAGGTCAACAAAGTGCATTAGAGTTATTATCATATAAAATACGTTTCGGTAAATTATTTGCATCAAAATCTTCCAACGGTAAATTTATAAAATGTTGTAAACCAATATTCTGAACAAGGTCTGATCTTTGACCAACTCGAGCGTTAAGGTCACCGGTCACAATGACACCCCCGACTTGACTATATCTTCTTATAAGATTAGAAATATGTTCAAAGAAATCGAATTAAAATAATGCCGAGTTTCTGATTTTATACACGTTAGAATCTTCTGAAGGAATATAGCAATAAATGAAATATAGATCATTGTCTGTACCTGTAAAAGATTGATTTAATTTAATGCAAATGCACTCCGATTCATTCGCGTCCACTAGTTCAATGTGACCCCAAAACTGTTTGTTATAGTATATTACAAGACCGTCGCTCGAGCGCTTATCTTTCGTATTACATTTTGGTCTCGGACAAGAAAAGTAATCAAAATTTTCTAAATTAATATTAACATTTCTGGAATGCCATGTGACACATAACAATAATAGATCAAAGCTATTTATAAAGTTCAAAATATTATGATCACATTTATTTACAAGTCCTTTAACATTCCAGAGTAAAAAATTAAGCTGCTCTTTGGTGGTTCCTAACTACTCACAGAAGGACGGTGACGGGGGTCCGGAGCTGGTTTGTCCCGGCGTGGGTCTATCTGATTATGCCGCTGGCTTCCGGTGTGGCGCTGCGGCATATCCGGCACGGGACCAGGCGGAGGGTTTTCGGCTGAGTAGGGCTGATTGTCAATATTTATTACCATAAATTACCAAAGAAATCGAATTAAAATAATGCCGAGTTTCTGATGTTATACACGTTAGAATCTTCTGGAGGAATATAGCAATAAATTAAATATAGATCATTGTCTGTACTTGTAAAAGATTGATTTAATTTTATGCAAATGCACTCCTATTCATTCGCGTCCACTAGTTCAATGTGACCCCAAAACTGTTTGTTATAGTATATTACAAGACCGTCGCTCGAGCGCTTATCTTTCGTATTACATTTTGGTCTCGGACAAGAAAAGTAATCAAAATTTTCTAAATTAATATTAACATTTCTGGAATGCCATGTGACACATAACAATAATAGATCAAAGCTATTTATAAAGTTCAAAATATTATGATCACATTTATTTACAAGTCCTTTAACATTCCAGAGTAAAAAATTAAGCTGCTCTTTGGTGGTTCCTAACTACTCACAGAAGGACGGTGACGGGGGTCCGGAGCTGGTTTGTCCCGGCGTGGGCGTCTCTGATTAAGCTGCTGGCTTCCGGTGTGGCGCTGCGGCATATCCGGCACGGGACCAGGCGGAGGGTTTTCGGCTGTATAGGGCTGATTGTCAATCTTTATTACCATAAATTACCAAAGAAGTCGAATTAAAATAATGCCGAGTTTCTGATTTTATACACGTTAGAATCTTCTGGAGGAATATAGCAATAAATAAAATATAGATCATTGTCTGTACCTGAAAAAGATTGATTTAATTTTATGCAAATGCACTCCGATTCATTCGCGTCCACTAGTTCAATGTGACCCCAAAACTGTTTGTTATAGTATATTACAAGACCGTCGCTCGAGCGCTTATCTTTCGTATTACATTTTGGTCTCGGACAAGAAAAGTAATCAAAATTTTCTAAATTAATATTAACATTTCTGGAATGCCATGTGACACACAACAATAATAGATCAAAGCTATTTATAAAGTTCAAAATATTATGATCACATTTATTTACAAGTCCTTTAACATTCCAGAGTAAAAAATTAAGCTGCTCTTTGGTGGTTCCTTACTCACAGAAGGACGGTGACGGGGGTCCGGAGCTGGTTTGTCCCGGCGTGGGCGTGGGCGTATCTGATTATGCCGCTGGCTTCCGGTGTGGCGCTGCGGCATATCCGGCACGGGACCAGGCGGAGGGTTTTCGGCTGTATAGGGCTGATTGTCAATATTTATTACCATAAATTACCAATTGGTCAGATATTGTACACTCTCTAAGGCGTGACGATGATTTGCAAAGTACCCAAAATTATCAATTTGTGTATTCTTGTTTATATTCTTGTTTATACACTGTATATATTAAAACTGGCTTTTTAAACATTTATTTTTCAGTATACAATACTTTTAAAAATACTACATAAAAAAGATATTATATTTTAAAACACTTATTTCATTTATTTTGGTAAATGTAAATCGCCGTTTTAAATTCGACATCTACATTTTAAACAATTCTTAGTCATTAAAACGCCTTTGATATTATTTTACTTTTTAACCATTATATTGAAAATGCTATTGAATTTATACGTTTTACATGAGCGAAATCAGTTTATCCCTTTGGAAAAATGAAACTTGAAAAATATTCATAAAAACGATGATAAATATTACAATTGCAATCGATTGTAGATGTGTCTTAATTTTCAAATTCATAAAACGACTAAGAAAAGTATAAACGTTTGAACATTTTTTCACAGTAAATATATGTTTAACTATAATTTGTTACTTGGTAGTTTATCTGCAATGCGCTGTGCAAATGTTTCATTTGTTATATTGTTTTCAACGTATCATAACGTGAAGGCATACACATCTCTTTCTATCAATCAATCAACGTATATCACAAAAGTCCTGCTTATTTGATAATAGATACGATTGAAACATATATTTCAACCATATTCCATAAACTTATTATGCCCATTTATCATATATGGCATTTACTTAATCAAATCCCTGACCATCAAATTATTACACCAAAACGCGATAAAGAATACACTATTTTCATTCGGTCAAAGCACATGTTTCTCTTGATACGCATATTTTTCCTGATACGTGTACAACCCGTGATTTTGTGTTGCCGACTGAGAGCCACAAACGGGGCGTGTATCATGTAGTACCTATCCCAACATAATTCCTGTCATGTCTTTTCTCCACTTCATCAATTCGTATGCTAATAATGCTTTATTGGGACATATCTTCGTTATGAGACGTTGCTGTAAATCTGCTTTACGTCAAATAAAACGTCAAATAATACTGCTCCGAATTATGGAATATGTCACTTGTTGTATATGAGAGCATCAGTAACTGATCAAATAATTGGAATTCATAAGCCAGTTGTCATGATATTTTTATGACAATTTTCCCGACAAGGACATACATGTATAATATGAATAAAACTGGGCTTATTCCATTAAAATATGCAAGCAGTCAACAACTAAAATGATTGCAAATCCATGTAGGAGGAGCGAAAGAGATAATCTAGAACATGTAACTAGAAACTTTAACACTGCGGTTGCAGTTATTGGTCGAAGCTTAAAAAGCCTTAATAAATCGAACAATATATATCTATGATTTTAATGATTTACATTTTTGAAGAACCTCCTAGAAGGACAATACCAGCTTCTTCATGTTATTTTCATTATCCTGTTCAAAGCCTTGAACAGAACATTACCTTTTTTTTTAAATTCAAATGACTCTTGATACACAATCCCGGTCTCGTACTCGTATCAAAATCCGATTTTAGACAACTTTGAGATGGTTAACAAAATAAATGCCATAAAATATTTTGTAACACGTTTCATGTTCATATTTAAATACATTGGGCTTTGAAATTTTCATATCAACACATCAACAGTCTCTCAGTATTTCTACGAAATCCGAATGCGTACAATAATGTGATAAACCTATTGTCTTTGACAAGAATCTTTCCTTAAAGGAACATTTTTGTAGAAAATTGTACGTATTAACGCAGGTTTATGTGTTAAATTTAAAGTGTATTCGAACCATTCACTTTTGAACTTCTCAAAAATCAGCGGCAGTCGACCTTTAGGTATATTTTATGCATCATACATGACATCTTAAATGAATTAATTCATGGCTATTACGTAATTACAGCTGGTCGCAAAATGACCATTCTAATTCAATGCTTTTTTTTAAAACATCCATGTCAAAACATTGCCCACGCTTCAAACCAGCGAACGAATTGGAACAAGTGGCAATCAGTAATCCACTCAAAATTTAATCTTTGTCGCGCTTTAACTAGTTCCTCCTCCATCAATTACTGAATTACATGTAAAATGCAACTAGGGTTTTCTAGGACGTATATCGGATATTGGACACACTATCATGTGCTTGTTTCTGTAGTTTTTCACATGAGTATTAATGTGCATGCATAGTCTTTTAACGAATTGTTATGTAGGCGAATTCTAAAAGCTCTATAGATTGAAAAGCTGTCGGTAAGGCGTGCCTACAGCTGACTGATTAACTGTTGAAATTCATTGAGTTTATATATGTTATCCAAGGAAATTAAAAACAAATGCCCATAACAGCGTCCCAAACATTAAGTGAAGAAGCAGTGACTTAGCAGTCGCTAAACGAGTTATTAAGAACCACGTGGCGTTTTCCAAAACCCCTAGTGTTCGAAAACCTATCAAGCGAAGCTGAATAATTGTAAAAGTGTATTGGCACAATAATGCGCTATAAAATGAGCTTCGGTTTGAGAAATCATGAAATCAGATGTCACGAGGGAAATGCTTGCGTGCTGAAAAATTAAATGTCAATCTATTTAAATATGTAAATTATTCAAAGTGTCAGTATTTATCTTCTGTGTTCATTTGCTCTTGCTCAATATTTTTTGTATTTTTGATAAATGAAACGATCAATGACTCTCAAATAAGATTTATACCTATGATACATGCGACTGTCCGGAAACGCAGAAAATAATGGTTTACGTCATAAAACATCGTATTCGAGCGCGTTTTTCACATGTATATACATATTCAGAGAATGAAAGCATAATTTTTATCCAAAAGTAAGTTACACATTCATCAAAATCTATTTTACAGTATAACCTTAGTGAACTATATAAACTTTCGCATGATATAGAGTCGAAAATTGTTATAATATGTAAAAAAGAAAGGTTATAATAAAAAGATTGGATGTTCTAATTCTAAAATAAATTCTTCCCGTTGACCACTATTTTTTAGATGCTACAAAGAGAGATTTGCAGACTTCATTTTTAGAAATAATCGTATGAACTGAATTTGCAGAAAATAACGTCATTCAAAATATCGAATTAAGGGTTAAAGTGGAGTCCCAAATACTGTTGTCAACAAACATATGGTCCATTTGTGATACTTTCTTTAGGCGGCAACAAGCTCTATAACATATAGAATAAAACCACGGCAAATTTTGGCATTTACGTAGCAACACATAAACCCTACATATATGTTGAATACAAATGTATTAACAAAAAAAACAAATTCTTCTATGTTTCTTGTTTGTGATTTTATGTTCTATGTCTTTGGCGTTTACCCAGTGCCATTAAACCGGGCTTATGTTTAAACTTTTTGCTACTGAGCTTGTTTCTGCAGCTTTTTGCATAGATATTGCACAGAAATTAGGGGCTGCAGGTTTGTAAATCATTTCATTAAAAGATGATGGCCTAGATAAATAGTGATATACCTATGACCGGTCCTATCCAAAATGCGCATTCGACAAGGAGAATGGCTCCTCATTTAAAACTAGTTTACGCGTACTCAACCTGATATTTAACTCAAATAGTACTAAAATGCCAATTTCCCTTATCATTTCCAAAGAATTGTCGACATTTCTATAGTCCCTTATTCAACCTCACGTAGACAAATAATGCTCGCATTTATGAGGCAATTTGAAAATATTAATGCAGACATATTCACTGTTTAATGTTCCTGATGTGAAAATTATGTAAAAGCTGGTTTCCAGTATTTCATTCACGGAAAATTGAAGCAAAATATTAACCGTTTTGCAAACGTTTTAAGTGCGTGCATACTGTAGAGTAAATTAATATCTTTGTTTCATAACTCTGCTGAGTACGCATTCAAGTTTTGAAAGGAAATTTAATCAATACGTTTTTCCCAGATATGTACCTATAAACGGAAGCCTTGCGCTCGATAACACGTCATTTTCACTGTTTCTGTTGGCTTGGGTGAAGCTAAAGCTGTTCTTAAAGCATCGTGAGTTAATTTTAAATACAATTCAATTTGCGTCAGCATCATCTCTTAGAATTATTGAAAGACTTTTGATGTACTTGCGCAGGAATATTATCACGTAATATTATAGCTAGTGTTTTAATTGGTCACCCATTAAAAGTGTTTCCAATACGGGTATATGTATCTTTAAGCGTCTGGAGTTAAATAACGTTTAACTGTTTTTCAATCAATTAGGTCGTGTTCATTTAAAGCATTCGAATCAAATACGTCTCAAAAATTAAGACTTGATAATCCGATCATTTAACGGTAAAGGAATTTTGATGAGGGTATGGATTTTGTGTTGTGTTTCTATACACTATTTGACTTTATTGACATATTCATTTTCTATATATTGAATGGTATGGCGTTTAAAATAAATGCTTGATGGTAGCTCGGTGCCACGAGAAATGCCATTGTCCTGGCAGAAACTTAGGTTTGTGGTCTGGTACAAATATTAATGATGGATAGTTTTGGCTAAAATATTAATCTAAACAACATTTTCAGGATTTACTTCATAAATGAAATTGATTCGTAATAACAAACAAAAGCAAAAGCCAGATTATTTTCGGCAATTGCTAGTTTCCTACAGATAAGGTCATATACGTGGTCTTATGCTTCGCAAATTTACACAAAAATTAATTGATGAATAAACTCAATACCCCACCACATGTCAAAGTCCACCAACGAAGCGTGGTCTTTACTTTTTTTCCAAAAATGAACAGTCTACAAACGAAATAGCATTGTATAATAAAATAATATATAATATATGTATAATATGATATTTCTATGGTAGTACACATTTGATTTGTTTACATTTTCGACCTTTCCAAGATGCATTAAAAATGGAAACCAATGTAATTCATTTGGAAAATGTATTCACGCCCTGTTCAATTACGAAACCATTGCATTTTCTGTTTATTTGGATCATAAATGTATCAATAAAATTATATTGATGAATGTTTTTAAAATGTTAGCACTGAAAAATAAATAGTTTTTGAAAACCTTCTATTTTCAAACTTTTTACGTTATTTGCGATTAAAACTGTGCGTGAGGAGCCTCCAATGAGTAACTGGTTTACCAATTCTGGATATTTGATTAAATAAATAAGAACACCAATGAGTATCCGGACGTAAGCAGATCAAAATAAAAGATGATTTGCCATTAGTGAACATACGTTTTTTTTTATTCTGCGGCACATGATATAAAGTACGAGTTAACACGGATCTTAACACATATCCTCATTTATCTTTAATAAATACATATGTAAGAGTGATCGTTTGGAGATCTAAAAAAGTGTTCGAGTTTTAAAGCGTTATTTTGTCATTAAGCACAAGGTACGTATACTAGTTAATTCATACATTTACTAAAATTTCATATTGATATTTTTTAAGTTTGTCTTTGATAATTGTCATATCAATGACATGTTACAACTTATCACATTGATGTTTTATAGTTTTTAGAAATGTTGTTCATTGATTACACCATAACTGCAACTACTATGCCTTTAAACGTATTATTCAGTATTAAGCAAAATGACTGCTTATTAAACGTGCTTTTTAGTAATTGAGCTCTTTTATCTGCCAATAAAAGCAGACTTATTTATCATCTTGAAACACTTAAGTGGACGTAAATTGTATGTAATGGTTTGCAATTGTCATAATGCACATATTGGTGAAAAAACATCAGGAGACTAAGACTTCAACTTCTCAATCATATAAATAAGGAACATAACGACTTAGTTTATGTTCATCTCATGATATTTCGAGACAAATCTGTTTCATGATAGTTATAGCATTCCTCCCAAACGATGAAGGATGTCTTCTCAAACACGACATGTTAATGTATGTTGCTATAGTTCCCAGGACAAATGCAAACTTGTTTAAATTGTTTTATTGCCTACAGGATTGTTTTTCAAAAACATCATTATGTTTATATATTGTAAAACATGACGTATCAATATGTTACACATTCAGAATTTGAATTACACTACGTGTCTCCAGTGATGGAAGATCGGCTGGGATTTCAAACATCGATAGATCGGAGATCTGATCAGATAAGCTTTTGTTTATGCGTCAATATTTTTGTTTTCGTTTGCTTCATCAATACATTATCAGAAATTTTGCAATTTACTGAAAAAGTAACCTTACCTTTTGTGTGTTTGTTTCAATATGAAACATTTCTTACAAAGAAGGATAAATATTCCAGCCTTCCAGCTATACATATAGTCAATGAATCTCTCATTTACAAAATGTGAGCAACCTAAAATATAGTAACATTACTCACTTACTTAATTTAAAGTACATGCTTCATCTTCAAACATTGGTTTATTCTTCGAACAAAAATGATTTTAACCGTACTGTTGTTCTTTCAATGATTCTTTTTTCTAAATCATAAGGAATACAAATTTGCATTTAAAGTCGTCTTTAAGAAGCTTATAACTCATCAAATTTGTTGTATATTACATGTTAGAAGCATTGTATTATGATCATACGTGTTTTAATGCACTAGGAGACAACATGCTGGGAAACTAGTTCCTTATGAGAAAATTTTGTATGTGCCTTACATTATATCTCTTAATATACTGGTGATTCCTAGGACGATAAGTCCTGGAATTGCCTTGCTCACTATTGATTAATGTACGATCAACGAATGTAAAGAAACTGTTGTTCAGAAAAGAGGATTGAAGTTTGTAAAATTTTCAATTAAATATTAATGAATTTTATGTCACGAGGGTGATTTTATAACCACTAAGAAAATAATTGTTCATCTTTTTCACTGGAATCAAATTACTTTTTTAACTGATTATGGGTGCATTTTGTAGAAATAAGGAAGTATCAGCTTTAAAAAAATACACATGTTACGGAATTAAAGGTCAAATGCTTGATAATTTCTAACCTGGATTTAAATTGACAAAACAATTTGATGAGTATGTCCTATTGTATAAATGTGGTTTTTTTTTCCTTTTCCCTTCACTGTTTCCTATCCTATCCTTCCTCATTTTATGAGGCATATACACTCTGTGACACTCTGTGCATTAATTTGAATTGGTTAAAAAACATTATTATTCTTTTGTTTCCGTCATGGACGTATTCATCTCACTTTTGACCAATAATTGGTGAACAAAAACTTGTTATTTTTTTAACTTAGCGATATGATAACAAAGCGATTTCAAATCAAATGTAAAGTTTCACATTAGAATACAACGCGCGGTATTTCTTACATATCCACAAGAATAACATTTGTAAAATGCTTAACTGCACGAACATGTTTTTTAATTACAAAAGCAATTAGATTGTATAATTGTTTGACGTTAAGTTTTTATAGCTTTTCATCGATACAAGTAACATGCCGACAAATGCGTTTTAATTGAACTTGTGTCCAGTAAACGAAGAGAGATCTTGATACTTTAAGAATTTATTGCGTCAAAGATTTACAGAATTCATACAAATTCTAATGATTACATACCACATTATTACATGTGTATGCTATTATTTACATTCAAACAGCAACAATCTACAACTCCTATGGCAAAACCATGTAATACTGTTTAAGGTCTTTAATTATGTAACACAATGACCCTTGCCAATATTTATTTATCTTTGTTTAGGTCATCATTGCTTTCTTTAGCCACTAATTGGTCAAAATGCAATAGCGTTTATTTTAATTCGATCTTCATTACCGTTACGGGATATGTCGATTAGATATTCTGAGAATAGATGGAACAGTCAATCGCTGTAGCATATGCTAAGAATGGCCCTAAGACTTAAATAATAATCATCAAAGGACCTGCCTTTTGCTAAACTCATATCTTACTTGGTACCGTCGACTTCAACCCTAGATCAACCGGTAATGGCTTATTTAAGTACTGTCTAGAAAATAGTTTAATTACCTTGTTTTGTAAATTCCTATTTAAAGGGTTTGGTCTAGTTAAATTTTACGTCACTGAAACTATTGATTGACAAGCTCCTTTTTGTGGCGATAGCCAGTAAAATACTTTGATTATTTTCACGTGAGATTATCACATGATATTGTTATACTATTTAGGGGGATTAAGAAACCGTTCTGAATGGTCAACTGCAATTGGGGTGAATTGGGAAGTATAAAACACTTTTCCAGAGCTTGATAGTTAGTGATTTTAGAGTCAGAGTCTGAGTCTGTTTCTGGTTAGGCGTGTGGGTTATATTCTAGTTGTTGTACAGTGTCATATCTTTGGCTATAAAATCCCATTCGAGTCAGGAACTTCCATAGTATAAAATATAAGGTCGTTTAACTGATTATTTCCTTTCCTTTAAATACTGCAATTTGGCGTAATTCGTGACAAACTGTATCATGATTAGTTTTCCAAAAACACACGACTCATTACGCTGAATTATCTTTACACATCATCAAAGACACCATTAGATTTCCATAAAACTCAACATTTCCCGTGTGATTCTTTTGGTATAAAACGTATTGACAAAATCACGTATCGACTTTAAATTCTGGCAAAATTGTGTAAAATAAGGCAGTAATAAGACGTCAACTATCGCACAATGGAAATCCTAAGCATCTATATCACGCAAAGCTATAAATGCCTTTTTCACTTTGAAAGCACTGACAACATGGCATGCGCAGGTTGGGTTTTGATCGAAATGAAAGGATACCGGCTATGGAAAACACATATCAGTATTTTGATTCAGTGCTTTCGTAAGTGACTTCTTATTTTGTTCTTTCTTCTTCAACCCTATGAACTTGATATGATATTTATATGAAAAGCTACACAAACAAGCTCAGTAGCCAAAGGTTTAAACATGATCTCCGTTTAATGGCACATATGAAAAAGGCCAAAGAAAGATTTTCCTATTGATTAATTTGTGTTAACATTGGAAAATAGCAGGATCAGTGAATGACATTAATTGATTTTCCATGTTTTTTAATGTCACATTACTTATTTGGTAAAACTGTTTGTAAATGAATTTTGTTGCATTTGAAAGATGTTAAATGGGTTTTCTTTCTCAATTTAGTTTGGTTATTGTACCTATATGACGTCACTTAGAATTGTTTGTATTGTTTGAGTGTCTAAATAGGGTTACCATAACAACTGTGACTGGGCTTATCCCTATAGCTTCGATTGTATATTATGACGAACCTTATTATATCCGTATGATACCCAACCAAAGTTCAAAAAAGATGAAACGGAAAAAAAGAACATTTAATTAAAGCTTAATGAATGGCTAAAATGGGGTCTATGTTTAAACTTTCGACTCCTGGATTTGTTTTTCAAGTTTTTCATATAAATATTGTATATAGAAATTTCATGACATTAATGCTTTGTTTATAGAAACGACGTGACACTAATGGTTTACATCCAACAATGGCATGACATGTATCGTTTATCTAGAGACGGCGTAACACTGATAATCTGCATCCAACAATGGTATGTCATGTATGGATTGTATCTAAAGACGACGTGACACTGATAACCTACATCCAACAATGGTACGCCATATATGGATAGTATGTAGAGACGGAGTAACACTGGTATCCTGCATCCAACAATGGTATGTCATGTATGGATTGTATCTAGAGACGGCGTGACACTGATAACCTGCATCCAACAATGGAACGCCATATATGGATTGTATGTAGAGACGGAGTAACACTGGTATCCTGCATCCAACAATGGTATGTCATGTATGGATTGTATCTAGAGACGGCGTAACACTGATAACCTGCATCCAACAATGGTATGTCATGTATGAATTGTATCTAGAGACGGCGTGACACTGATAACCTATATCCAACAATGGTACGCCATATATGGATTGTATGTAGAGACGGCGTAATACTGATAACCTGCATCCAACAATGGTATGTCATGTATGGATTGTATCTAGAGACGGCGTAACACTGATAACCTGCATCCAACAATGGTATGTCATGTATGAATTGTATCTAGAGACGGCGTGACACTGATAACCTATATCCAACAATGGTATGTCATGTATGAATTGTATCTTGGGACGGCATGACACTGACAACCTACATCCACCAATGGTACGCCATATATGGTTTGTATGTAGAGACGGCGTTATACTGATAACCTGCATCCAACAATGGTATGTCATGTATGGATTATATCTAGAGACGGCGTGACACTGATAATATGCAACCAACAATCGTACGCCATATATGGATTCTATGTAGAGACGGAGTGACACTGATAACCTGCATCCAACAATGGTACGCCATATATGGATTGTATGTAGAGACGGCGTGACACTGATAACCTGCATCCAACAATGGTATGTCATGTATTGATTGTATCTAGAGACGGCGTGACACTGATAACCGGCATCCAAAAATGGTATGCCATTTATGGATTGTATGAAGAGACGGCGTGACACTGATAACCTGCATCCAACAATGGTACGCCATATATGGATTGTATCTAGAGACTGGTTGAAACTGATAACCTGCATCCAACAATGGTATGCCATTTATGGATTGTATGTAGAGACGGCGTGACACTGATTACCTGCATCCAACAATGGTATGCCATATATGGATTGTATCTAGAGACTGGTTGAAACTGATAACCTGCATCCAACAATGGTATGCCATTTATGGATTGTATGTAGAGACGGCGTGACACTGATAACCTGCATCCAACAATGGTACGCCATATATGGATTGTATGTAGAGACGGCATAACACTGATAACCTGCATCCAACAATGGTACGACATATATGGATTGTATGTAGAGACGGCTTAACACTGATTACCTGCATCCAACAATGGTATGTCATATATGGAGTGTATGTAGAGACGGCGTGACACTGATTACCTGCATCCAACAATGATATGACATGTATGGATTGTATCTTGAGACGGCATGACACTGATAACCTGCATCCAACAATGGTATGCCATGTATGAATTGTATCTAGAGACGGCATGACACTGATAATCTGCATCCAACAATGGTACGCCATATATGGTTTGTATGTAGAGACGGCATGACATTGATAACCTGCATCCAACAATGGTATGTCATGTATGGATTGTATGTAGAGACGGCATGACACTGATAATCTGCATCCAACAATGGAACGCCATATATGGTTTGTATGTAGAGACGGCGTTACACTGATAACCTGCATCCAACAATGGTATGTCATGTACGGATTGTATCTAGAGACGGAGTGAAACTGATAACCTGCATCCAACAATGGTATGTCATATATGGATTGTATCTAGAGACGGCGTGACACTGATAACCTGCATCCAACAATGGTACGCCATATATGGATTGTATGTAGAGACGGCGTGACACTGATAACCTGCAACCAACAATGGTACGCCATATATGGATTGTATGTAGAGACGGAGTGACACTGATAACCTGCATCCAACAATGGTACGCCATATATGATTGTATGTAGAGACGGCGTGACACTGATAGCCTGCATCCAACAATGGTATGTCATGTATTGATTGTATCTAGAGACGGGTTGAAACTGGTAACCTGCATCCAACAATGGTATGCCATTTATGGATTGTATGTAGAGACGGCGTGACACTGATAACCTGCATCCAACAATGGTATGCCATATATGGATTGTATCTAGAGACGGTGTGACACTGATAACCTGCATCCAACAATGGTATGACATACATGGATTGTATCTAGAGTAGACGTGATAGTGATGGATTGTATCCAGAAAATCCCTGAAATTGCATTCTTCTTCGTTGTAAGACATTGTTCATTGGTTCCACAAGAGATGGTTTGGAAACATGACATAAATTATGCTGACATATTTTTAGCAATCAAAGTACATCAGTATTAATACATTCCAAACACACAACAAACAATTGACACTGTGTAACATGACATTGAGTATTATTACATCTTACCAATGGTCCGATATTGTACAATATAAAGCAACAGGTCATGACGACGATCTAACGTCTTGTCTAGCGAAGTACCTAAAACTATCAACATGTGTTTATTGTTTTAATAGTTTTGTTAATACATTATTTAAACTGAAACTGCCATTAAATATGTATTCTTCTTATACAATATTTCCACAAATTATTTTATGTTGCTTGCTCAAGAAATTAAATTTTAATACTAATATTTCATTTATTTCCGTTCAATGCAAATCGCCGTTTTGAACTCAACAACTACATTTTAAATAATCCTTAATCACGAAAATGTCTTTAATTTTATTTTCCTTTTTAATCATTGTATTGAAAATGCTATTGAATTGATAAGTTTTTCATGAGCGAAATCAGTTTATCCCTTTAAAAAAAAGGAAATATATTGTTTTTAAACATGATAAAAAAATATTGTAGTGCAAACGTTTGAACATTATTTTCAACTAGATATATATTGAACTATAATATGTTAGTTGGTAGTTTATCTGCACTTAGTAGTGCAAATGCTCCATACTTTATACAGTAATATACGTATGATGACATGCAGGCATACAAATCTCGTTCTAAGTCAACAAATTCAAATGTAGTACGACTTTCACAAACAACCAATAATACAAGTGGGATCAAAGCTTGACTTCAGTAAACGTGTATCATAAGAGTCTTGTTAATTTAACGATAGAGATGATGGAACAAATGTTTCACGTTTATGCCATAAACGGATTATTTTCCTTTATCAGACAGTCCAAACAATGTCGAACTCGTCGAGACCTACGCCAAAAGTTAGAGATAACGAGCATTCGACATAATATCTGAAATACAAAACTATTGCACAAAACCTTACACATTTGAGTCCGAACTATGTCTTGTGTTTGAATCCGCAATTGAATCGGTCTTGTTATATATTTTCGTCGTGAAATGAAAAGAAAAATGTATTTATATGTTTTAGAAACTACTAGCGTTATGTGGTTTAATTATGAGTGTGCTAAAAGTATAAACCATAACATGATACCTCTATAATTTCAAATGAATTGCTAAACACACCGGTCTCGTACTTTTTATGAAATCCGGGTGCAAACACATTTAACATAATTGTATCGTCTAATTGAAAAA
Source organism: Mya arenaria (assembly GCF_026914265.1). Taxonomy (NCBI): domain Eukaryota; kingdom Metazoa; phylum Mollusca; class Bivalvia; order Myida; family Myidae; genus Mya; species Mya arenaria. The sequence goes on along the minus strand of NC_069122.1, from coordinate 54,227,570 downwards.
CAATGTCCGTAACATATTTTGTAGCACAGTTCATGTACATATTTGAATACCTCGGGCATTGAACTTTCATGTGAACACAACATCTGTCTCGTATTTCTACGAACACGTACAATTATGTGATGATTTATTATCTTTGACATACTTCTTCCATTACAAATATTTTATAGAATATTACAAGTACTAACGCAGACTTATTATACCTCTAAACTCATTTGTAAGGGTCAAGATAAAGTGTTGACATACTATTTACTTTTGATTTTTTTCATGACAGTCTAGATATATGTTATGCATCAAACATGACACCTTAAATGAATCAATTTATGGCTTTTAAGTAAACACCCCAGATCGCAAAATGAATTATTCCGATAAAAGGCTGTCGTTATTTGAAATCCTCATGTCATGCTCACGCTTGGAGACAACGAACGAATTGGGCTAAGTGATAAAATCAGCAATCCATTCAGTATTGATCTTTGTCGCGCTATAGAACTAGTTCCTCTTCCATCAATGACTAAATTATGCCAAAGGCAATTAGGGTTTTCTATAACGTATATCGGATATAGTACACATTATCAAGACTGTTGAAGTGTATGTATGGTCTTTTTTACGAATTGTTAAATGGGCGAATTCTCAAAGCTCTATAAACTGAAAAACCGACGGAAAACGGTTCTGACATTTGACTGATTAACTGTTGCAAAGAATTGCCTTGATACATGTAACCGAGTATTCAAATGGAAATAAAGATTGTTAGCCATAAAAACGACTAGAACGTTAAAAATTTCAACCAAACAGAGAACTTTGTAAATCTCTATTTCTGTACCCATTTAAAAAAATATGTTTCCGTATTTCTTTGTTATTTGAAATGTATGTTTCCAAAAAAATGAATAAAAATCAAACATCTACATACTCAAACTATTACCATAATATACACGTGTTGTTTATCCTGATAATTAATTTGTCAATTTTATATAAACAGAACTAAAATAGATCAGATAAATAAAAAGAATATAGAAATTGTTTTACTGAGGACGCACATTATACTAGTTAAAGTGTTAAACTCAATAATATTTTGACGAGCTGTTACAAGCATTGGTCCATCGTTAAGACGCTGAAATGTAAGTAATTATGTTTGTTTCTGTGTGTATGCGAACATATACATGTACAAACAGATTGTTCGATGGTAGTTAGAATTACATAACCTCTTCCCAAGAATAAAATATTTTAAGGTATTCCGATCCTTTTCGAAAAGAAAAGATGTACCATAAAGGTATAAATAATTGATGTGTGTATGCATATTCCGATATATGAATTGCATTTTACAATATGTAAACAACCGTCAATATCTCAAAGTATGACCTAGCAAGCAATTGATACAAAACGTTTGATTACAATCAAGCAGTAAACTAAGCTATATGTTCTAATCCGAATGTTCACTTTTGCGTGTTTTTGACAGCAGAATAAAACTTATTTACAACATTTAATCATGATTTTGATTGTGTTCCATATTAATATATTCTAGAAGTAAAGTATATTGCATTTTCTTGCTGTTTATTACCAAACAACGTAAAACTGTTGAACACTATACCAGGATGTGTTTTTTTCATATTTCCCCGAACAATTTATTTTAATACTCTATTCATGAACATCAAAGTTTATACACATCTTCCTTAACAAAGCAAACTTCCCCAACAGATTAAAACCAGGTAATATCTGATCCATAGCCATTAACTTTGTTTTCCGTTTTATATCGGATTATTTGTACGGCTAATAAATACTCTATTACCCGACATAATTCAGGTAATAAATGTAATTGGATTCCTGGAAATTAAAATTTTCAATGGTGTTAATTTTCTACAGTGCCAAAAATTCCTTTTTTAAAGTTGGAAATTCAGCATACTCCATTCCTCTATTTATAGAGTTAAGGTTTAAATACATCTTAAACGTATTTATATTCTTTTAGGGGAATGCCAGGAATTATCTTCCCAGAGGTTTATGAGATGTAGTGTGTGGCATATAAGAAATTGTCTCAAAAGGAATTATTCCCTAGAATGATGTATCCACGTAAGATATTAAATCATTTCTATTACATGTTAATATATGCAACCAGTTTTTGTTTTCTCAGATGAGTAATACGTCTGAGATGGACAGCCTTATATAGATTTGTATACCACATTATTCTCAAATTAAAGATCCATTGAAAACACGACAGTAAAAATCATTTACTAATAAAGGATATTAGTGTTTAATGTAAATTTGAATGACGTTGGTTAGGAATTTCACTAGAGTTTTCGTGCTTGCATTTTGTAAATGGGAGGAAATATATTATAACTTACCTTTTGTAAACAATCATCGTATTAATGTTTTATAATTTAGAAAGTATTGTGTGATTTTTTATGCGTCAAAGCCGAATGATACGATACAATTTGTCAGTATTATATGAAAAACTTATGAATCAACCAAGTTTTATAAAATATTGCTGTTAGCTAAGAAATTAGACCGAGATAATAGACAGATCACTGAAATTGCCTATGAATTTTAAACATGTGTATTATGATAATAATAAATATTTTTGTAAATATAAATATGGCTTCAAGACACGACTAACTAATCCTTTTTGGTAAAACATTTGATCTATTATTTAACTCATATACTTGCTTCAACACTGAACTTTAGTTGACCACTGACCAGGATATATAAAATTATCTTCTTCATCTGGTAATATATATAATCCATATATCGAATATAGTTGTTAAACAATTGTTTGTTTGTAAATGTTATTTTTTGCTTCGTTTATACAAGCAATTGAGATATAACGTTTATTTTAAAGAATATTCCTTGATGAAATAAATCATCATAATAATATTGCGGATTAATAGAAATTTTCGATGTTTGAAATACCAGACAATTGCCCATTATCTAAATGTGTCACATCTGATTACGTTTTACCTCTTTTTACAATATGTAGCCACAATACAGTATAACAAAATTGATCCTAACAGACAGAATAACACTCTAATATTTTTCATTTGTCTAGGCAAATATAAAAAGACATACGATAACTGTGCTGCTTTTGAAAATACGACACTCATAACGTAAAAGGCTAGTAATAGTTATCATGAACCTGGTTTGTCTAAATATACATTGAGACGAACATAATATATCTTCTTGTTAATCATATGTTGTAGTAAGTAAGTTATTGACAAAGTATTTCCATCAAAATAGTCTGTGCATTATGAAAATGACAGGCCATTAAATAAATTTGACGGCCGCTTCAGCGTTTCAAAGAAGGGTGACAAGTTTGCAATCATAGACAGATGAAATGGTTAAATGACTGTTAAGCACTTTTTATTTACAACATGTTCAAGGTGTATTAGCTGCAGATTTCATGTTAAGAAATGTAGTATATGGATGAGAAATTTAAAACACATATCAATGTTTATAACATTTCTTTGAATTGAGAAAAATATTAATGGTAAAAAAGGAAAACCAAAGAAGACGTGAATGTAACGCCGTCAGAAGGAATAAATCACGGGACCTCTGGGTCTACAGGTGGGGACCATATACCAAGCACCACCGTTTACAGATACTGGCATAGGGTTTCCAAAACATATGATCACAATGTCAAATTGTGGCAGAATTTGCCAACAATGCAGCAACGTTTATTTGCATATTCTGTTGGTCGTGAACATACTTTAAAATAATATGTTTTGTCTACATGTTTCGCTATCAAAATGTTAATTATGAGTGTCCAAGAGGGGCTAACGCACCCAGTTATTCGTTTCATTATTTTTTTTAGAAATCCATCCAAATTACAATGACAACATACAAATTTGAGCTTGAAGATAGGTACTTAAATTTATGTAATGTTAATTAAAGCAAATCTTGTCTTTCAATGAACTGAAAAATACTTTGGCACTTCCACTTCCTGAAATGGTTAAAAGGTGTTTAAATAGTGCAGAAATGGATACGAAAGCTATCAAGTAACATGTGCGAATAGCATACAGGTTTTTTTTTTATTTGTTTAATTAAAATAATATTTATATATATTTATTATTTATTTATAAAACCGTTTCGAATGTCTTGACTGTTGGAACACAAAATATGAAAAGTACATCATTTTTAATAACTGGCTATAGGTTGAAAACATGAGTTTGAATACTAAAAAAAGATCGGGATCATGATGTTTTTATTTTTTATTCAGGTTTTTTGAAAATATATTTTGTCTGTGCGTCCAAAAACTAGTTCTGAAAAACTGTAATTTAGAAGAACAAATTAATAACGTTATGGGTAAAAAACATTATCTTGAAGAATAAAACTGCACAAAAGTCGATGTTCAACGACTATTTGCTTATTGCGTATATGATTAAGCAGCCTTAAAACAGTCGAGGTGGTTTGGTAAAGGGCATACGATATACTTCCGAGCTTATCATAATGACACAATATAGCTTTAACCGATACCATAGACTGTTGACACATTCCTTATTATTGTAAGAACCATAAAAATCATCTTTGCGTTTGGATGGTATCTACAAAATGAAACTAACTACGAACTTATATACCCATTAAGTCACATACATTATTGTATAAACATAAACTTAGCTTAGAAACTAATTGTTATTGGTACAAGAAAAAAACATATGTGGGACATACAATTCCAAATGTACCAATGAAAAAAAAGCTTTTGCGTATTTACTCACGATCATTGTCAAAGAAATATGGTACTATTATTTTCTATTTTATGTAGATTTATACGGCAACGGAATATATTTTGTGAGAAAGTGTTTTAAATTGAAGAAACGGAAATGGTCAATATCAACACTGCACACTGCAAACATACCATTTTTGGCCAGTGTTAAAGATATAACCCAGATATTTTAAACTCATTTTAGTTATAATATGACAAGAGGCTTTTCATTGTGTTCGTCTTATGTTTTGAAAATGAAAACAACACAATATACATGTTCAACGGTTATTATATCAGAACAGTTTGTATCCGAAGTACACGTATTCACGTATATGTGCTCTAATATTTATTTCAACCGATTTCTGTCGAGTGTGAATAATTATTTTATGCGATCATGTGCCTATTAACTCACATAAGTTCCACTGGTTAATTCAACAATTTAATTGCACAATATTTTGACATTTTTTCTAAATTTTCTAAACATTATGTCCCGGTTCATGTGCAGGTCACAAATATGATAGACATAATTGCACTATATGGAGAACAAATGACAATCCAGCAGTTAAGGCCGACAATTTCATCATAGATTCAGCACCATTACAATAATCCTTATCTGAACAACACGTACGTAGAGTACATCCACTAATCATATACTGTTTGGGTGTGGCTATACACTTAAAAAACTCGTCCATACGTGTCACGTGACACGGTCGGTCAGTACACGTGCGTATCACAGAATCGTAATGCGTGACGTTGTCAAACATCCGGTACTGGACTTTCTGTAAATTGGTACAAACAGTCATGAAAACATATTCTATTTATATACCATAAACAAATAATAATCACGCGAAAGGCAAAAGATAAGGCATGCATTTAACATATTTGCGCAAAACATTGTCAATTTTCATCGTCCCCTTATTTCAACAAATAATATTACTTTTGTCCGATATTACGAGTATGACTTGTTTAATCCCCGACTAAAATGATCTATTTTAATCATATAAATCAATAGTTAATAATGTAATGGTTACGGTTGTAAGTTTTTGCACACATACCATACACTGTTGGTTTCCACCTTTACAGTCGACCTTGATGGCCTTGTAGTTATCTTCAGGGTCAAGGTCACAGTCGTGAGCGATACACTTCCAGCAGCGTAAACCACTCACTGAAACATATTTATAGTGTAATATATGTTTTATGATACTATGTGTATGATTTTTTTTCTCTTTTTTGTATGTATTAAATAAGTCTGTCTTTGTTAAATAATTAGACACAAGTTTATTAAATATAGATGCGCACTTGAACAATTTAGGCTTACGTTTATTCTTGTTGTATAAAAATAGCGATCTTAACTAGTGACTTGTATGATTTTCACCATTAAAACACAATTGAGGTAACATTTCTTTTCAAAAATTAAACGTTAAACATATTTTACTTAATATTTACGTTTAGTAATAAATCATAAGACCTGCAATTTAAATGATATGAATGGGAACTCTCTGCAGATCTTGACATACTAGATATAAATTACAAATATGCTATGATATATATATTCCAAAGAATAATGCTTTCGGACTATTTTTGGAAGAAGTTATTCACTATTTCGCCCTAATAATATGTAAACAGTCAAACTGAAATGAAGGTTACCGTAACATCTCAAAATCACAAAATAGTGTCTATTTACTGAGTCTTTCTTGCTAAATAACAACAAATGTTTTGCTTAATTTAAAAATAGTTAAAACCTAACACATGCGTACAAATATACTGACCTCCTTTCAGGTCCATATTTAGTACAAATAACACAGACGAAACGTAAAACAATGTGGAACACAGTTGGGTATTATCCAGGTAAATCATTACGATCCTTTCCTTTTTACCATCTCAATGCTTCAATAGCGTAATCACTTTTAATACATCCACACATAGAATTTGAGTGTTAAATTACATGGCATTTATTTTTCATAGCACAAATGGTTAATAGCTTTTTTCAAAATATTTTTCCTATTACTTTTGTTTCTTCTTATACTTATAATATTCCACTTACAACGTTTAAGATTGGCGCAAGTGACACTCGATGATAATCCTTGTCGCGCTGTGACTCTATTCTCTTCAATTATCTTTGCCAGTAAAGTTTGCTGGGCCTTATATCGGATATTGGACATACTATCAACGAGTGAAGAAGCAGTGTCTTTACAGTCGCAAAACAAATTATCAAGAACCGCTGGGCGTTTTCCAATACCACTGGTGTTCGAAAATCACTCAAGCAAAGCTGAATAACATAATATATACACAATATATAAGTGTACTGACACAAATATGAGCCCTCCAGTGAGCTTCGGTTTGAGAAATCATGCTAATCAAATGCTGCATATTTGAAATAAGCCCATTTCCTCCAAGGGGATTATGGAAACACCATTTATGTTATTTTACTTGTATCAGCCAAATTGAGAAACAATTCAAACTGTATTGCATATAAACAGAAGGAGGTTTTGTCTGCAATTTTCTATCATCAGAGAATATTGGGAAAAGTTATTGGGCATTAACGCATGCTTTCGCTCCATTTGATATTTGAGTTGAGTGTACTGCAATATGTCTCCTACGACATGCGGAAGAAGTTAATGCCATATTATCGCATCATTCCCGATATTTTAACTAACTTATTGCAAGTGTCAAAAACGACCTGAAAAAATAAAGTTTAGATTAATGTTGTATTCAATAAAGTTTTAAACGACATCATATAAGGTTATGAGCAGATCAAATAAACGATTTAACTAGTATGTAAAATGCTAATACTATTTTTGTAAATTATTAGATTCATACCAGCTTGTAAATATTATAAAAATAATCCTTTGGATGAAATTCTTAACATGAATTATTCGCAATCTAAGCGTCTCATAGCAGCGCGAGACAATATAAATTTGAGCAATCCAGCTGAAGCAAAAACGTTCTTAAATGCCAAAAATCCATAAAAGAAAATTGTTTATCAATACACTTTAAACACGTTATAAAATTATTTTCATCTTAAACATATAATTAACAAAACATCATAAAAACGATTATTTTGATAACACTTACAATACAACTTACAAATTGTTTATCAAAAAAGAATGAAGAAAAAATAGTTTGTTGCAATTGTAAAGGTTAATATTGTGAGGCTCTTTAATAAATATTTATATGAATTATAAAATATATATTAAACCTAATCAGACATTGACTAGCACCAGTTTAAAATTAAGATTATAATATTCTAGCAAGCCAGGTAAACCATGTAACGGTCAAGTAATAGTGTGTCTTCATAATTCTTCTCTGCATGATTTCAAATACCTAACGCGTATACTAAGTACTACAACATATTTGCAAACTGCATCAATTAAAATAACGCAATGTTTCACTATACATTTACAACGAACTGTGTACTGGCATATTCAATCGCTAGGCATATCGTGCTTCTATCTTCAACGACGTACCATTGTGTTGCTTTACACTTCGATCAGCAGTAATTATGTTTTTTTTTACTCTTCAACTGCCACACATATTGTTGATAAACATTTAATTCGAAATATTGTATATGTTTCAATCACACCGTGTTGAGTTGCTAAACATTTAATTCGGAATTTATTCGATGATTGAACTAAACCACTTATTTCCTAACGTTTCAGCCACAATTCATGTATTGTGTAGTCATACGTTTCAAATTCAGTGCTTTGGTTTTCTATACAGTGTTTTTCACGGAAAATTCAATCGCAAATAAATTACATTTTATCTGGTGTAACTTCCTTATTATTTCCAACGACGAGCCGAAGTGTGCCCATTAATTCCCTCTGGTATGGCAATGCTAGGCGTGTTTATCATTGCATTAATGAGCTCTGCGTGACTTCTACTATATGAGCTGAGCAATTCTTTGGAATTAAATTGACGACCTGTTACATTTGATCAAATAATTTGCAGTGAATTATCAAGCTACATTTCTCTTCGGCAGGAAATAGCACAAGGGAAATGTTTTGGATGTTGAAAATTTAAGTGTCAATTTATTTAAATGTGTTAATTCTTCAATGTGTCAGTAATTTTCTCCTGTTTCAGTTTGCTCTTGTCATAAAATACCATATTCAAACGCGTTTTTCAGATGTCTATCCATATTTAGAAAATGAAAGCATAAACCTTATCCAAAATATAAACATTTAAAAACCTAATTAACAGTGTAACCAAAGTGGCACATTGTCAGTTTTCATGATATACAGTAAAGAATTGTAAATATATGTTAAAAAGAAATGTTTTAATAAGTTTGAATATTCTTATTTCAAAATAAATTCCTCCCATTGACCACCAATTCTTTTAAATGTTTCGTATGAACAGAATTTGCAAAAAATAACATGAGTGAAAATATCGATTTGATACGATCATCACTGCAGTGACCATAACGACTTAGACTTTTTTTGGATAAATTGGAGTTTCTGTCCTTGCATATATACATATACGTTAATGGGGAGTTCCAAACACTATTGTCAACAGACATGTGGTTCATTTGTGTCACTTTCTTTAGATTGCACACTGGCACCGAGTTCCATCATCTGTACGAGAGAGGACGTTTGACTTGATTAAAGTGCTCGACGCGAGTTCTGGCCGTTTCAACCAGTAAGACTAATTAATACTCCGTAAATATGATATATTCACCCCGGGGGCAATTATATCAAAATGGGTGGGGTGTGCAAATTTGCCCCCTGGCATTTTGGATTAATTGATGCGGCAATTGAGGGATCTGTTTTTTTAAAAGCAAATAATTGTCTTTGAAATCATCATTTAACTAAATGTTGAAGCTATTAAAAATGACAAATGATTGCAACAATATCTAGTAGAACTGTGCATACATGGTTGAAATAAACCCCCAGTAAATTTACATTTTACTGACCGTTTCAAGGCGGTACCTAACAATCCTTGATAAACATACCTAGTTTTTATATAAAGTATTTATGCAATGTGCTGTTTGTGGAGTTTTGTGCTGTTCTTCCATGTTTATTGTTTGTGCTTTTTGTTTTTATGTTCTATGTTTTTGGCGTTTACCCACTGCCATTAAACCGGCGTTTTGTTTAAACGTGTTGCGACTGAGCTTGTTTTGGTAGTTTTTTTTGAATAAATATTGTTGTTTTTTTGTATAAATAGTGTGCCAATGCACGCAACTTTATTTCACGGTATGGTGTTAGAGATCAGAAATAAGCGTCAACACACTCTAAAACATCAAGAATGTAGCGACGATAAATTCCAAAGCTACTAAAACCTACTGATCCTCCTTCCCTCCCTCTTTTTCTTTCTCTTTCTTGCCGCTTGTCTATGTCGTAAACTCATTATGATCACTAAATTACACTTGTATTGCATCTTTCAACGTATTAAAACTTTAATATTGCAACTAATTAATATTCAAAACATCACAGTAGCTTAAACACCCATAAAAGAAGCGTGTAAGAGTAAGTGACGCGAGACATTATATAAACTGTGCAGCTTTCTTTTCTATGTTTCGTATTTTTAAACATATGTCACTTAGTACTTTTCATGAATTATTTCAACAGTAAATAATCCCTTTGATTGCGCTCAGACTTTGTTTGTATTGAATTAGAACAAAAATATTTTGAACTCAATATTATCCATGATAGACAATAGCAATCAACAGATACTTTGCAATTAGCCATGGTTGTTATTAAGTGGGGCTCTTTTGCCAATGTGATTATTTGCTTGCAGGAAATATCTTCAAATATATACCCTATTTCACGAAGGAAATCCATTAAAAGGTTTGACGTTGCATACTTACTTTAGAATAAATATGAATCACGAATAGTCTGTTAAAACAATGGAGTGATGTCTGGCACTCCCTGACATACAAGACAGATGTCTTACGTCGCAACAAGCATTCTTATGTGAGGATAATAATATATTCTTGCCGCTGGCGGTTATATACAAATTATTTTTATGAATTATAGCCACGATGTACTTCTATTTTAGCTTTATAGGTTTAGAAATGAAGAAGAAATTAATCTTAATATCCGTTTTAGCTTGGGATTTTTGCCGAAGAGCCATTTTGGGCCCTTAAAATGATGGCAATAAACTCCGTAAAGCATAATTTTGACGTTTTAGTGTTTAATTGTAAGGAACGAGAGTATAATTAAGGTTTTACTTAGCTCTCTTGGTTTCCTATGTTATGGATTGCATAATGTTCTCTAAGAGAACGTTGCTGTACAATGTGGACTTTATAAGCAAGGCAAGGACTTTGGACTTTTGACCATGTACTCTAAAGCGAATGATTGATAACGTTGATATTCTTGTTTTTCATCGCCCAAATTTCTATGATGGTTAAATAAGGTCCTTTAAATTGTCTTTATAAACGGACGTGTCTGAATCTGATCACAGACTTATGTATCTCTGTTTCCACTGACCATTCTAAAACGATATCTTAAACATTAATTACTAACGATATTTTAATTAAATATTTGTGGCGTTGTGTAGCTCGTTGGATGCGTGTCTAATAGGCATATAAATATGTTCAACAATTAGTTGTTCAGGGATTGATTCAGCGCTTTTGTTAGTGCATTGGAACGTCCATAATCATCCAAACCGTCAGAAGAGCCCCCATGACCCGAAATCATGTTAAGGGACATATGACTATTGTCTAACTGAAAATGAACGAACGATCCGCAAAAAATATGTGAAAAAATGTAAATCGTCTTTACTATTCTTCAACCAAATTAATAGCATATTTATATTAACAGTTTTTATTATACTCGCATAATGCTGTGTCATCTGCAACTGTCCTATCTGCTAAGACAAGCTTGTCGGCTGAGATATCTTCTGCAATTTGCGATATAGTATTATGCAGATCGATAAGTTTGATTGAAGTTTCATTTTACCGTTTGATATAGATTTAATTCGAAAATGACTGCTTTATATAGCCGCAATTTTGCAGGCGGATCCAAATGTCGTGGCAGTGCTCTCCATTGACGAACGAGAATACATCGTAAATACTCGGTCATATCCGGTAAGCTCGGGAAAAGGCGATTGCGTTATAAATGACTCAAAACGGTGAAATATTCGCTTAAATAATGCTATTTCATTTTCAAAGAAATTTGGGGCGGCGCAATCCACCAAGTTTTGTAGTTCTCAACTTGATATCTGTCCCATGAGTACTTAAATGTCTATATCAATCCAATGTATTGTATGACTATTGCTTTATTTCCTTATTCCTCCTCACGTAAACAAATAATGCCTGCAAATTTGAATGCAGACAAATTCACTTTTAAATGTTCCTGATGTGTTTAGCATGTAAACACTGGTTTCCAGAATTGTTTTGAGCTCGAATTGGCAGACTAGACAAAAGGCAGACGGAATGCAATCAGATAAATATATCTTTAAAAATATTTATTATTTATTTCGTGACAATAGCATGTCCCTTCGTATCCCATTGATTTCATTCAAAGAAAAGTAAAGCACAATATTTACTGTTTTGCAAACGTTAAAAGTGCGTCCATACTGAAGGTCAAATTTATATCGTTGTTTTATAACACTGCTGAGTACGCATCCACGTGTTCGAAAGAAATTTGCTGAGTTTTTCCCAATGATGTATCCATATCCGGAAGCTTTGAGCTCTATAACGTGTCAATTTCACTGTTTCTGCTAGCTTCGGTGGAGCACCATCAGTTTATTTTAAATGCAATTTAAGTTGCTTTAACATCATCTCTTAGACTTTAAAGGGATCTGCGCAGAAAGATTATTACTGAATAGTATAGATAGTGTTGTTAGAGGTTGCTTATTCATAACAGTTATATTTGTTTCGAATAGGAGAGTATAAGTACGTTCCTCTTCTGTGTATATTTGGCTTCTAGAGAAGCTTGGCGTGAAATGTTGCGAGTTAAGCGGTTTTTTTTACCGGAATGGAACAGTTTCGGACGTGAATGTAAACATTTCATTAGTGAAATGAAGTAATTAGAGATTGGTTTGCGATAAATACCATCCCGAATATTTAGTTTATATGTATATATATCTGTGGTTTTGTGACGTTGTGTGTAGACAATACACAATCCTACACTACTTACACAGATACAAGTATAGAATAATGTAAAACAAAGCAAAATGTGTATTTGAATGCAAAATCAATCAATTAAGAAAATATGATTTAATTCCTCACAACCGGCTTGTTTGAACTTATTTCATACAATCATGTAATGCAACCATGGGATAGACCACCTTTACAATAAAGGTTCTAAAAATAAACTAAAAAGACATGGAAATAATAATAGTTTATAAGAAGAAAACTCTTATGAATGACAAACTTGTGTTTATATATAAATAGACAAGTGTAAAATATATGTTTTTATTATTGCCATCCCCTCAAGAACGTATTATTTTCCTCATCACGGAGTTTCATGGCTTCATTGTATGGTGTGAAACTTAAACTCAATCCACAGGAAGTAAGCACTTTTATAATTAAAATGAATCAGATCGCACGTGTTTGATCATTGTTACGGATTTCATTGAACAAGTGCATTCTTTAAGGGTGATTTAGTAAAATATAACTGCTGGTAACAGTGTTCATAAATTTTTTGTTCAAAAATGGATTCTTTATTATTTTCACTAAAGTTATGTTTCCTTCTGGTTGAGGCTGTTTACGCGCAAGGTACCTCTGTGTTTCGGTTTACTCTGGCGCTTGAACCAATATAAGTATAATGTGTATAAAAGCATATCAGTTTTGGTGTTAAGATTAACTGTAGGGCTTGTTTCATACAAATAACAATACGTATAGTACAGATTTGTTGGTGTTTTGTTTAGTTCTTGACTTATTTCATACGAATAACAATGAGTATAGTACAGCAGTATGGGTCTTTAGATTAACTCTTGGGCTTGAAATATACGAAAACAATAAGTAGAGCAATACGGTTATGGTGTTTGGATTAAATCTTAGGCTTGAATCATAAAAATAACTATCTTGGACTTCAATTATAAGAATAACAATCTGTGTCTTCATAATAACGTGTATTATAATGATAGCAAACATGTCTTTATTTACTGCGATGATTGAATCAAAATAACTCTAACAATAATTATAAAACATTATTATTAGTTAATGTGGTATTTCTATACAGGATTACACTTTAAACAAATAACAATGATTCTAATGCATCAGTTTTGAGAATACTTGAATGAGAGGTACATGCTTTCGGTAGGATGTACAAGTAAACTTAAAAAAATGTTTTTTGTTTTCAGACAATATAATACAAATTGAATTTCGAAGGATATCCGACAGTCGACCAGACAAACCACAAATAGTCACTGAGCTACTTGTTGACTATTTAAGTAATGATACATTCGAGATAATGTGTAAGTTGAACAACGTGACTGACTTGAATACTCTGGCAGTGATAATCCTGTGGCAGTTAAATGGTCCTTTAAACATTCGAATGCAGAATGATAATCCATCAGATACAGAAACATACCGGAAACCCAAGTTGTATTCAAATGTTACTAAGTGGACGGCTGTTGGTCGCTTTGACAATGTAACAAGTAATAATCGCAACACAACACTTGGTGTGTCTCGGCCGGTGTCCTCATTTACTTGTACAGATTCCAGGTTGTATAAGTGTTATGTACAGTACATAAAATCAGATATGAGTAATGGCCTTGTATTTTTACGCAAGGAACTTAAAGTACAAGGTAAGAAAGTCATTTGCAATTGATTGAATATTTTTCCGCTCAAATTACATATCAGTGTGTAAAACATAATAAAAGTATTTGTGTAAGTTAGACTCGTATCAGAAAAGTTTCCTTTATAGTATATGAAAGCTTTCCAACAGGCTAAAGTGTACTTAAAACATAGGATAAACATCATGTGTTGCTTTTTCGAATTTGAATGACTTTTATACTATACATATATGAAGGAGTTATAATAAACATTTTGGCACTTTCCCAAAGAGAAATATGTCATAAAGTTTGCCGGTTTGAACGTATTGTGCTGGTCTTAGCGACATTTGATAAATGTTCTTTAATTCCTAGCAACTCACCATAAATTAATGAAACCTTATGTTAATAACAAATAAATATTCTTTTTAATGGGCTTTTTTTCTTTACCGAAATCCAGCATGTCAGAGAATATCATGGCATGTTGTCATCGTGTTTGGCACAAGTTCATATAGTAGCTTTAGATTTGGGGAATTCAGCATAGGTTGAAATATCAAATAAACGATTCTGTGCTTAGCTTAAACACATTTGGTTCCAATTGATACATGTTGTGTTTAGAAAATTCATTTTTATTCTTCAGTGACACCTTCGAAAATCACAAAACAAATCTTTGAAGCAAGCGGAGATGGAGAAACTTTACTTTCTGAATTAACAAACTCCACTACAATTGTCCATGTTGGTCAGAAATTACGGCTACAATGCACGGCCAACATCGGGTCTTTTAACTCATCAGTGAATATTGTTTGGATGAAAAGTAGCATGGACAATGGTAGCCAGCTTGTCCCTTTTACCTCTGGTAAACAGATAGTCGGGGAACCGAAGGCTTTTGGTAGTTGTGAGTTAGAAAAAACTGACTCTGTATTGTACAATGTCAGTCAAGAAGACGCTTTAAGAACATCGGGAAATAGTTTTCATGTTCAGTGTTACGTTCATATTACGTCGATAGACTGGAAAACACCTGAGCAACACAGACCAAATTTTACTTTTGTTGTCCGTAAGTTCTAGAAATTATAACTTATATAATATATATATCTATAATTTGCTTATTTCCATAATTTATGTCGTCTGCTTGTATAAATGCCTTTTATTTTCGCGGCATTGGTACCTTCCATTGTTACCATTGATTGTTGAAAGGTATGTCTGAACCGTTCTTGCAGATTTGAATGATGGAAACATGGATAGTCAAAATACAACTAAAGCTGAGGGTACGTATAAATGCAAAATGAAAACAAATATAATTGTTTTGATTATTTCCGAAGAGTAACAAAATATCAACCTATATTATACTTTTACTAAGCATTTTGATAGTATTTACTAAATTTATTTTCAAAACAATATTTATATGAAAATAAACTACAGAAACATTCCCAGTAGCCGAAAGTTCAAATATAATCCCCGGGTAAACGCCAAAGACATATAACACAAAAAAAAAACAAGTTAATGTGAAATTTGTAGTACCCGTCCATTTACTATAATAATACATTTTATATATTGATTTTACTTTAAAATAGTTAAAAACATTTGCTTATAATCATGTTTATTTTTATCTTATTAATTTATATTAATTTAACGTTTTCTAATGTACCAACAATCACTGTCTAAATGCTGCTTCATTAAATTTCAGTTTCTGTTTTGATACAGAACACATTAAATAAATACTTAATAACACTAACAGTAAGTGTTTATTTGCCTAAGTACAAATTGGCCGATAAGGAACCGTTGGAGTTAACCACTTCACCTGTTGTTTTATTCTCGACCTGATGGTTTGTTTCAATCCTGGCCCTGAAATGCACTTTGGATGGTCAAAATATTGAGCTGTAAAATGAAGAAGATAGTTTAAATCTCACGTAAATTTATATTTTCTTTACCGTTCCCTTGTTTTGTACATGTTATAGGCAGTATGTTGTTTGTGAAACTTTGTGTTGTTGTTTCAAGTGTCTGGACTCTGGATTTTTGTCTTGCTATTCTGTTTTGTTGTTTTTTAGCTTTGACCCTGCGCCATTGATCGGGGTTCAAACAATAGACTGTTTGTCTTGTTCCTGTAGTATTTGCATAAAAATATTGATAAAACAATGTAAAATATTAACCTATTAAAAGCAGTTGACAAATAATGAGCTTTTTACAGTTGTCTTGATTCGTTTGTGACGCAAATCAAGTACTTGTTCATATTAATCATATTTTGTTATTATTACTTTTGGTGATGAAATTAATCAATAAAATATAAACAAACTACACACACACCGAAATATCCTATATAATCTACTATTATTTCAGAGTTCACCGTTATATTAGGAATTATTGGAGGCGTTTGTGCTTTGGTTATTTTTGGAGTTGCCGGGATTTTCCTGAAGAGAAAGTTCTCCAATCCAGGCTCTCCTAAAGCTGGTACGTGGTTCGTTTGTCATTTAAGGAATGAATTGCGGGGTTGATGTCATTATTGCGGTATGAACGCAATTAGGCTGGTCTAAGTGTGTGGAGTCTGAAGGACTCAACGCGTACTTTGACCTGCCCAATTGCGTTCATATCCCCGATAATGACATCAACCCCGCAATTCATTCCTTATATTTACACCAAAAATTCATTATTTTATTCAAAAAACGTAAAAAAAATACTTCGTTTCATTTGGGATTACCTGTCAGTAATCCTTTTTTACCCATTCTGTAAATGGAACGACCCGACTGTTACCTGTCAAATGACGTCACAATAACGCGGGAAAAGATCAACCACTTGAAATCACTTTTAAACGTAAACTTGAAACACTTTTGGCAACAAAACGTTTTAAATATAATAACTAAGCACTTTTGAAAGTGTTGATTTATATTTTACGGGACATACTGACCCAATACAAACAATAAGAAGAACAATAGCTTTCATGTATATTGTTATGCGCTGAATTGCGATCCGAACATATCCGAAGATGTTGCGTTCATCGATAGATGAACGCAGTTGTCGAAAGGCAGTTCATTTAAGGAATGGAAGTTTAGGTGTAAATATATGTTTGTATTTTTTTCATATAGTGCAATATGTATATTTATAGATCATATTAAAACATATACATTATTATATTCAAATTTCGGAAAATATACATTTCGTCTACAGCATAAATTATCGTTCAAACTCTTATCTACAATTATATTTTATTAATTAAATAAGGTTTTAATACAACTACCTTACGCACTCTGTAATCTGATTTAATCACTTATCACTACAATTTCGTGTTAGTGTTTAGTATCATTTTTTTTATTGGGACACTCTTGCACGTACAATACAAACATATGCAATAATGTGTTATGAAAATACACTATTTCAGATGAAAAGTCTGAGGAAACCAGTCAGTGAGTAATATATAATTGTATGGTTATTAACCTAGATTTTACAATTAATTAATAATTTAAATGAAGAAAGCTACTTGAAAATACATGTATGATTGACATGTGATTCATAAATCTACCTTTAAGATACCATTTACCTTTAAGACGCCCGGATGAAACAAATACATCATTCCCGTGAGCAAGACTCTATGAAACACCAGCAGAAATAGATAGGTAACGTTGGAAATTATCAAGCAAAAACTTTTTGCACCTTTTCGAACAAACTGTACAAACGATTGCATAAGTTTATTTTGTATCATATCAAACAAATTGCACGAAATGATTGGGGGTGGGGGTCAAAACATTAACACTTTGATAATTCGGCTAAGTTAGTCAATTATAGTTGTTTTGAAGTAAACTTTCTCATATTAAACAAACATTCGGAACTCTTCGGCCATTTGGATAAAAAACAAAATCGTATGTATATGGACGGTTTACAATGTCGAGTCCTTGCAAGTAGATCGGGAAGTAATGCAGCAGTTAAACTTAATGACATAACTCTTTGGAATCTTAATTGTGTTTGCAATAATATACTTCACTGGAAATCAATTTAAACTTAAATCAACAAATACAAGCTAAAACACTTCATTTATTTAATGATATCATTTAAAAATTTACGAACTACTTTAACTGATGTACCGGCATACATCCGAGGTTGTTTTCGATATAAATGGCCGAAGAGTTCCGAATGATCCTAATTTATAGATAAATTGTACACTTTTAAATAAATGTTCTGTTATGTTCTGACTATCTAAATTACATTTGTTTCCTTTCAGACGAAATTGATAACATACAAAGACAGTAAGTACTATTTACTACACGGGTTCATCTAATTAAATTTCCATTTGATATTGGCATCCGACATTTTCTTTTTTTTTTCATCACAAGAAACTTCTGATATTAAAGTCTGTAAACACTACTAACTTTTTAAACTATCACTGAAGGCGAACGAATTAAATATACATGTTATATTACTATTTTGCATCTTTTAATTACCATTTCGCATACAATACTTGGTTAGTTCCAATGTAGCATAGTTAACCAATTTTACGTTCCTTTTACTTCGATTGTAGACGAACCGAGCAACTTACATCCTCCATCAAGACAACGGAACCGTTACAATACGAAGAGTTAGGCACGAGCGAGAATTCAAAACTATTCACAGAATTAGGTAGCGTTTGGTAGTTGTGGATATTGTCCAGTTAGTTGTTAACAAAAACATATATTTACACTTATGGAAATGCTGTGTAAACCAATCATTTAAAGTAAATACGTTGTTGTCTATGGCGTATACAAGTTGATTTTATCATCAAGTATAAGATAACACTTAAAAATATTAGATTGGGTACATGAACAACAAACTTGCATGGATGGAAATTCATTCCATGATAGTATAACTTATTACAGGAATATATTACATTTATTGTCACGTCTGAACGGTCTAAACCGGTAGTGTTTACCGATACTGGACGTTAGAAAAACTTCATAATACCCTCTTCGTATATCCTTCTATATACATATTACAATCGGAAGTAAGAATAAAATGTATTCAGCACATCCATTTTAAGAACGTAATCATTAATGATTGTTCTGTTTCAGATTGTGCGATATACCAAAATATATGTAACTGAAGACTACCAAAAGGCTGCACCAGTTTCGTTTTATTTTCCTATACCAGGCGCGAGACATTCATGTTTAAATAAAACATGGACAATTTTGACCAGACACTAAATGGTTCATTATAAGTGTATTTAAAAATGCTTAAGAAAGCTTTTGTCATAATACAGAAAACATTTAAAACTGTCGCGAAGGAAATGTATTATTTACTACTCTTTTGTTTTGTACTCTTTTCTTTTGTTCTCTTCTATTTCAAATATATCATTATTTTATTTATAAAACAATAAATAGTGCAATACACATCACTCTACTCATATTAGTTTTCTAATAAATACTTTCTCTTTGTATTTATTGTGAAGTTTTGATAAAGGGTCGTTGTGGTAAAATGAGTGGCCAAAATTAGACAGATGACATTTTATTAAATGTGGCTTTTTAAGAGCGGAAATAACAATGACTGTGAAAAAACTATTTATGAAAAGTATCACAGAGATTGCGATAAACGTTAAGTGTGACAAATGTTTTGTTCATTTGTTGTTGATTTTTAGAGCTTGTATTGTTCATATGTACTACCTTATGCCACCATGTGTGTTTAAGTGACTGGTTTACCTTTGTCTTTGTGTGTCTTTGTTTTCAGTAAATTGTTTTTATCCATTAACTATTATTTCCTCCTTTAAAACCTGTAACTCATTTTTTCCTAAACGTTGCCTGCAGGCTTCCTACCTTAGACGATACGAATAATATAAGTCATTTACCAAGGCAATTCAACTGTATCCCTCGGGTAATGGTTAACTCGAGGAGTGGCTCAAATTTTGTGTATAAACTGATAAGTAGCATCTCTTGTTTATATATCCGATGTGTAGCATCAGCTGAAGTTCTTCTATGACATGGCTTCTCATCATTAACTAGATGTCTTAACTGTCTACTGTATAGTATATATGTAGGATATGTCACTAATTGCCAATTCAACGAGTTCAGGAAATAGGTTGGATAGCGTTTAATTGGCGAGTTCATTCACATATCTTTTGGACAAGTTACATAAAAGTGTGTCTCATATGACGACGAGTGTCAGATTTTTGTAAGCACATGCTTTTCCCGATAAAGAATAGCAAAACCGAGCTACCAGTTTCACCTACGATGCTGATCAAGCGAACACCAAAAAGCAATGCTATTTTCCGCGTTAAGTGCCCGACAGGAAGTTAGTGAAACAAACGACATCACCGATCGTTTCAAAGTTATAAGTATAATTTATACGCAGATAATATTCATGCAGACATGCAGACGTAGAATCCTAAATACAATATAATTTTCTTGGATAAAGATAATATTAAACCGCTCAAAAAATAGATATACATAACATGTTATAAATAAATTATTGACAGGTGGATAAATTACTCTGAATGTAATCTAAATGATCTTTTAATAGACACAATTTTGTTTCGGAAATATTATTCGATATTTTTCATGCATTGTCAGAAATAAACCAGTTTAACCCAGAGATGCTAACAAATAAAATTATTATAGGGAACAACAAACACATAATAATAAGACAACACGCAAAACCTGAACAGCACTTTTTGTTACGGCGAGTGGGTAATTAAAAGTGAGTAATTCATACCACACTAGTTTGATTATGGTTCAATTGACGTTTATAGATTTGCAGACATACGATATGAAAAATGGCGATTACCTCAAATACTATCATATCAAAGTCTGTGTCCTACAGTCAATGCAAAAGCAAAATAGGCTTGTCTTTTAATTGTTCTCAGAATACGCCAAGCATGATTTACAGACAATTAAAGTAAAACAAACACATTGTTGTTTTATTCGAATCAACTAAATAAATAAACTTACAACCAAATAAATGAACAATGGAAACTGGTACTACGAGATGAAAACTAAATTTTAGTTCAAGGACCTTAATCTAAACATCACAATATAAATTTTACAATTACGTTAGCCTAGTGTACTTTTAATACAAAAATTATAAATCATACCTACTTATTCTTTTTTACAGTGTAAACTCTCAAACTCAATTTGTCTCAATTATAAAGAACTTTGATTTTAAAACCATCAGTTTTGATCTCTTTAAACAATCAGAACATTAAACAATAAAACAAATAATACTGCCAATATGTGCTTGTTATATTTAGCATGAAAAACGCACCACTTTGCCAAATTTTCATCACTTTTTAACTATGTCAAATAGAATGGCTCTTATGTACGACAAAATATACGTCTATGAAAAGAAATGTCGTTTCTTGAATTACAACTTGAATGCGTAAGGATTTTTTTACTTACTGTCTACTCATTTGTATCTAAATAATTTATAAAACACTTACAACAAGGAACAATAGATAAACTGCTATTTGCATTGGTAGCCATCAATACAGACATTGTTTTACAATGGAACTGTTATTAGGGTGTGTGTAAAGGATATTCTACTCAGTGGGACCATACCATGCGAAAGCGAGGCTCGAGAACGGTAGGAACTCATTGAGGGTGTATTTCAATTACACCTCCAGCTAATAACATTATTTATTTTTCACCGAATATCTTTATTTAGTAAGACATATATAAATTGTTTTCTGCTACACTGATACACTACAATAATAATTTAATTGAAACTTGTTTTAATTTGCTACAATTTCAGTAATACTAGGGAAATGCTTAAGAGACGCAATTTATGGAGTGACCAAAATATCCGGTTTTGACACTTAACTTATTGATACATGCATCGCTGCTTATGTAGCTTTACGTCTTAAACAATCATGGTATTTTAAAATCATATAATCATGAAAAATGTACATGTATTAAGATGTTTACCGATAATTATTATTGTTTTCTACACGAAAAGCGTACATCAAACACGCTTATCAACAAAGGTAAAAAAAATGTTTAAAATATTGTCATCATCTATTTTTATTCAAACCTGAATCATATATTTTTTTGTTCTTATCATAAACGTCGAATGAGTTAAACATGATAGTGCGTTAAAAAAAAACCTATGTCCTGCGTTTATATGGGATAGCTCAAATTTGTAAATACCAATAGAGAAGTTTTGTCGTTACACTTTCAAATGAAAGCCGTAGCATAGAACCTCCCGAAACACAACTTAACTTGTGACATGGCAAGACGACAGTAAGGATAGCACCTGGGTATTAGGATCGGTACGTATGTCATGGCAAGACGACAGTAAGGATAGCACCTGGGTATCGGGATGGGTACGTATGACATGGCAAGACAACAGTAAGGATAGCACCTGGGTATCGGGATCGGTACTATCGGGATGGGTACGTATGACATGGCAAGACGACAGTAAGGATAGCACCTGGGTATCGGGATGGGTACGTATGACATGGCAAGACGACAGTAAGGATAGCACCTGGGTATCGGGATCGGTACTATGGGGATCGGTACGTATGACATGGCAAGACGACAGTAAGGATAGCACCTGGGTATCGGGATCGGTACTATGGGGATCGGTACGTATGAAATGGCAAGACGACAGTAAGGATAGCACCTGGGTATCGGGATCGGTACTATGGGGATCGGTACGTATGACATGGCAAGACGACAGTAAGGATAGCACCTGGGTATCGGGATCGGTACTATGGGGATCGGTACGTATGACATGGCAAGACGACAGTAAGGATAGCACCTGGGTATCGGGATCGGTACTAGTGTTTGGAATCGGTCAAAAACAATCGATCATCGGTCCACTTAACCGACTGATTAATGATTAATCGGTTGCTAATAAATAACCGTACAAACAGTTAATATATATAACCGAGAAACAGATAAGCATCTATGGGGTAAACATAGTTGATCAATTTTGGCAAAAACACTTAATTTCTTAAACGAAAATGAAAAACTTAGATATTTGTATTAAAAGTAAACAAAAATCAAAGTAATTTAAAAAAAAACCTCAAAATATCCTAAAAAACATAATCCCATCACCCCTCAGGTGAGTAGCTTATTTCTTAAGAAAACATTTTATTGTTTCTCTGTTTAACATCAATTATTTTGTAGCTGTGAATTATTTCTAAACATAAAGGAAAGATAATGACATTTTTCATATTTGTCAACTTTAAAGTTTATGATACAGAAAAAAGTGACAATTTTTTTGCATCTAACAAGAAAATAACAACGTAAACAATGTTACGAATGTCACGGAAACATTCTGCTACAGTTCTCTTTATATACTATCCCAGTTCTCTTTATATACTATCTACCAAAATATCTTCCAACAAATGTAATGTTTCATCTATGTTTCACATAGATTGCAAGTTATAGAAATCAAGTCATGTAACAACAGTATGAACTTGAAAAACAACCACATAGTTCTTAACAAGGTCAATGTATTAAAGTTACAATATATATTAGAATGACTCTGTGTATTTTTTTGTTTTTGTTCCAGAATACCATCATATCAACAAGATCTGACCTTAATCTTGCTCTCTTCTTTGAAATCAAATTTCCTGTTAAGCTAAAAATTCTTTCTGGGCTAACACTTGATGCAGGTATTGCCAAATACTTTTTGGCAAGTATCGATAACTTAGGATATTGAGACTCATTTTGTTTCCACCAGCTTAATGCTGGACATTGGATCAACACTTGGCTCAGACAAATAACAATCCATTTCCTTTTTGGCAAGTTCAGTGAGGTCAAGAGATTTTGTTTCTTTACCAAATATTATGTCATCAAGCCAAGATGTGGGTTCAGTTTTAGAAACATCTTGCTTAGGAGCCTCAAGCTTGACCTTCTTTGGTTGTGTGGGTTTATCTGCACAGATGACATCATTCGTTTCAGTTCTTCATCAAAATTCATATTAGGAAGTGGAGGGTCTGGGTGATTGTTGTTTACCTCTGAAGGCCTTGTTTGTTCTTGTTTTACATTACTTGTTACAGAAAAGCATTTCATTAGCTCTTTATACAACAATTCTATTGCCTCTGCCTTCTCCCCTTCAGTAGCAAAGCACATATGATGCATACTTGGTGTAAGTTTACATGCTATCAATGTTATATCAGTATCAGTTGTCCTATTATCAAGTTGCCCTTTCATCACTATCCTCACTTCCCTAATCATATGGCTATCATTCGCAGATACAGTCAACACTTAGTTCAACTTTTTAAGAGCTGGTAAGATCAAACCATGCGTAGGTATTTTGTCACTGGATAGCATCTCAGTTGCAATTTTGAAAGGTTCGAGCACATTAATGAGAGACTGAACACCATTCCGCTCATTGTAGCTGTACATCTTTGTTTCAAGTTATTTTGTGCGCTTTCCTAAGGCTCCATCTACAACAATCCTTGTCAAAACTGGGAACTACTTGTCCAGTCTCACAAGCTTGTCCAATGAAGAGTTTCATCTTGTGCAAACATCTTGGATAAGATGAAGAGGATTTCCAGTTGATTGAGAAGACAGTAACACTTCTGTAGCATTTATACTGGTATGAAAAAGGTAACAATGGATCTACCTTTATCAATTAGTGTCTTAGCTTCTGAGTTTTCAAGCCCTTTCTTGATAACCAAATTTAATCTGTGACCATAGCAACCGACACGTGGACAGCCCAGCAGATTAATTGCTTTTTTTCATCGGCAGCATTATCTGTCACAAAGATCGAGTCCCGAATGTTCCACACTGCAATCGTCTTAGCTAGTTGTTGGCTAATATTCTCACCAAAAAATAAATATAGATACATAAATGTGCACAATGTTTGTCCAATCGGTGCAGCTGCACAGTTCCAGCTTACCTAAAAATTAAAGACTACCTCGTGCAAAAGAATGACAACAAGTGACAAAGTTTTAAAGTTTATAATACAATTATTGTACAATCAATCATCAATCAGAACTTAATTAGTTAAAATAACATTTTCTTAATTTGTAAAATAAATAAAAGCTAAACCTACTATGTACATATATGCAAACTATCAAACCTGTGTGTGGACCTGTGAAGTGCGATGTACGCAGGATTGCAGAATGCAACTTCCAGTTTGCATCAATAAAATGAGCTGTGACGGTATCAAAACTCTCAGTCTTAATTTACGTCCATGAATCATGTGTGAGTGAAACAATGGAGCAGTTAGCCACAAGTTCAGACAGAATTTTCAGTCCTTTCTGGTATTTCTCCTTCAGTTTTTTTAATAACCAGTTTTCGTCCTGGAACTTTGTATGCTGGTTCAAGTTCATTTACAAAAGACAGAAATAATTAAATCCTTCTCGGTAAAACGTTTTTATCTGTATAAAACTCATTTATTAAAACCTAGCTTCTAACTTGATTCTAGTTGACCACTGACCAGGGTAAATATACAATTCACTTATTCATCTGGTAATATATTCATTTTATCCATCGAATAAAGATATAGAAATATTGAATGTATGTGAAACTTATTCAATGCTTGGTTAATACAAATACTCAAGATCTTCGTTTTGTAATATGCGATATTTCTTCATATTCATTGATAACGTAATACATCATAATTATATTGCCCATCAATCGAAAAAAATATATCTGGGATCTCTGAAAGTTTCTATGTTTGAAATACCAGACAAATGCCCATCACTGAAGTCAAAAATTGTTATTTAGTTTCCATACGTGACACATCGTATCACGTTTAATCACTTTTATCATATGTAACCACAATAATGTATCACAAAATTCATCCTTACACTGTCAGACAAAATGACACTCTAATCGCTTTCATTTGTCTAGACAAAATAAGAAACAAACATTACTACATATAAGATATATGTGCCGCTTTTGAAAGGACATTAGTCATAACGTATAATGATTGTTATGATTATATTGAAACTGATTTGTCCTAATATACCTTAAGACGAAAATATACTTATATAAATCTTCTCGCCAATCGTGTATTGGAGATTCATTTCCATCAAAACAGTCTGTGAATTTTGACAATGACAGGCCTTTATGAAAATTTACGACCACTTCAGAGTTCCAAAGATGAAATGACTGTTATGCACATTTAATATGCAGTCATTTAGCAAAATAATTTAAAACATGTTTAAGGTATATTAGCTGCACTTTTCAAATGTAACATATTTCTGAAAACATTAAAACATATATCAATATGATAAACTGTAACATGTCTTTGATTTGAGAAAACTCACAGACAAAAGATATACATGTAATAGGAAAAACAAAGTAAATGTAGATACACGTTACGCAGGCATCAGGAAATCTATCCCAGGTCATCTGGATGTACATTGGGGGACCATATTCACTGCGCCACTGAAGATATAAACTGGCGTAGGATATTGCAAAACCTATTCACACATTAACAAATTGTGGCAAAATTTGCCAAATATATTAATTAAAGAAAATCTTGTCTTTCAATCAAAGGAAATATACTTGGTAAAGCACATCCACTTTCTGAAGTGGTAAGAAGGTGTTAAAGTAATACATCAATGGATACAAAAGCCAAAAAGTAACATGTGCGAATTAAATTGTGTTTTTTAATTGCTTCCATGGAAAAGATATTTATATGAAAACGTTTCGAATTGTTTGACTGTTGGAACACAAGTTACGTAGACTATTTAAAATCATTTGCTATATTTCGACTCAGTGTTGAAAACATGAGGTTTAATACTCAAACAAGACTGGTATCTTGATTTGTTTTATCATTTATACTGTTTTTTAAACAATATTTTTTCTTGCGTCCAATATTTGTTCTAAACACTGTAATTCAGAGGAACAAATTAAAAGCATGCTGGATAAAAAACATTCGAATTACATCATCTTTGAGGATAAATTGCTCAAAAGTCGATGTCCAACGACTACTTGATTATTGCATAATTGATTAACCAGATTTGAACCAGTCAAAGTCTGCTTAATGGCTTACAAATTACTTCCGAGTTTTTCATGCGGACACAATATAACTTCAAAAGCCATAGACTCTAGAGAATGCCATATTCATTATAACAGTAAAAACTATCAAAACATCTTTGCCTTTGAATGGTATCAACAAAATAAAACTAACGTCGAACATATATACCCATTAGGTCACATTCATATTATTTTATGGGAATTAACTCAGAAACAAATAATTATTCATGTGGTAGAAGGATCAAAATATGTTTGACAACCAATTTTGAATGTATCAATTAAAATCGTTTTTTTTTAGTTTATACACACGATTATTGGCGTTGAGTACAATCTTCGAACAACCCTAGTCCTAGAATTGTAAATAGACTTATTGGCAAGGTGAAAACAGTTGTTTAATTTAAATAAGAAATGCAAATGGTCAATAGTAACACTGCAAAATACTATATCTGGCCAATGTTAAAGATATGCTGCCTTCCTATAACCGATCAAATTTATTTAAGTTATACTATGACCATAACCTATACATTCTGTTCGCCTTATGTCATCCAGTATAGAAATTTGAAAACAACAATAGAAACATGTTCAACAGTTATTATATCAATCCAGTTTGTATCCGAAGTACACGTGCTCACGTATATTGACTCTGATATTCATTTCATCCGATTACTTTCTTTTTGATAACATGTGCCGTGTAACTCACATGAGTTTCTCTTGTAAATTTAACAATTATTTTTTAAAATTTTCTAACATAACTATATCAATATGATGTCACTGGTCATGTGAAGGTCACGTATATGATTGTCATAATTGCACCAGATGTAAAGCAAATGTCAAACTAGCACAACTCTATCCTAGATCCTTCAGCACCATTACAATAATCCCTATCCGAACAGCAGAAACATAGAGTACATCCACTTATCTTATACTGTTTGGGTGTGGCTATACACTTAACAAACTCGTCCATCCTGGTCGCATGACACAGTTTGTCACTACACGTGCGTATCACAGAATCGTAATGCGTGACGTTGTCAAACATCTGATACTGGACTTTCTGTAAAATGATACAAACATTCATGGAAACATATTATATACCATAAACATATAAAAGTCAAGCCAAAAACAACGACCTCGTCTTTAAACATTAATATAACTTATATCCAAATAACAGTTTGATACATTAATCTCTGACTAAAAGAATGTGTTTTGCTTGATCAGTAGTTAATAATTTTATGGTTATTGGTGTTTGTTTAAGCACACATACCATACACTGTTGGTTTCCACCTTTACAGTCGACCTTGGTAGCCTTGTAGTTATATTCAGGGTCAAGGTCACAGTCTATATATATATATATATATATAGTGTAATAAATATTATATGATATAGTATTAACGTTTTTCTTATTTTTGTATGTATCAAAATAGTCGTTCTTTGTTAAGTAACTAGACACAAGTTTCTTAAATATAGATACCATCAAGCACGAAATATTAGCACATGGAAATTTTGGTTAACGGTAGTTGTTCTTTTATATATAACAAGCGATCCTGATTAGTGATTTTTTTATGATTTTCACCATTGAAACACAATCGAGATAGCATTTATTTTCAAACTGTATTTCTTAAACAAAAACAAATTTTAACTTAATATCCACGTGATGTAAATAGTTCAATAGACCTGCAATTGAAATGATATGAAAGGGAACTCTCTTCAGATCTTGACATACTTGTTATAAATCACAAATATGGCATGATTTATATATTTCAAACAATAAAGCTTTCGGACTAATTTGGAAGTAGTTAAACTTTTTTTCCAAATAATATGTGAACAGTCAAGCTGGAATGAAGGTTACCCCAACATCTCAAAATCACAAAATAATGCCTATTTACTGAGTCGTTGTTGCTATATACCATCAAATGTTTTGCTTGATCTCAAACGATAAAACAAACACATGCGTCCTAATATACTGATTTAGAACATATAGCGCAGACAATACGTAAAACAATTGGGAACACAGTTGGGAATTATCCAGGTATTTCATAACGGTCCTTTGCTTTTTACCATCTCAAAACTTGCATATCATGAACACTTTTAATGCATCTACACATTGAACTCGATTGTTAAATTGCATGACATTTATTTAATAGCACTGACAAAATCAAATTTGCATTCGTTGATTGCGTTTTCAATTTTTTTATGTTTCCTGTAACTTCTGTTTCTTGTAATACTCATGATCCGCTGACAACGTTTAAGGGCGAATTTCGGGGCAAACGACACTCGATAACAATCCTTGTCGCGCTGTGACTCTATTCTCTTGTTCATCAATTATCTTTGCCAGTAAAGATTGCTATGTTTCATATCGGATATTGGACACACTATCAACGAATGAAGAAGCAGTGTCTTTACAATCGCTAAACGAGTTATTAAGAACCACTGGGCGTTTTCCAATAGCACTAGTGTTCAAAAGCTAAATAATTGTAAACGTGTATTGACACATAAGTTTCGGTTTGAGAAATCATGGGAATCAGATGTTGCATATTTGTAATTAGCCTGTTTTCTCCAAATTGATTATGGTAATCCCATGCTTAGTGGTGCGGCGGGGAATCGAACATGCGATTCCTGGATTGACAGTCAAGTGTGTTACCACTAGACCACGAATCCGCCACATACGACTACCGGAAGTAGTTTGTGCCAAATAATACCTCAGTTATAGTGTCATTTTTAAACAATTAATTAAACGTGTTAAAAAGAACTTGAAAGAAAAAGAATCATTAAATTAATTAATTGTGTATTTCTTTTAAAGTTTAAGTATACACCATGTTAGATAATCAGCAGATCAAATGAACCAATTAACTTTGTTAAAATTTTAATAATGTTATTATAAAATATTTGATTGATACCAATTTGTCAATATTTATGAATGTTCTTCATAAACCTTTGGATGACATTTCCACACCTAATTTGCTTGCAATCAGCTGAAATTGGCTTCATCAAAACTTTTTTTTTATATTGTCGTCTTGTAGCAGCGCGAAACAAAATTAACTTAAACAACCCAGCGGAAGTAAATGTGCTATGCCAAAAATCGTTTCTCATAATACCCTTAAAACATGTTATTGAAAAAATTCGTTCTTAAAACATATTCAGAAATTATTCAAAAAGGATGTTATGATAAAACTGACATTTTGGTTTTTAAC
This sequence comes from Mya arenaria, assembly GCF_026914265.1. Lineage (NCBI taxonomy): Eukaryota > Metazoa > Mollusca > Bivalvia > Myida > Myidae > Mya > Mya arenaria. The sequence continues at coordinate 54,197,154 of NC_069122.1, read as the reverse complement.
CTCTATGGAAAAATGAATTGTTGTTAGGGACATTCCTATATATTGTGGGGCTTTTTTATAAACTTTATCACTCATCGACTTGCAGCAGTTTTAAATGAAATAGGTTAGCAAGCGCTCAACCATTTGTTAATGTCATGCAAGTGTCCGTTATTATATTTCTTCTCCGTATCATTATACCTTACGCATATAATTACTTCAACATATTTGCAAGCTGCAGTAATTGAAATTACGAGATGTTCAACACATAGAGTTGCACTTTACGATTACACTTCACTATCTACTTGCATATTTATTCGTCAGGCATATGCTGCTTTGCTCTTCAACGCCAAACCATTATGTTGCTTAACAATTCGATTACCAAGCATTATGTTCTTTCTACCCTTCTACTGCTTCACATTGTGTTGCTTTACACTTCGATCACCACGTATTATGTTCTTTTTAATTTTACTCTTCAACTGCCACCCATTGTGTTGCTTTACACTTCGATCAACAGACATTATGTTATTTTACCTCTTAAACTGTCACACATAGTGATGCTTTACACTTCGATCACCAGGCATTACGTTATGTTTACTCTTCGTTTGTCACACATTGTGATGCTCTACATTGAAATCAGAATATAGTGTAAGTATCAATAACACCGGATATTGTTGTTTAACATTTAAATCGGAATGAAGCGTCAATTTCAATCACACCGGATTGTGTTGCTCAACATTTTATTAGGACTATAGTGTACGTTTCAATCACACCGGATAATGTTGCTTAACATTTAAATCGGAAGGAATTTATTTAAAGAATCAACTAAACCGCATTTTATTTCCTAACGTTTCAACCACAATTCTCGTATTGTTCTGCTACACGATTCAAACTTTGTGCTTTTCTTTTCTCTTAGCGGCAGTATAGTTTTAGCCATAAAGTAACAGTTTTCACGAAAAATCGAATCGCAAAATAAATTACATTTTATTTGTTGTAAGCTGACCTTACTTATTTTTTCCAGTGATGAACAGAAAATGTGCCCACAAAATCCCGCTGAAATGGCAATGCTAAGCGTGTTGATCATTACTTTATTAAGCTGTACGTGACTTTTCCTGTGCGAGCTAAGCAATTCTGTGAATTCAAATTGACGACCTGCTACATTTGATCAACTAAAGTTGGGTGAAATGTCAAGCTACATTTCTCTTCGACAAGAAATGCCAAAAGGGAGATGCTTGCGTGTTGAAAATATAAATGCCAATCTATTTAAATATGTAAATTATTCTATGTGTCAGAATTTGTCTTCTGAATGAACTTGCTCTTGCTTAAAATACTTGTATTTTCGATAAATCAAACAATCATTGATTCTCAAATAAGACGTTTTAACTGCAATTCATACCCTTTATACATGCGATTGTCGGAGAATGGAGAAAATAATGGTTTACGTCATAAAATATCATATTCGAACGCGTTTTCACATATAAATACATATTTAAAAAAATGAAAGCATCAATCTTATCCAAACTTAAGTTTAATATTTATCAAAAACTATTTTACACTTTAATCAAAGTGGAACTATGAACGTGTGCATCATATACAGTCAAGAATTGTTATAATATGTGAAAAAGAAAAGTTATAATAAGAAGATTGAATATTCTTATTCTAAAATAGATTCCTCCCGTTCACCACCAATTTGTTTGAGATGCTCCAAAGAGAGCCTTTCAGACTTCATATATAGAATTGTTCGTATAAACAGAATTTGCAGAGATTAGCATCAGTAAAAATATCGATCACTGCAGTGATACTAATGTCTTTTTATCTTTGATAAATTAGAGTTATTTCCGATGGTCCTAAAATTGAATTACTTTCCTGGCAAATATACACATACGTTAAGGTGGAGTCCCAACACTGGCGGCAACAAGCTCTTTAACATCTAGAATAATACAACGGCAAATTTCGGCATTTACGGAGCAACAATTAAACCCTACAGATATGTTTAATAAAAATGAATAAATAAAGTGTTAATCGTTTAAATGAAGTTTTATTCAAGAATAAGAGCCGACAAACATTTCATTATCACATGAATTCCAATAGAAACAAAATTCTACCCAATGTCAATAAAAATCAATCTTATTTGTTGTAAAACTGTTTAACCGGTCAGATTGCAATGGGAAATGTTGTTGGTATATGTATGCAGTGCGAGTAAACATCTTATTTAGAAGTAAACGACGAGAGTGATCCTCCCGACCGAAATCTCCATTGTTAAGGCCATGAACATCTGAACAACCTATCTAATCATAACTAATTTTAACATAATCAATCAATTTGGATCCTACACGTTCTTTTCAATGACAATGACTATGCACGGTCATCTACTGCATACAAATAAATCTTCGTGTTGTTACGAAAATGTTCAGTATTTTTCCATTAACACCAATTGATTGACACTTTCAATTTCAACACTCATGAATAAACACCTATCACAACAGCAAAGTGTGGTGAACAAAAATATTTTACGAATTCTATACGCCATGCAAATGGTTTTGACAATTGCAGGACTTACATAAATATAATACCTGTATGAAGTGTATATTGGTGTAGCTGAGTTTGTAGCGACAAGTATCTTTGCAAAGTCGGGTCCACACTCTTTCTAAGAGGGGTAAGATGTCGCAGGGACATTTGTCAACTTGTCAACGTGTTTGTCATTATTTGTTTGTCATTATGTGTGTCTATGCTCATCCATTAAAATACAAACATCACGTAATCTATTGTATTTTTATTTCATATGCACAGAAATTAGGGCGTCGGGTTTGTGTATCATTTAATTAAAATAAGATGACATCAATAAATATTGATATACCTATAGCCTGTCCTATCCATAATGCGCATTCCACAAATATATTGCTATATTTCTTTATTCTCCTCACATTGACAAATAATGCTCGCATTCAAGAGGTAATTTGAAAATATAAATGCAGACATATTCAGTGTTAAATGTGGTTCTGATGTGTTTGGCATTTAAACTCAGGTTTCCAGTATTGCTATGAGCTTGATTTTGCAGATTTGAAAAAGGTCAGACGAAATGTAATCAAATAAGTGTACCTTTAAAATATTTATTATTTATTCTATGGCCATGTCTCTTCTTTTCCAATTTATTTTATTCACGGAAAAGTAATGCAAAACATTTACCAATTTGCAACGTTTAAAGTGCATCGAAACTAAAGAGCAAATTTATACCTCTGTTTGAAAACACTGCTGAACCTGCATTAAAGTGTTCAAACGAACTGTAATCAATCAGTTTTTCACCATAATGCATCCATAAACGGAGACCTTGCGCTCGATAAAATGTCTTTTTAACCGTTTTTGCTGGCTTCGGTGAAACCAAAGCTGTTCTAATAGCAATATGATTTAATTTTAAATTTAATTTTGCTCTTGCTTAAAATACTTGTATTTTCGATAAATCAAACAATCATTGATTCTCAAATAAGACGTTTTAACTGCAATTCATACCCTTTATACATGCGATTGTCGGAGAATGGAGAAAATAATGGTTTACGTCATAAAATATCATATTCAAACGCGTTTTCACATATAAATACATATTTAAAAAAATGAAAGCATCAATCTTATCCAAACTTAAGTTTAATATTTATCAAAAACTATTTTACACTTTAATCAAAGTGGAACTATGAACGTGTACATGATATACAGTCAAGAATTGTTATAATATGTGAAAAAGAAAAGTTATAATAAGAAGATTGAATATTCTTATTCTAAAAAAGATTCCTCCCGTTCACCACCAATTTGTTTGAGATGCTCCAAAGAGAGCTTTTCAGACTTCATATATAGAATTGTTCGTATAAACAGAATTTGCAGAAAATAACATCAGTAAAAATATCGATCACTGCAGTGATAATAATGTCTTTTTATCTTTGTTAAATTGGAGTTATTTCCGATGGTCCTAAAATTGAATTACATTCCTGGCAAATATACACATACGTTAAGGTGGAGTCCCAACACTGTTGTCGACATGTGGTCCATTTGTTCCACTTTCTTAGGGCGGCAACAAGCTCTTTAACATCTAGAATAATACAACGGCAAATTTCGGCATTTACGGAGCAACAATTAAACCCTACAGATATGTTTAATAAAAATGAATAAATAAAATGTTAATCGTTTAAATGAAGTTTTATTCAAGAATAAGAGCCGACAAACTTTTCATTATCACATGAATTCCAATAGAAACAAAATTCTACCCAATGTCAATAAAAATCAATCTTATTTGTTGTAAAACTGTTTAACCGGTCAGATTGCAACGGGAAATGTTGCTGGTATATGTATGCAGTGCGAGTAAACATCTTATCTAGAAGTAAACGACGAAGGTGATCCTCCCGACCGAAATCTCCATTGTTAAGGCCATGAACATCTGAACAACCTATCTAATCACAACTAATTTTAACATAATCAATCAATTTGGATCCTACACGTTCTTTTCAATGACAATGACTATGCACGGTCATCTACTGCATACAAATAAATCTTCGTGTTGTTACGAAAATGTTCAGTATTTTTCCATTAACACCAATTGATTGACACTTTCAATTTCAACACTCATGAATAAACACCTATCACAACAGCAAAGCGTGGTGAACAAAAATATTTTACGAATTCTATACGCCATGCAAATGGTTTTGACAATTGCAGTACTTACATAAATATAATACCTGTATGAAGTGTATATTGGTGTAGCTGAGTTTGTAGCGACAAGTATCTTTGCAATGTCGGGTCCACACTCTTTCTAAGAGGGGTAAGATGTCGCAGGGACATTTGTCAACTTGTCAACGTGTTTGTCATTATTTGTTTGTCATTATGTGTGTCTATGCTCATCCATTAAAATACAAACATCACGTAATCTATTGTATTTTTATTTCATATGCACAGAAATTAGGGCGTCGGGTTTGTGAATCATTTAATTAAAATAAGATGACATCAATAAATATTGATATACCTATAGCCTGTCCTATCCATAATGCGCATTCCACAAATATATTGCTATATTTCTTTATTCTCCTCACATTGACAAATAATGCTCGCATTCAAGAGGTAATTTGAAAATATAAATGCAGACATATTCAGTGTTAAATGTGGTTCTGATGTGTTTGGCATTTAAACTCAGGTTTCCAGTATTGCTATGAGCTTGATTTTGCAGATTTGAAAAAGGTCAGACGAAATGTAATCAAATAAGTGTACCTTTAAAATATTTATTATTTATTCTATGGCCATGTCTCTTCTTTTCCAATTTATTTTATTCACGGAAAAGTAATGCAAAACATTTACCAATTTGCAACGTTTAAAGTGCATCGAAACTAAAGAGCAAATTTATACCTCTGTTTGAAAACACTGCTGAACCTGCATTAAAGTGTTCAAACGATCTGTAATCAATCAGTTTTTCACCATGATAATGCATCCATAAACGGAGACCTTGCGCTCGATAAAATGTCTTTTTAACCGTTTTTGCTGGCTTCGGTGAAACCAAAGCTGTTCTAATAGCAATATGATTTAATTTTAAATTTAATTTGCTTCAGCTCTTAGAATTATTGAAAGGTTTTTAATGTACCTGCGCAGGGAGATTATCACGTAATAGTATAGCTATTGTTGTAAGAGGTCGCTTATTTAAAAGTTCAACAAGCATATGGAGTAAAATAACACTGTCTTTCAATCAATTAGATCGTGTTCATTTAAAGTACTCGAATCAAATACGGCTCCAAATGGAAGACTCGATAATCCTATAATTTATCGGTAAAGGAATTTGATGATGATATGGTTTGTTTGCTGTGTTTGTATACAATATTTGACTTTATTTACATATTCAATTTCTGCGTGGTATGACGTTTACAATAAATGCTTGGTAGGAAGTTTCCTTTCGTTGTCCGCTACCATATAACATATGGCTTTTTCTTTTTGTGTTTATTTTGGTTTCTAGCTTGGTGTGACGTATCGGAAATTGTGCGATTTTCCTCTGAAACGGAACAGTTTCGGACTGGAATATACACATTATAATTATCCTAGTCACGCTGTATTTCCACGTTGTTCTTGCTCCTTGAGCTTTGTGACACTAATCATGTCAATTGTTTGAACTTTGGTTTGTGGTCTTTTTAAACAATAATGATGGATATTTTGCTTGAATATAAATCTAGACAACTTTTTTCAGGTATTACTTCATAAAAGACATTGAGTCGGAATTATATACGAAAGCAAAAGACAATTTTGTTTCGCCAGTTGCTGGTTTCCTGCAAATAATGTCATATACGTTGTCTTTTGATTGGCAATTTCACACAACAATTAATTGATGTAGAAATCAATACCCCGCCTAAAGTCGAAGGTCACCAACATAGCGTGGTCCTCACTTTTTTCTCAAAACTGACCAGTATACAAGAAAATCAGTCTGACAATGAGAGCGTTTGGATTCTCATTTTTCATGAAACATTGTATCATAAAACAAAATCTTAAATTTGTAAAACGTTTTTCTTTCAATGGCAATACAAATTTGATTTGTTTACACTTTGACCCTATCCATTATACTTTCAAAAATGGCAACTAATTTAATTATGACAATGTATTCATGCCCTGTTAAAATAAAAAAATAAAACAATCATCCATTTTTTTGGAATATGTATAATTAATAATATTTTTTGTTGAATGTTTATAATATATCAGCATTATAAAAGAAATATTTTTAGAAACTGTCTCTCTTCTTACCGGCGTAAGAACGAAGTTTTATGGCATTTGCGATTAAAACTGTGCGTGAGGGGCCTCCAATTCGGGATATTTGTTTAAATAACTAAGAATAACAATAATTTTCCGGAAATAAGCAGAAATGAATAAAAACACTAGTTGCAACTAGTGAAAATATGTTGTTGTTGATTTTTTTTTCATTCTGTGGCACATGAAATAAAATACGATTTTACACAGATCTCAACTAACATCCTCATTTATCTTAAATCAATACTTATGTAAGAGTGACAGTCTGGATACCTAAAATGCGTTCGGGTTTAAGGTGATTTTCTTTGCAATTAAGCGCAAGGTACGTTTATTGATTGATTCAGACATTTATTTATTATTATTGTCATATCAATGACATGCAACAACTTATCACATGATGTTTTATATTTTTCAGACATGTTTGTCATTGATTACACCATACCTACACCTACTACTACTAGGCCTTTAACGTGTTATTCAGTATAAAGCCAATTTACTGCGTATTGAACGTGTTTTATAGTAATTGAGCTCTTTCATCTGCCAATGAATGCAAACTTATAAATCATTGTTGAAACTCTTACGTGGACGTAAATTGTATGTAATGGCCTGCAATTGTCATAATGCATAATACCATTTTGATGAAAAAAGCATGAGGAGACTAAGACTATAACTTCTCAATCATATGAGTTCGGAAGCATAGCGATTTAGTTTATGTTCATCTCATGATATTTCGAGACAAATCTGTTTCATGACAATTACAGCATTCCTTTCAAACGATAAAGGATGTCTTTTCAAACACGACATGTTCATAAATATCTGTTGCTATAGTTGCCAAAAGACAAATACGAAAAATGAAAAAAAATGTTTAAAGTGTTTTATTGTCTTAAAGACTTTTTTTAAAAACATTATTTCAGTTATTTATTGTAAAACATGACATAACAATATGTTGCACATTCCGAATTCGAATTACACTACCTGTCTCCAGTGATGGAAGATCGGCTGGGATTTCAAACATCGATTGAATGGAGATCACATCAGATAAGCTTTTAATTAATCGTCAATATTATTGTTTTCGTTTGCTATATTAATAATTATTCTGAAATTTTGCAATTTACTGAAAAGTAACTTTACCTATGGTGTGCTTGTTTCAATATGAAACATTTTTACAAAGAAGGATGAAAATATTCCCGCCTTCCAGCTATACATATATTCATTGAATCTTTTCTGCTCATTTACAACATATGAGGAACGTAAACTATAGTTACAGTACTCACTTACTTCATTTAAAGTACATGCTTTATCTTAAACCATTGGTTTCTTCTGTGAAAAAAAAAATATGTTCACTGTCGTACTTTCAATAGATCCATTTTTAAGAATCATCAGGGATACAAATTTGCATTTAAAGTTGTCTTTATGAAGCTTATCAAATGTGTTGTATAGTACATGTATTATGATCATACGTGTTTAAGTTTCACTAGAGAACAACATTCTGGGAGACTAGTTCCTTATAAGAAAATTTGCCATACATTATATCTCTTAATATACTTTTGATGCCTGGGACGATATGTTCTGGAATAGCCTTGCTAACTATTAAATAATATACGATAAATGAATGTAAAGAAAATGTAATTCAGAAAAGAGGATTGGAGTTTATAAAATTTTCAATTAAAAAGTAATGAATTTTATGTCACGGGGGAAATTATATAACCACTAATGAAATAAATTTTCAGCTTTGGCGCTGGAATTAAATTACTTTTATTATCCAATTGTGAGTATATTTTTTTAGAAATCAAGAAGTCATACTCATGTTTCGGAATAAAAGGTCAATTGCATGATAATTTCTTACCTGGATTTAATTTGACAAAACAATTGTATGAGTGTGTCCTATTGTATAAATGTTTGTTTTTTTGCTTTTCCCTTCACTGCTTGCCATTCTATCCTTTCTCATTTTATGAAGGCAATACACTCTATGACACTCTGTGAATTAATTTGAATTGCTTTAAAACATTATTTTTCTTTTGTTTCCGTCATGGACGTATTTATCTCACTTTCGACTAATAATTGGCGAAAAAGACTTGTTATTTTGCGAACCTACGATATAATATTTGATAGTTTATTAAAGTCTCACCAATACAACATATATACATCACCTATTAAATATACATTAAAATATGCATTGCCACTCAGTATATGAGTTATAAGAGACTATAGCACACACACAAAAAACATAAAACTACATATTACTTATTTAACATCTAAAATCGATATATACAAAAGTAAGAAACTAGAAACCAATGCTAATCTTGTTTTAAATCTTAGTTAAATTAAACAAAATAAAATACTGAAAACATGAACGCGCACAAACGTGCATACTTACGAAATGGGTGTAAACAATCGAATATCACCCCGGTCAGACCGTAGATGAACTGATAAGCACTCATTTCTAGCTTAACATAAAATAACACAATAATTTAAGTTTAAAAAACAACAACAATATTACTTACACAAATAAAACATCCTATAAGTAAGAATATCGTTGCAGGTTTTGGCACTAAGTCTCGACAACATGTTATTTGATAAAATAAAAGACAACTTATCTATATCGGACATACTTTGAAATAATGGATTAAATGTGTTCGCCTTTTCTAACAATGGCATTAACATGAATTTCTGATTCAACAGAATTGCAAAAAGGGCAAAGACGATAATTTAGGGCAAGATTTTCATATCGGCCAGTTTCCACTCGAATAGGGGCTACCCCGCATCTAAATTTACTTAACGCTGCCCTTTTGGCGGCATAATCAATTTACAATAATTTTCAACAGAATAGTTGATTTTGTACTTGCAATAGTTTCTTAACTTATTTCCACCCCTTCCACGTATACCTTTTGGTCTATTAATAGAATCATGCCACTCATTGATATACGCTGGCATCATTTTATCATATATTTGGCTAACAACGGTGGATTTTGGTACATGGTCATTCATATTAGTATATATATCCAAGTCAAGGCTTACCATCTTCTCATTTACATATTAAAACCAAGATTTGTATGTATTACATGCCTTGCCGTTTGCTCAAAGAGCTATTCGTTTATTGATACGAGACACAGGTGTATTACACAACCTAGACCAATATCCGACTATAGATTTCCATTGATATGATAACAACGCGATTTGAAATAAAATGTTATGTTTCACACAAGAATTCACAGCGCGGTATTTATTACACGTCCACAAGAATAACAATTATAAAGTGTTTAACTACACGAGCATGTCTTTTATTTACAAAAGCAATAATTTTATACTTTTTGACGTTAACAATATTGAGCTTTTTGTCGACATAAGTAACATGACGACCAATGCGTTTTATTTTCAGCTTTTTATTTGAACTTGTGTCCAGTAAACGAAGAGAGATCTTGATAGTTTAAGCATTTATTGCGTCAAAGATTGACAGAATTCATACAAATTCTAATGATTATATACCACATAATTATAAACAATGCAATACTGTTTAAGGTTGTACCTTTAATTATGTAACACAATGACCCTCGCCAATAATAATTCATCTTTGTTTAGGCCATTTTCTTTCTGTAGCTACTATGTGGTCAACATTTCAAAGCGTTTATTTTAATTCAAGCTTCATTACCGTTACCGGCAGGTATCGATTAGATATTCTGAGAATATATGGGACAGTCAATCGCTTTAGCATATGTTAAAAAAGGCCCTAAGACTTGAATAATAATTATCAAATGACCTGCCTTTTGCTAAACTCATATTTTACTTCGTACCGTCGAAGATCAATCGTCTTCAAACCCAGGTCAATGGCTTATTTAAGTACTGTCCAGAAAATAGTTTAATTATCATGTTTTCTAAAATCCTTAAAATCATTTGAACTAGTTAAATTCTACTTCACTGAAACTATTGATTGACAAGCCCCTTTTTGGCAATAGCCAGTAAAATACTTTCATTATTGTCACGTGAGGTTAAAAGTATCACGTAATATCATTAAACTATTTAGGTTGATTAAGAAATAGTTCTGAATAATCAACTGCAACTGGGGTGAATTGGGAAATATAGAACACTTTTCCGGAGCTTGATAGTTAGTGATTTAAGAGTAAAAGTCTGGGTCTGTTTCTGGTTAGGAGTGTGGGTTATATTTTGCAAAGTAATTAAAATCTGAGAGAATGTAATTGGGTTTAAATCTTCAGTACTTGGGTACTCGATTACTCGGAAAAAATGAATTTGTTTTCTGGAAAGACAAGATCGTATATACATGTATCGTTCATGGAATATATTGTGCGTTGGTCGTATTACTGGTCATTTTCATCTTCAAATTAGACTTTCATTAAATACTTTAAAGCTGCACTCTCACAGATTGAACGTTTTGACAACTTTTTTATTTTTTGTCTTTGAACGAGCCAAATTTTGCGAAAATGCTTGCAAACCAGTCATTTATGACTGCTGACAAAAAAATAGATCGCAGATTTTTATATTCTAGTTCAAAAATTGCTGTTTTATGCATTTTTTTAAACCGTTAGTAACGGTTTAAGCCATAAAACATGAATTTTCGAAGGGAAATATGAAAATCTGCGATCTGATCTTTCGTCAGCCATCTTTTATCATTGGTTTGCAGATATTAACGCAAAATAAATTCTCTTTACAAGACAAAAAATAAAAAATGTTGTAAAAACGGTATATCTGTGAGAGTGCAGCTTTACCAGAAAATTAAATGGAAAACAAATGCTGTTTCATGCTTTTAATTTTGTCTTTTTCATTTCACTTTAATGATTTTATATATAAATATGCACTCAATCAGAATTACAATGAACGAAAATTAATAGCATACATAAAAATAATGAACTGTATTATTGTTGTTTACATCATTAATATTCATAATTCTTGATATAAGATATCAACCAATCAATTGTGATAATCATTGCAAAAATAGTTAAAATACGCCCATTAAGAATTCAATGTAACGGTTACGGTCGCTACTCGTTCGCTCGTTAGCGTCCATTGTTTGGTGCAATAGATAGATAGATATCTTTTATTCCTCCAGGTTGGAGAGCAAAACATATATACATATACAGAAGGTTAATTACAACAGTGTGTATATGGATTATTGCAATATCATTGCAATATACAAATAAACATATACAAATGACATAATACAAAAGTGATAATAGTACTGTCAACATACAATGACATTAATAGCTTGTATATATATATATAGTTTGTAAAAAGAAATTTTAGCGGTACTAATTTATATTCAAACTAACATATAACATACTGCAATATCGTAATAAGCCGCAGTTCTATATTACAGCCAGTGGCAAGGTTGTCTTAACGAAAATCGAAAATTAAGACATTTAAGCTCAGGCTAATAAGTATGATATTGGCACCGCGTTAACTTAGTAATCTGCACAATGAAGTTGCCAGGTTCAAATGGCGAAGACTTCTACCGATGTTGTCAGTAGAAATTTTCAAAATGAACTGACACTGTTCGTTGCTATTGATGTTTAATATTTGTAAGAACAGCGTTTGACTTAAATCACACAACGCACCCCAAACTAGCTTTCTTTTAGTCTCATTAGCAGGGCAAAAGCATAGTACGTGTTCTGTAGCATTCTCTGTAAGCAAACCGCATCGGCTGCAGCGCATTACAAATTGTTTTGAAAATAACTGTCCAGCAGCTTTAAGAAGTGTGGTGCATATTATCGTTCTATTATTTTCGTTCCTCGCAACAGTCCAGAGTTTTGAACAGTGGCCATCCGCAATGATATTTGGATATAGCCATTCATTATCAGGCACCAGAGTGTTTAACAATGATGTTTTCACATATATTTGCACGTTTCTCTTCAGTATATGTTTCCAATTCAACTTTGAAGGAAATGTCCCGCAAATAAGATATTGTTCTAAAACATTATGCAGCCCGTACTTGTTTAAAATTCTCACAATATCTTGTATAAAACCAAGGCGCTGTTGTTCGCCGTTTGAAAAGCGAACAAGACGATGGATAAAAATAACTTTCGCTAGGTAGTTATCCTGCAAACGACATAATTGGCCGAACATGAGCAGCCTTTTATGATCGATGTATGTTTCTATCGGTAACGGATCCAGTGTAAGAAGAGCAAAATTTACATTGACATATTTTGGCATTTGTTGGATGTGCTTTAAACAAAATCTATGCGCACGCTCCAGGTGTAATATTTCACTCGACGAGTAGGTGTTCCATGTCTCACACCCGTATAGGGCCTTTGGGAGAACTGCTGAAATATATATTGTTCTCAATGTCAGAGGGTTCAATTTTTTTTTTGTAACCCAGAGTTTAGGACATTCAAATACGATCCACGCAATTTAGTACACGCTTCGCGCATTGTTTGTTTCGATGAAAGATTTTTGCCCGTTATAACTCCAAGGTGGGTATAATTGTCACATTCGTTGATCTTGTCAGGTCCAAGTTCAAAACAGCAGTCAAGTGGATGACTGACTTTTTCGTTGAACACGAGGACTTTGCATTTGTCTGGAATATTGGCAACAGATGACTAACATTTGATCCATGGCTGATTTCGAGAATGATAGTAGTACCATGTCATCTGCTACAGTTGGTGAACTCATGTTTTGACCATAAATACACAGTCCCAAGCCACTATGTTCTATTTGCCTTATAAGCCCATCGATAAATACTAGGTACATAATCGGCGAGCACTTCCGGCCCTGTGGGCAGCCTTGTAACACGGGGAAGTCATCTGACATAAGACCTTGATTTTTTACACAGCTACGAGAATGAAAAGTAGTTCCTTCATGGCAATTAACGAAGTATCATCAATGTCACACTGTTTAAGTTTAAATAATAGCCCAAGGTGCCACACATTGTCAAAGGCCTGACGGCCATCTAAAAAACACAAGTAAACGAGTGACGATTTTTCTTTAGCAAAATGTAGGCTTTCGCACAAGACGAACGATGTCATAATACATGCAAGTCCCTTTTGAAATCCACCTTGCTGTTTACTGAGGTTTTCTAACAGTTTATTTTCGCATCTTTCTAACACAACAGCTTCATACAGTTTTAGAATAGATGAGGACGAGGTAATAGCGCGATAATTGCTAGGCTCATCTTTTCGCTTTTTCCCGCATTTGTGTAATGAAATAATGACCCCTTTCTTCATTTTTATTGGTATATATCCACACCTCAGTATACTTGAGAACATACTTGATAATACAGGAGATATAATTTCTTTTGTGTTCTTTAAATGTTCATATACAATGCCGTCATCATTTCCCGCTTTTCCGTTCGGTAGAGTCCCGATTATTTTGCGCACAACATCACTTGATACAAATGCCTGCGGGTCTGGTTTTATCGATTTCAAAGTTTCTGCAATACTTGTTGTCACTAAACGTTCCCATTAATTATCCAAATACTGGGAATTCGATTGTGAATAAAGGTTTTGAAAGTAAAGTCCCCACCGGTTTGTTTGACCCTCGCGGCTTCTGTGAACTACACCATCAAATTTTATACCGGCACTGTTCCCTTGTATTGATGTGCTTTTAGCAGATTTATAGTCGATAAATTCACTCGACTCCTTTGTTCTTGGCCTTCCTGCTCGCAACCACTCACTTCGTACGTCTTTCATGACTTTATGTACGTCGGAAAGTTTTTCCGACCAATACGGTTTAAGGAAGGAACAGTAACGTTTTCTTGGTAATGACTGATTAGCGTATTCAACTAATTTATCGCAAACAATGCTGTAAGCGTGATCAAGATCATCTTTACAGAGTTCATTGCACTGAATATCCTTAAGATTCTTGTCAAGTTGCACTAGGCTTTGATACTCCCTTATTTGTTCGGGATTACTTTTTCGCCAGTTAACACCACTCACATTTACATTTTCAAGATTACATTCATACAACAGTACATCAGTATATACACAACATAAAATAGGCCGGTGCCTAGACACGTTTAAACAATGATCAGTAGCAATTTCACAATGCATTACCAAATCAACATGTTCATAAGGTAGGTATATATAGTCAATCATTGAGCGGGAATTGTTGTCATATGAAACAAATGTATCTGTTGAACCCGAACATAATGGTAACATATTTAAAGCACACAAGTTACAATCCTTTAAAAAAGTCATAAGTGATTTATCTCTGGTACATGGTTGTTTAGTGTAAAGTCTGGCATTGAAATCACCCATGAAAATTGTCAAACCTTTGTCACAGTAGGTATTGTACAAATCATATAATATATCAATATACTGTAATATGTATCAACAGAATGGTTAGAACATGGTAAGTATAATTGGAAGATAAATACGAAATTGTTAGGACTAAGCTGTAATTGTATACCTAATATTCTACGATCTTCAATATTTAGCGGAACTATGAAATTATTCAGCTTTTTATGCCATAAAATAACCGTACCGCCTCTAAAAACTCGCCTGTAGTCATATGTATTTAAGTCATTGTCACATGTGGCATGGTAGTTATAGTCACTAGAAATACGTCCTAAAAAATGTAGATTCTGGGGCGAGAGCCAGTGCTCTGAGATGCCACACACATCTATGTTATCTTCAGTCATAAAGTCGGCAAGATACGAGGCAATCGACATAATGCCGGTGATATTCCATGTTATTATATTAAGTGTGCTCATAGTCATAATGATTGAAACAGAAAATGAGATCAAAAACTTTATAGACATATACAGTGGGTTTTTCATTCAGTGTTCACACAGAGCTAGTCAACGTAATTGGGTTTAAATCTTCAGTACTTGGGTACTCGATTACTCGGAAAAAATGAATTTGTTTTCTGGAAAGACAAGATCGTATATACATGTATCGTTCATGGAATATATTGTGCGTTGGTCGTATTACTGGTCATTTTCATCTTCAAATTAGACTTTCATTAAATACTTTAAAGCTGCACTCTCACAGATTGAACGTTTTGACAACTTTTTTATTTTTTGTCTTTGAACGAGCCAAATTTTGCGAAAATGCTTGCAAACCAGTCATTTATGATTTGCGTTGACACCAAGGCTCACAATTGACGTAGTCGGGCCAGAAGTCCTTTGAAAGCACCATATCCGCTGTGTCGTCTGCGTACACGTTTAATTTTATTAGGACTCGGTCCGGACTTTTTCTCAATGGGAAGACACGAATATTTGAGACAGAAGGACCTTTGCGAGTTACAACTGACGATAAAATGTTCAAATTAACATGTTTACTCAGCCCGCGGACGGCAAAGCGCTTCATATTCCGTTTATTCATAACTTGAAATCCATGTTCATCGTAGATGGTTGTGACGAGCACCGGAATCGGATTCCCACGGGGCTCTGTATCGTCCACCTGTGGCGCAGTACTTCTGTCAGCATCGTTACGACGCGTGTATGACGAAAGCTCCGTTCTGCACGCTGGATACGAGCGTTCCTGGCTGCCCTCATGTGTCGGCGTCTCAGTACTAAAGGCTTCGTTCAGGCAAACATGGGCGTTGTTATATGTTGGCAGATCAACACGATCAGTTGTGTATGTGTTGTCGCGAGCTTCCTGATCCTGAAGTGGTTCTTGCTCCGGTAATCCAGTGAGTGCTTGATCAGTATTATACATTGGTTCACGATCAACGACGGTATACACTTTTGTTTTGTTTATTGGAATTTTGGCAATTGACAGAAGTTCGTTGTCATCAATTAGACATTCGACAACACGAATACGGTCTTCAAGTTCAGTTATTCGCTGGACCAAAGATGTTGTCAGGGATTGATTGTTCAGTTTCTTTACATATTCTAATAACGTCAGCATTGCACACTTTAACATCTTGCTTAATGGTTACCAAGCAAGACTTTGTCTGAGAGATATAATCAATTTTTAATTTATCATTTGCGAACTGAGACTGTTTCAACAGTAAGATATTTGCCTGAAGTGATGCAACTGTGTCTTTAAGTAAGTTGAACTCAGAGGCACTTACACATTTTCTGGAATGGCAGTCATGTGACGAAAATGTAGTCCCTTTCGATTCCGTAGGTGCCACTGACGGCCGACGCGGCTTCCCCGAGCTTATCAATGGTTTCAGTAAGTTATAGTCTGCGCCTTCTATTACGTCAATGATAGTTCGTATGTACTTTGCCAGGCGCAAAGGGAGCGGGTCGCCGTTACGGGTTTGTATCCTAGGCTTAATTTCAGCCCCTTCGCCAAAGGGAAAGTCACTATCAAATTCTTTCAGGTGTTCAAAATATGACAACCGCACCCTCTCTAGATCGCATTCACTTGAAGCGTATTCTTTCACGACTTCATCTACAAACATGTCAGCTGGCAGCTCCCTGAACAGAGTTACCAATTTCCGGTATTCCTATACCACCCGTACCACCCGGAAGTCATCTTCACGAATGTCCTCTAGCGTGTCGTTGCCATGGTCACTGTCATATTCTTCGCCATGACAACTGCTCTGGTCACATGATACCATACCACGTGACTCGAAGAATCCCGAGGGGTTTCGGCTCACTTCGTCATCACTGGCTATGTCCGTTATAATCAAAACCGATAATTGGGTTTGATGAACCCTATCACCACTATCCATTGTCCGTCCCGAAGTTATTGCGGATATAATCCTAATCACTGATCGTAAAAAGTGTTCACAAAGGACTCAGTAAGTCATTTTTTAGACAAAGAAACAAACAATTCACGTTATATTTACACCAATTACTCCAATATTAAATGTAATATTTCCTCAAAACACATATAATCATATAGCTTATACAATCCTTGACACTGTGGTATATTTTTTTTTAACTATGCACTGTACATAAAGTCCTCGAAAATACGAAATTATAGGAGCACAAAAAAGAATTGTGTAGGTGAAAGTTCCACTATCAAAACTTCGCTAATTGACATCAGTGCTAATTGGAAATAGGAACCCTTTGTTGACAGTTTGCAACTCTCAACTAATTTATTAGGGTCAATTGTGTACACAGCGGGGACCGTAAATAGTCCTCTTGGCAACTAACCAGATCTGTTACTTCGTTTGTAAATCGTGTATTTTGTGATTTTTGTAAAAAAAAATCCGAGTACTCGAGTAGTGATTTAGTGCTCGAGTACTCGGATGTTCGCTCGAGTACTCGGGTACTCGTTGCCATCCCTACTTAATATACGATTGAACGGCATAGAATATAAGAAGGAAATTTAAGTGATTGTTCTACAATTATCCATTTGTGATATTTTTCAGATTGAAATAAAACACGTTTGGCTCCGTCTGTTGTCTTTTTAACGACATGTCCATTTTTGTATCTGTTTTCTTGTTGATGTACAGTGTCATATCTTTGGCTATAAAATACCATTCGAGTCAGGAACTTCGTTAGTATAAAATATAATATTCTTCAACTGATTAATTCCTATCCGTTAAATACTGCAATTTGATATATTTTTATTTATTTTGTGACAAACTGTATCATGACTAGTTTTCAAACAAACACGTCTCATTACGCTGAATTATCTTTACAAATCTGCAAAGACACCATTAGATTCACATAACACTCAACATTAACAATTCCTGTGGGCTTCTCCTGCTACAAAACGTTTTGACAAACTCACGTATCGCATTTAATTTCTGGTGAAAATTGTGTATAATGAATATTTCACGTTTATGCCATAAACGGATTGTTTTCATTTATCATACAATCCAAACAATGTCGAACTCATCGAGACCTACGAAAAAAGTAAGGGATAATATGCATTCGACATATCTGAAAACAATTGCACCATACCTAACACAGTTGAGTCCGAACTATGTAGTGTGTTTGAATCTGCAATTTAATCGGTCTTGTTACATATTTTCGTCGTGAAAACAACAAATTTATTGTTGAAAAAAGGGAATTATGTGTGTCCATTTCATTTCATTCATTGATTTATTGATTACACATGCACAGTTATTAAACACTTATTTTACACCAGGTCCTTCTCTGAATTGGTCGACCAGAGCAGTGGAACTAACATCTGACAGATCTTTTCTGGCCCATTTGAGATTGTCATCGAAGCAATAAAAATCTCCATGTTGCATACATAAATACAAAATCACGAGCTTAAGTAATGAATGTCATTCTATTACTAAGAATTTTGGCGTAATACTTTAAAACTGCTACACGTACTAAATAACGTTTCATGTTAATTGAAACCTAACATAACGAAAATTAAACCTTTAAATCCACAACAAAGAAAATAACTTCGTAAGCATGCGACGTTGCTGTAAATGTGCTTTCTAATTTTGTATGGCTATGCTATTTACATTTTATTCTTGAGCATGGTACACATCACTCATCTCTTGCAGAACCAAATTGCATCCAAAATACACAAAAAGTTTTATTCAGATTTATGGAATGTGTCACTGTTTGTATAATACAGCATCAGTTACTGATAAGATAAATGGAATTCAGAAACCATTTATGGTTTATTCTAATGAAATATTCAAATGGTCGACAACAATAATACAATCATTGTAAATCCATGTTGGAACAGCGTAAAGCATAATCTAACATGTAATTACACACTTGAATTTATCCATTCTGGTTAAGTGACACGCTCTGTGTTTACGTCCGTATCACTGACTCAAAGTGAGTGCCCTAATAAAACGCACAATGTTTATACAATTAAGCCTCTAAAATTCCCCAATTTTAGAAATAAATCATAAAAAAAGGGTATACATTTTGCACAAACTTAAAAGAAAATTGAATAAATTCAATTATTATTTGTAAACCAGTCTCTAGATACAATCCATAGAATCGCGGGCGAAGTGAGTAAAACGCATCAAACACACAAGTTTTGCTCAAAAGAAGTCGAAGTAATTAAGATTTTGAACTGTGTTGTTGTCATTGGTGGACATTATAAATGTCTTTATAAATCGATAAATGTATTTATATGTGATAAGAAAGTACTAAAACACTATCAGCTTTATGTATTTTAATAATAATTTTGCTCAAAATCTAGAACATAACTTAATCTCTTTTTAATTTCAGATTATGTATTATACACACCGGTCTCGTAATTATAATGAAATTCGAACAAATATAAGTTAACTGTTTCGTCTTATTGCGAAATAATGTCCATAACATATTTTGTAACACGGATCATGTACGTATTTGATTACCTCGGGCATTAAATTTTCATGCAGACAACATCAATCTCGTATTTCTACGAATGCGTACAATTTATGTGATGATTTATTATCTTTGACAGACTTTTTTGACAGACCCTTAGTTGCCTTGTCGATATATGTTATACATCATGACACCTTAAATGATTTAATTAATGGCTTTTAAGTTATTACACGTAATTTTAAATACCAATGACATGATATTGCCCATGCCCGGATCCAACGAACGAATCAGGACAAGTGGCAAACAGCAATCTACTCAACATTTATCTTTGTCGCGCTATTGAACTAGTTCCTCCTCCATCAATTACTGAATAAGCATGCCGATGCAATTAGAGTTTTCTATGACGTATATCGGAGATTAGACACACTTTTAAGAGTGTTGAAGTGTATGCATGGTCTTTTAACAATGTGTTATGTGGAGGAATTCTAAAAGCTCTCTAGATTGGAAAGCTGTCGGAAAACAGTCCTTACTGCTAACCGATTAACTGTTAAAATGTATTGACTATGTACATGTGAACGAGTTTTCGAATTAAATTTAAAAAATGCATGGGTCTCAATGACCCAAACTTTAAAAATGTCAATCGAAAAAAATAAATTGTAAATCTATAGTTCTGTACACAATTTTAAAAAGATGTTTCCGTATTATTTTGTTATTTGAATTGTATTTTTCCATATCAGCATCAAACATTTGGTCTCTGCTGCTCTTATTTGTCATGTTTATATAAAAGAGAACTAAAACAGAACATTAGAATAGTTAAAGTTTCTTAATTCAACCATCCATCACCCAGGTGTTCTTTTAACGGCAGTAGAGTACTCCGAAGCTGAATAAAGACCTTTGACATTGATTTGCATACGAATCACACGACATTAACGATGAGTGGGAGTTTTCCTTATACATTACGTTTGGCAGTAGGTGTATATGGGACATTTAAGCAAAATCATTAATGTTGCTGATTTCCGTACAGAGCTTTAAAAGGCAATTACATGAAACCAAATTATATTTTGAGAGCTGTTACAAGCGTTGGTCAGATGCAGAGACACTGAAATGTAAGCTATAGTTTGTGTGTGTGCGCGTATAAAAATATACATGAACAGACCGACGTCTCAAGGATATCTAGAAACTCTTCTCAAGGATAAGACCTTTTTCTAACGTAATCCGATACTTTTCGGAGAAAAACACATACCATATAGGTGTGAATAATTGATGTTAGTAAGCATATTCCGATATTTGAACTGCAAGTAATCAAGGGAGTCTGATTATTATGTCAATCCGAAATTATCTTATCACATTTGAAAAATCGTCAATATTTCAAGTACGACCCAACAAGCAATTGATGCAAAACGTTAGAAAATTATCATACGGTATACTTCATGACATGTTTGAATAAGAAAGAAGTTTCACTTTTGAGTTTTATTTTATATCAGAATGAAACAACTTACCCCCATTTAATCATGAATTAGATCGTTTTCCATATTTATGTAATCTAATGCAAAGTTCCTTTTTTCTTTGATTGTATCACCAAACAAAGCGTTACTGGTGACAACAGACCAAAATAGATTTTCCGTAACTCCTCAAACACTTTATTTTAGTTCTCTCTTCATGAACATCAAAGTATATAAACCTCTTCCTAAACTAAAATAATTTCCCCCGACAGATTACGACCAGGAAGTAGCTAATCCTTAGCAATTAACTTTATTTTCCATATGTTGTGGATTGTTCGTAAAGCTAATAGATATGTTTTACCCGACAGAAAATGCACTAATAATCAGGAAATAAATGTAAGTGGATTTCGTGACAAAACTGGAAATTTAAATTCTCAATGGTAATAAAATTGCCCTAGTGCCTAAGAGTACTTGGTTTGTAGTTGAATATTCCGCAAACTCCAATCCTCTATTTCTTCATTTAAGGTTTTAAAGCCATTGTATACGTATTTTTATTATGTCAGGGGAATGCCATGAGTTATAACTCAGAAAATCATCAGCATACAAGATATAATGTGAGGCACATACGAAATATTCTTAAGAGGAATTATTCCCTAGAACAATGTTTCCACGTATGAAAACAATTCAATGCTTGTGCATGTAATGAACAACCCGTTTGTGTTTTCTCAGTTGAGTAATATGTCTGAGATGGACAGCTCTTTATATATTTGTTTTCCACATTATTTAAAAAGACCCATTGAAAACACAACAGTACAGTACTTAACTAACAAAGCTAATGATATCAGTGCTTAAATGAGAAGTATGTTCTTTAAGTAAAGTTTTCGGAATTTAATAATAAATTTCACAAAGCCAAGTGATCTATAAGAATTAGTCCGCATTATATCAAAAACTTTCAAAAAAAACACTGAATCAAGCATGTTTTCAAAAATTGTTGTTAGCAAAGAAATAAGTCCGAAATTATTGACAGATGACTAAAGTTGCTTCATAACTTCTAAGCTTGTGTAGTATGATAAAATGAACGTATTTTGTTAATATGGCTTTTAGACAGTAATAATTAAATCCTTTTGGTAAAAGGTCTATCTAATATTAAACTCATTTATACCAAAAATGCTTCAGCACTAGATTATGTTGACCACTGACCAACATGTATATAAATCACTTCTTCATCTGGTAATATATACATTTTAACAGTCGAATATTGTTGTAGAATAAGTGTATATATGTGAATGTTTTTCAATGTTTTGTTAATAAAAACACTCAAGATCTAACGTTATTTTCAGTAATATGCGATACTTAATACATTCATTAAACACGTTAATACATTATAATAATATTGCCGATCAATCGAAAATATATATAACTGGGATCTCCGAAAAATGCGATGTTTAAAATGACGGACGAATGCCCATAACTGAAGTCAACTTTTGTTATTAATTATTTTACAAATGTGACACATATCTGTTTTACTACTTTTATAATAGGTAACCACAATAACGTATTACAAAAGTAATCCTTACAGACACTAAAACACTCTGATATCTTCCATTTGTCTAAGTAAATAAAAGAAAACATAACAAACGATAATTGTGCCTCTTTTCAAACGGCATGAGTTATATCTTAGACGGATTGTTATGATAAAACTGATTTATCTTAATTAAGACGAGAACAATCGATCTCATTTGCTAATTATTAGTTTAGAATAGTATTTCCATCACCATTGTCTGTGCATTATGACAATGACAATCCTTTAAGAAAATTAACGACCACTTAAGCTTCCCAAAGATGAGTGAGAAGTCTGCAATCATTGACAAATGCAACAGCTCAATGACTGTTAAAACATTTTATATGCAGTTACTTGGATAAAATAATTCTGAAAACTTTTAAACACAAATCAATATAATAAGTTATAACATGTTGTTGAATTAAGATAACTATGAGACAAAAGGTAAAATAAGAAAAACAATGTTAAGGTGAATTTTGCGCTGGCATCGGTATTTATGTAAACAAACTACAGAAACAAGCTCAATAGCCAAAAGCCCGTTTAATGGCACAGGGTAAACGCCAAAGACATAGAACATAAAAACAAAAATTACAAACAAATCAGGAATCACATAATGCATAGTGCTTTGCGAAATTTATTCACACATTAACAAATTAAGGCAGAATTTTCCAACAATGCAGCAACGTCAATGTTACTCACGCATCCAGTAGTTGGTGTCTTTAGCTGTTAATATAAATCCTAGTTACACTAGCAACATACAGCGTCGAGCTTTCAAGTAAATAATCAAATTGAAGGTAATGTTTATTAAAACAAATCTTGTGTTTCAATCAACGGAAAAAATGCTTCGTAAGACACTTCAACTTTCAATGGTAGAAAGGTGTTAAAGTAGAGCAACACTGGATAAAAAAAACAATAAACTTACATGTGCGAATTACGTACAGATTTTCAATATTTTAAATAGAAAGTGTATTTCTATGAAAAAGTTTCGGATGGTTTAACTGTTGATACACAAGTTATACAAGTACACTATTTTCAATCAAGAGCTATATTATGACTCAAGGTAGGAAACATGACGTTTAATACTAATAAAAAGATCGGGATCATGATCTAGTAATTAATACGTGTATTTTGAAAAGATATTTCGCTCGTGTGTGCAATAATAGTTCTAAAAAACTTACAAATTAACGACTTGATGAAATAGCATCAGCTTTCAGGATAAAAATACTCGAAAGTCGATGTCAAACGACTACTTGATTATAGCGTTTAGGATAAATTAACCTCAAAACAGTCTAAGTATGTGGTTTTCAATAGAGTTTAAGATATATATCCGAGCAATTTATGATAACAATCACTACTGCTTCAACCAAAACCATAGACAATTAAACATGCCTTATATTTTATAAACAAAATGATGCTATCAACGAACATATATGCCCATTAGGTAACATACATTATAGTGTATTGACATAGACTAAGCTAAGAACGAACTGATTATTAATGTGATACAAGGAAATAAAATGCTGGACACATACTACTAAAAGTACTGCAAAAACTTATTTTTTTTATAAATGATCATTGTCGTTGATTACAGTTTAAAGGAAACTTTGTTGTTCACATTTCCGTTTTAAAAGGGCATATATTGCTTGATGAAGAGCTGTTTAATTCATATAAGAAACGCAAATGGTCAATTTCAACAATGCACATCGAAATACATAGTCGGCCAGTGTTTAAGATATACCGAGTTAAATTAACCGATATATTTTTAGAACTTGTTTAGCACCAATTACGAGAATTTTGTTTGCACTATGTCAACCAGTTTCGAATTTGAAAACAACAATGGATACATTTTCAATATGATATCAGACCAGTGTGTATCCGTAGAGCACGTGTTCACGTATGTTATGAGAACATGTTAACTTTTAACTCAGATTAGTTTCACCGGTAAATTCAACAATTTAATTGCACAATATTCAGTTATGGTTTTTTAAATGTTCTAAACATTATGTCCAGGTTCATGTGCATGCTACGTATATGATTGTCATAATTGCACTATATGTAGAACAAATGACAATCCAGCAGTTAAGTCCTACAATTCTACCCTAGTTGCTTCAGCACCATTACAATAGTCCCTATCCCAACAGCACGTACGTAGAGTACATCCACTTATCATATACTGTTTGGGTGTGGCTATACACTTAAAAAACTTGTCCATTCGTGTCACGTGACACGGTCTGTCAGTACACGTGCGTATCACAGAATCGTAATGCGTGACGTTGTCAAACATCCGGTACTGGACTTTCTGTAAATTGGTACAAACAGTCATTAAAACATTTTCGAATCTATTGATATACCTTAAACATATATAAATCAAGCGATAGACAAAAGATAAGGCATGCATTCAACATAATTGCACAAAGCATTGTCAATTTTTATAGTCCTTTTTTTCAACATTTAATATTTGTTTTATCCGATATTACGAGTTTAATCCCCGACTAAGATGATGTATTTTAGTTAAAAAGTAGTTAATTATTAAATGGTTACGGTTGTAAGTTGTTGCACACATACCATACACTTTTGGTTTCCACCTTTACAGTCGACCTTGGTAGCCTTGTAGTTATCTTCAGGGTCAAGGTCACAGTCGTGAGCGATACACTTCCAGCAGCGTAAACCACTCACTGAAACATATTTATAGTGTAATATATGTTTTATGATACTATGTATATACTAAGTTTTTTTCTTATTTTTGTATGCATTAAATTAGTCTGTCTTTGTTAAATAATTGAACAGAAGTTTATTCAATATAAATGCCATCAAACACTTAATATTAGCACATAAAAAAGTTAGATTTACAGATATTCTTGCTTTATAGAAATAAAGATCTTAATATCGGATAGTATGATTTTCACCATAAAAACACAATTGAAGTAGCGTTTGTTTTCAAATTTAAACTTTAAACATATTTAACTGAATATTTACGTTCAGTAATAAATCACTTCAATTTAAATCATATGGAGTTCTCTCTTCAGATCTTGACTTACTAGATATAAATCACAAATATGCTTTGATGTATATATATTCCACAAAAGGATGCTTTCGGACTAATTTTGGTAAGAAGTTATTAACTATTTTTCCCTTAAAATATGTGAACAGTCAAGCTGGCATAAAGGTAACCCTAAGATCTCAAAATCACTAAAAATGCCTATTTACTGAGTCTTTCTTGCTATATAGCAACAAATGATTTGCTTGATTTAAAAATAGTTAGAACCAAACACATGCGTACAAATATACTGACCTCTTTTCTGGTCCATATTTAGTACATAAAGCACAGACAAAACGTCAAACAATGTGGAACACAGTTGGGTATTATCCAGGTATATCATTACGATCCTTTCCTTTTTACCATCTCAATGCTTCAATAGCTTGATCACTTTTAAAAAATCAACACATAGATTTTGATTGTTAAATAACATGGCATTTATTTCATAGCACAACTACTGGCATTCGTTAATAGCGTTATTTCAATTTCTGTTTCCTATTACTTTTGTTTCTTCTTATACTTCTGATATTCCACTGACAACGATTAAAATCGGCGACAGTGACACTCGATGATAATCCTTGTCGCGCTGTGACTCTATTCTCTTCAATTATCTTTGCCAGTAAAGTTTGCTTGGCCTTATATCGGATATTGGACATACTATCAACTAGAGAAGAAGCAGAGTCTTTACAGTCGCTAAACGAGTTATCAAGAACCGCTGGGCGTTTTCCAATACCACTGGTGTTCGAAAATATCTCAATCAAAGCTGAATAACAGTATAAGTCTGCTGACACAAATGTGAGCATTCCAATGAGCTTCGGTTTAAGAAATCATGCAAATCAGATGCTGCTTATTTGTAATAAGCCCATTTCCTCCAATGGGATTATGGTTATTCCATGTATGTTATTTTACTTGAATCAGTCAAATTGAAAAGCAATTTGACATATTGACAAAAGGAGGTTTTGTCTGTAATTTTCTATCATCAGAAAATGTTAGAAATATTTATCGGACATTAACGCATGCTTTCGCTCCGTTTGATAATTGAGTTGAGACTACTCCATTATGTCTCTTACGACATTCGGAAGTAGTTTGTGCCATAATATCGTATCATTCCCGATATTTTAACTATTTAATTGCAAGTGTCAAAAACGACCTGAAAAAATATAGTTTAGATTAATGTTGTATTCATTTTTTTAAAGGACATCGTATAAGGTTATGAGCAGATCAAATGAACAATTTAACTTCGTAAAATGCTAATACTATTTTTGTAGATTATTAGATTCATACCAACTTGTAAATATTTATAAATGCTGGTAATAATCCCTTGGATGAAATTCATCACATAAATTGCTCGCAATCTAAGTGTCTCAAAGCAGCGCGAGACAATATAAACTGATAAAACTAACAATACAACTAACAAACTATTTATCAACCTCGTAAGAAAAAATAGTTTGTTGTAAAGGTAGATATTGTGAGGTTCTTTAGTAAATATTTATATGAATTATAAAATATGTAAACCAAATCAGACATTTACTAGCGTCAGTTTTAAATTACATTTTCTAGCAAGCAATGTAAACCATGTAATGGTCAAGTAATAGTGTGCCTTTAAAATTCTTCTCTACATATTTTCAAATACCAAACGCATATAAATACTACAGCAGATTTTTAACTGCATCAATTCAAATAACGCGAATGTGAACACATAATGTTTCACTTTACATTACAACGAACTGTGTACTGGCATATTCAATCGCTAGGCATATCTAGCTTTTCTCTTTAAAGCCGTACCATTGTGTTGCTTAACACTTCGATCAGCAGCCATTATGTTCTTTTTTACTTTTCAACTGCCACACATATTGTTGCTTAACATTTAATTCGAAATATTGTATATGTTTCAATCATAATGAGTTGCTAAACATTTAAATCGAAATTTATTCAAAGATTGAATTTTACCGCTTATATCCTAACGTTTCAGCCACAACTCACGTATTGTGTAGTAATACGTTTCAAATTCAGTGCTTTGGTTTTCTCTTAACGATAGAGTGTTTTTCAAGGAAAATTCAATCGCAAATAAATCACATTTTATCTGGTGTAACTTCTTTATCATTTCCAACGACGAACCGAAGAGTGCCCTTACGATCCTGCTGGTATGGCAAAGGAAGGCGTGTTTATTATTGCATTAATGAGCTGTGCGTGACTTCTACTTTGTGAGCTGAGCAATTCTGTGAAATTATATTGACGACCTGTTACATTTGATCAAATAATTTGCGGTAAATTATCAAGCTGCAGTTCTCTTCGGCAAGAAATAGCACGAGATAATGTTTCGGATGTTGAAAATTTGTTCGTATGACCAAGAATTTTTTTTAATAAATTGGAGTTACTTTCATTGCATATATACATACACGTTAAAGTTGAGCCCCAAACACTGTTGTCAACAGACATGTGGTTTATTTGTGCCCCTTTCTTTAGACTGCACACTGGCACCGAGTTCCATCATCCGTACGAGAGTGGACGTTTGACTTGATTAAAGCTATCGACGCGAATTCTGGCCGTTTCAACCAGAAAAACTAATTAATACCCGTTTATATGGTATACATTCACCTCGGGGGCAAATATATCAAAATGGGTGGGGGCGGGCAAATTTATGGTATTTTGGAATAATTGATACGGCAATTGAAAAAGGGATCTGTTTTTAAAAGCAAATAATTGTTTTTGAAATCAACATTTAACTAAAGCTTACAAACTCAAGCTTTTATAAATGACAAATGATTGAAACATTATCCAGAAGAACTGTGCACAGAAGGTTGAAAGACCTGGACTAGTGCTCATACACGCGATATTAGATATCAACACAGTAGGACTGCGGACATAAAGTTACAACTTACAAGCGATTTCCCAAATTGATTAACAAAAACAGCATTTTCTTTCTCAGCAACTTTATTTCACGTAAGAGTGGCTGGTGTTAGAGATCAGAAATGAACGTCAACACACTCTAAAACATCAAGAATGTAACGACGACAATTTCCGGCAGTTACGAAGCTACTAAAACTACTGATGATCCCTTATTATATAGACATTATATAAAGTGTACAGCTTTCTGCTCGTTGTTTCGTATTTTTTAATCACAATAGATAAAAATCCTTTTGATTGTGCTCAGACTTTGTTTGTATTGAATTAGAAAAAAAGTTATACTGAAATCTATATTAACCATGATATACAATAGCAATCAGCAGATACTTAGCATTTTTGTCTGCAAGTAGCCATGATTGTTATTAAGTGGGGCTATTTTGCCAATGTGATTATTTACTTGCAGGAAATATCTCTAAATTCATACTTTATTTCCCGAAGGAAATCCATTAAAACATTTGACGTTGCATACTAACTTTGGAATGAATATGAATCGCGAATAGTCTGTAAAAACAATGGAATTATAAGCGATGTATGGGTCTCCCTAAATACAGGACTGACGTCTTACGTCGAAACAAGCATTCAAATGTGAAGATAATAATATATTCTTGACGCTGGCAGTTATATACAAATTATGTATATGAATTAAAGCCACGATGCACTTCTATTTTAGCTTTTTATGTTTAGAAATGAAGATCAAATGAATCTAAATATCCGTCTTAGTGTGGGATGTTTGCCAAAATGCCATTTTGTGCCCTTAAAATTATGGCAATAAACTGCGTAAAGCATAATTATGACGTTTTGGTGTTTAAGTGTAAAGAACGAGAGTATAATTAAGACTTCACTTAGCTCGCTTTGTTTCCTATGTTATGGATGACATAATGTTCTCTAGGAGTACGTTGCTGTACAGTGTGGGCTTTATAAGCAAGACAACGACATTGGTATGTTTAAGTAGACTTACACGCTTTTGACAAGTTTCTGAACTTACTTCAATATATTTAATACATTTCGCAGACTCTAATTCTAAAATAAATTCTGAAAGCATTCAAACCTTCAATTTTGTATTAGTTCAAATAGCTGGAAGGGAGATCGATCGAAATACAAAAAAAAACATTGTTACGGTTTTTGTCGATTTCGTTGTACCTAGTTTTGCCACCTATCCGTCAGTTTTTGACAATGTATTCTAACGCGAATATTATTGATATTCTTGTTTTTCATCGCCCAAATTTCTATGATGGTTAAATAAGGTCCTTTAAATTGTCTTTATCAACGAACGTGTCTGAATCTGATTTTCTGTTTTCACTGACCAATCTAAAACGATATCCTAAACATGAACTGCTAACGATATTTTAATAAAGTATTTGTGGCGTTTTGTGGCTGGTCGGTTGCGTGTCTGATAGGCACCTAAAATGTTCAACGTTAAGATTTTTAGAAATTGAATCAGCGCTTTTGCTAGTGCATTGGAACGTCCATAATCATCCAAACCGTAAAAAGTGTCCCCATGACCCGAAATCATGTCAACGTACATATGACTTTTGTTTAACTGAAAATGAACGAACGACCCACAATGAATCGACGAAAAATATGTAAATCGCCTTTACTATTCTTCAGAAAAACTAATAACATATTTATACTAACAGCTTTTATTATACTCGTGAAATTGTACACACCAAAATTCATTTATTACCAAGAAATTGCAGAATGGTGTATCGGTCGCTGATGTGTCATCTGCACCTGTCTGATCTGCTAAGACAAGCTTGCCGGCTGAGATATCTTCTGCCAATTGCGATATTGTATTATGCAGATCGATAAGTTTGATTGAAGTTTCCTTATGCCGTTGGATATAGTTTCAATTCGAAAATGACTGCTTGATATTACCGCAATATTGCAGACGGATAAAAAAGTCTTGGCAGTAATCTCCATTGACGAGCGAGAAGACATCGTAACAACTAGGCCATATCCGGTAAGCTCGGGAAAAGGCGATTGCGTTACAAATGACTCAAAAAGATGAAATACTCGCTTAAATAATATGATTTAATTTTCAAAGAAATTTGGGGCGGCGCAATCCACCAAGAGAATGGAACCAAATTTATACCTTGTTTTGTAGTTCTCAACTTGATATCTGTCCCATAAGTACTTAAATGTCTATATCAATCCAATATATTGTATGAATATTGCTTTATTTCCTTATTCCTCCTCACGTAAACAAATAATACCTGCAAATTTGAATGCAGACAAATTCACCGTTTAATGTTCCTGATGTGTTAAGCATGTAAACACTGGTTTCCAGAATTGTTTTGAGCTCGAATTGGCAGATTGGACAAAAGGCAGACGGAATGCAATCAGATAAATATATCTTTAAAAATATTTATTATTTATTCCGTGACAATAGCATATCCCTTCGTATCCCATTGATTTCATTCAAAGGAAAGTAAAGCACAATATTTACTGTTTTGCAAACGTTTAAAGTGCATCCATACTGAAGGTCAAATTTATTTCGTTGTTTTATAACACTGCTGAGTACGCATTCACGTGTTCGAAAGAAATTTGCTGAGTTTTTTCCAATGATGTATGCATATCAGGAAGCTTTGAGCTCTATAACGTGTCAATTTCACTGTTTCTGCTGGCTTCGGTGGAGCACCATATGTTCATTTTAAATACAATTTAAGTTGCTTTAACAACCTCTCTTAGACTTTAAAGGGATTTGCGCAGACAGATTATTACTGAATAGTATAGCTAGTGTTGTTAGAGGTTGCTTATTCATAACAGTGATATTTGTTTCGAATGGGAGAGTATAAGTGTGTTCCTCTTCCGTGTATATTTTGGCTTCTAGCTTGGCGTGAAATACCGGAATTGAACAGTTTCAGACTTGAATGTAAACATTTCAATAGTGAAATGAAGTAATTAGATATTGGTTTGCGATAAATACCATCCCGAATATTTAGTTTATATGTATATATATCTGTGGTATTGTGACGTTGTGTGTTTCAAGTTATATAAGGCATTGAAAAGTGTATCACTAAACAGGGTATCGTTAACATATTGGCTGTTAGGCTTTCCATTAACGCTACATTGTATTGTTTAAAGATATAACATGCAGACTAGTCCCACAAACAGTTCAATACATTGTGTTGTTGTGGTCTTGTTGGTTAGGTTTGCGGTTGTGAACATGTGACTCAAGAACAAGATGTTGGTCTATCTGATTTGTCGAGTATGAAGGTAGCCGATCGACACATATATCAAGTTGATTGTACAAGTAAGTAAAGATTGTGAAAGTAATGTATTGGACACTATTCAATTAGTGATCAAAACACCTACAGCGTGATTTAGTTGCAGGCGTTGAAGTGTTCAATATAGATATTTGCGCAGAAATGGTACTTTCTAAAAAGTTTGCTTCAAAGGATAAATTAAAATATATATACATTCAAACTGTTATATGTTGATGAATAATGCAATTTTAGTTAATTATTTCACGTTTAAGTAAGCATCACGCAGTTTCCATTTAAATAATACCAACATTTTATTGGGGCATCAAAAATAATTAGAGTAAGTGTGAGTAAGCGACAAAAGATTCGTGTATTCTTCTTGGCACGGATGTCTAATCAAAATGGATAAGACTGTAAATATGTCAATTTTATGTCCTTTGAACTGGATGAATTATATGATCAAGATAATCTCGTGACATACACAATATGATCGGTTTTATTCGATTAGACATTCGAACATCATGAATGATACTTTTAACGATGAGTGATTTCACTACCATAGTTTTCTGTTAATATCTATGTTAGAAGTGAACATAATAGTATTATTCTTGTGTGTTGAAGTAATTTCCATTTCAATGTACATGATTTTACAACAATACAATATCGTTTCCACAGTGCTTTATTAGTCATATTTGCGGAAAAGTGTGGATCCATGATGTCCATACACTTGTATAGGGTTTCATTGTTTCCATTTTCAGTTTCATGCCATCTCGATTATAACCCAGCGATATATCGGCACTGTCATGTGCCTTCGAGTGGTGTAAAAGTTTTTACTTATATGAGTAAACAAGCGTATTAAATCGTTTTGTTTTTTCACTTTTTTAATTTGTTTTCGTATTTCTTTAAGCTTTATTGAAATCAAATAAATCAATCAAACAATAAATGCCAGGAACCTGTCAATTTTATTGAAGCTTTGAAGACATATTTACTTTGTGCATATGCTGGGTTTATTATTCGTATAGACATCCTTGACACTGGTACCCTAGGCGCATTGTCAAATGACACAACTTCTGTGAAAATATTTAATTGATGTGATTCATTAATTCATCACAACCGGCTAATAGTTTGAACTTATTTCATACAAACATGTAATGCAACCATGGGATAGACGATGTGTAATCACCTTTACAATAAAGGTTCTAAATATAAACTAAAAAGACATGGAAATAATAATAGTTTATAAGAAAAAAACTCTTATGAATGACAAACTTGTGTTTATATATAAATAGACAAGTGTAAAATATATGTTTTTATTATTGCCATCCCCTCAAGAACGTATTATTTTCCTCATCACGGAGTTTCATGGCTTCATTGTATGGTGTGAAACTTAAACTCAATCCACAGGAAGTAAGTACTTTTATAATTAAAATGAATCAGATCCCACGTGTTTAATCATTGTTAGGATTTCATTGAACTAGTGCATTCTTTAAGGGTGATTTAGTAAAATATAACTGCTGGTAACAGTGTTCATAAAATTTTTGTTCAAACATGGATTCTTTATTATTTTCACTAAAGTTATGTTTCCTTCTGGTTGTGGCTGTTTACGCGCAAGGTACCTCTGTGTTTCGGTTTACTCTGGGGCTTGAACCAAAATAATTATAATATGTATAAAAGCATATCAGTTTTGGTGTTAAGATTAACTGTAGGGCTTGTTTCATACAAATAACAATACGTATAGTACAGATTTGTTGGTGTTTAGTTTAGTTCTTGACTTGTTTCATACGAATAACAATGTGTATAGTACAGCAGTTTGGGTCTATAGATTAACTCTTGGGCTTGAAATATACGAAAATCAATAAGTAGAGCAATACGGGTATGGTGTTTAGATTAAATCTTAGGCTTGAATCATAAAAATAACTATCTTGGGCTTCAATTATAAGAATAACAATCTGTGTCTTCATAATAATATGTATTATAATGATAGCAAACATGTCTCTATTTACTGTGATGATTGAATCGAAATAAATCTAACAATAATTATAAAACATTATTAGTAGTTAATGTGGTATTTCTATACAGGAATATGATTACACTTTAAACAAATAACAATGATTCAAATGCATCAGTATTGAGAATACTTGAATGACAGGTACATGCTTTCGCTAGGATGTACAAGTAAACTTAAAACATGTTTTCTGTTTTCAGACAATATAATACAAATTGAATTTCGAAGGATATCCGAGAGTCGACCAGACAAACCACAAATAGTCACTGAGCTACTTGTTGACTATTTAAGTAATGATACATTCGAGATAATGTGTAAGTTGAACAACGTGACTGACTTGAATACTCTGGCATTGTTAATCCTGTGGCAGTTAAATGGTCCTTTAAACATTCGAATGCAGAATGATGATCCATCAGATACAGAAACATACCGGAAACCCAAGTTGAATTCAAATGTTACTAAGTGGACGGCTGTTGGTCGCTTTGACAATGTAACACGTAATAATCGCAACACAACACTTGGTGTGTCTCGGCCGGTGTCCTCATTTACTTGTACAGATTCCAGGTTGTATAAGTGTTATGTACAGTACATAAACTCAGATATGAGTAATCGCGTTGTATTTTTAGGCAAGGAACTTAAAGTACAAGGTAAGAAAGTCATTTGCAATTAATAGAATATTTTTCCGCTCAAATTACATATCAGTGTGTAAAACATAATAAAAGTATTTGTGTAAGTTAGACTCGTATCAGAAAAGTTTCCTTTATAGTATATGAAAGCTTTCCAATAGGCTAAAGTGTACTTAAAACATAGGATAAACATCATGTGTTGATTTTTCGAATTTGAATGACTTTTATACTATGCATATATGAAGGAGTTATAATAAACATTTTGGTACTTTCCCAAAGAGAAATATGTCATAAAGTTTGCCGGTTTGAACGTATTGTGCTGGTCTTAACGACATTTGATAAATGTTGTTTAATTCCTAGCAACTCACCATAAATTAATAATCCTTATGTTAATAACAAATAAATATTCTTTTTAATGGGCTTTTTTCTTTATTGAAATCCAGCATGTCAGAAAATATCATGGCATGTTGTCATCGTGTTTGGCACAAGTTCATATAGTAGCTTTAGATTTGGGGAATTCAGCATAGATTGAAATATCAAATAAACGATTTTGTGCTTAGCTTAAACACATTTGGTTCCAATTGATACATGTTGTGTTTAGAAAATTCATTTTTATTCTTCAGTGACACCTTCGAAAATCACAAAACAAATCTTTGAAGCAAGCGGAGATGGAGAAACTTTACTTTCTGAATTAACAAACTCCACTACAATTGTCCATGTGGGTCAAAAATTACGGCTACAATGCACGGCCAACATCGGGTCTTTTAACTCATCAGTGAATATTGTCTGGATGAAAAGTAGCATGGATAATGATAGCCAGCTTGTCCCTTTTACCTCTGGTAAACAGATAGTCGGGGAACCGAAGGCTTTTGGTAGTTGTGAGTTAGAAAAAACTGACTCTATATTGTACAATGTCAGTCAAGAAGATGCTTTAAGAACATCGGGAAATAGTTTTCATGTTCAGTGTTACGTTCATATTACGTCGATAGACTGGAAAACACCTGAGCAACACAGACCAAATTTTACTTTTGTTGTCCGTAAGTTCTAGAAATTATAACTTATATAATATATATATTTATAATTTGTTTATTTCCATAATTTATGTCGTCTGCTTGTATAAATGTCTTTTATTTTCGCGGCATTGGTACCTTAAATTGTTACCATTGATTGTTGAAAGGTATGTCTGAACCGTTCTTGCAGATTTGAATGATGGAAACATGGATAGTCAAAATACAACTAAAGCTGAGGGTACGTATAAATGCAAAATGAAAACAAATATAATTGTTTTGATTATTTCCGAAGAGTAACAAAATATCAACCTATATTATACTTTTATTAAGCATTTTGATAGTATTTACTAAATTTATTTTCAAAACAATATTTATATGAAAATAAACTACAGAAACATTCCCAGTAGCCGAAAGTTCAAATATAATCCCCGGGTAAACGCCAAAGACATATAACACAAAAAACAAGTTATTGTGAAATTTGTAGTACCCGTCCATTTACTATAATAATACATTTTATATATTGATTTTACTTTAAAATAGTTAAAAACATTTGCTTATAATCATGTTTATTTTTATCTTATTCATTTATATTAATTTAACGTTTTCTAATGTACCAACAATCACTGTCTAAATGCTGCTTCATTAAATTTCAGTTTCTGTTTTGATACAGAACACATTAAATAAATACTTAATAACACTAACAGTAAGTGTTTATTTACCTAAGTACTAATTGGCCGATAAGAAACGGTTGGAGTTAACCACTACACCTGTTGTTTTATTCTCGACCTGATGGTTTGTTTCAATCCTGGCACTGAAATGCACTTTGGATGGTCAAAATGTTGAGCTGTAAAATGAAGAAAATAGTTTAAATCTCACGTAAATTTATATTTTCTTTACCGTTCCCTTATTTTAGACATGTTATAGGCAGTATGTTGTTTGTGAAACTTTGTGTCGTTGTTTCAAGTGTCTGAATTCTGGATTTTTGTCTTGCTATTCTGTTTTGTTGCTTTTTAGCTTTGACCCTGCGCCATTGATCGGGGTTCAAACAATAGACTGTTTGTCTTGTTCCTGTAGTATTTGCATAAAAATATTGATAAAACAATGTAAAATATTAACCTATTAAAAGCAGTTGACAAATAATGAGCTTTTTACAGTTGTCTTGATTCGTTTGTGACGCAAATCAAGTACTTAAGGTATGTTAAAGAATATTCAAACTGTTAATTTCAAGGAACTCAACTTCGTCAGAGTATATTTCATTACAAAAGAAATGTTGGAATCGACATTAATATGTTCTACATGTAAAGCGTTTAAGATGGAAACTTCACCACATGCATCATATTTTGTTATTATTACTTTTGGTGGTGAAATTAATAAATAAAATTATAAACAAACTACACACACACCGAAATATCCTATATAATCTACTATTATTTCAGAGTTCATCGTTATATTAGGAATTATTGGAGGCGTTTGTGCTTTGGTTATTTTTGGAGTTGCCGGGATTTTCCTGAAGAGAAAGTTCTCCAATCCAGGCTCTCCTAAAGCTGGTACGTGGTTTGTTTGTCATTTAAGGAATGAATTGCGGGGTTGATGTCATTATCGCGGTATGAACGCAATTATGCTGGGCTAAGTGTGTGGAGTCTGAAGGACTCAACGCGTACTTTGACCTACCCAATTGCGTTCATATCCCCGATAATGACATCAACCCCGCAATTCATTCCTTATATTTACACCAAAAATTCATTATTTTATTCAAAAAACGTAAAAAAATACTTCGTTTCATTTGGGATTACCTTTCAGTAATCCTTTTTTACCCATTCTGTAAATGGGACGACCCGACTGTTACCTGTCAAATAACGTCACAAAAACGCGGGAAAAGATCAACCACTTGAAATCACTTTTAAACGTAAACTTGAAACACTTTTGGCAACAAAACGTTTTAAATATAATAACTAAGCACTTTTGAAAGTGTTGATTTATATTTTACGGGACTTGCTGACCCAATACAACCAATAAGAAGAACAATAGCTTTCATGTATATTGTTATGCGCTGAATTGCGATCCGAACATATCCGAAGATGTTGCGTTCATCGATTGATGAACGCAGTTGCCGAAAGGCAGTTCATTTAAGGAATGGAAGTTTAGGTGTAAATATATGTTTGTATTTTTTTCATATAGCGCAATATGTATATTTATAGATCATATTAAAACATATACATTATTATATTCAAATTTCGGAAAATATGCTTTCGTCTACAGCATAAATTATCGTTCAAACTCTTATCTACAATTATATTTTATTAATTAAAAAAGGTTTTAATACAACTACCTTACGCACTCTGTAATCTGATTTAATCACTTATCACTACAATTTCGTGTTAGTGTTTAGTATCATTTTTTTTATTGGGACACTCTTGCACGTACAATACAAACATATGCAATCATGTGTTATGAAAATACACTATTTCAGATGAAAAGTCTGAGGAAACCAGTCAGTGAGTAATATATAATTGTATGGTTATTAACCTAGATTTTACAGTTAATTAATAATTTAAGGAATAATTACATCATCAATGAAGACAAATACTTGAAAATACATGTATGTTTGACATTTGATTCATAAATATATCTTTAAGATACCATTTACCTTTAAGTCGCCCGGATGAAACAAATATATCGTTAGCAAGAGTCTCTGAAACACCAGCAGAAAGAGGTAACGTTGGAATTTAAAAAGAAAACTTTTTGCACCTTTTTCGAACAAACTGCACAAACGATTGACAATGTATATTTTGTATCATACCAAACAAATTGTACGAAATGATTAGGAGATCTAAAACATTTACACTTTGATAATTCGGCTAAGTTAGTCAATTATAGTTGTTTTGAAGTAAACTTTCTCATATCAAACAAACATTCTGAACTCTTCGGCCATTTGGATAAAACAAATCGTATGTATATGGACGGTTTACAATGTCGAATCCCTGCAAGTAGATCGCGAAGTAATGCAGCAGTTAAACTTAATGACAAAATTCTTTGGAATCTTAATTGTGTTTGTAATAACACACTTCACTGGCAATCAATTTAAACTTAAATCAACAAATACAAGCTAAAACACTACATTTATTTAATGATATAAATTAAAATATTACGAACTACTTAAACTGATGTACCGGCATATATCCGAGGTTGTTTTCAATATAAATGGCCGAAGAGTTCCGAATGATCCTAATTTATAGATAATTTGTATATTTTAAATGAATGTTCTGTTATTTTCTGACAATCTAAATTACGTTTGTTTCCTTTCAGACGAATTTCATAACATACAAAGACAGTAAGTACTACTTACTACACGGTCTTATCTAATAAAATTTCCATTTGATATTGGCATCCGACATTTTTTTTCATTAGAAGAAACTTTTGATATTAAAGTCTGTAAACACTACTAACTTTTTAAACTATCACTGAAGGCGAACGCATTAAATATACGTGTTATTTTACCATTTTGCATCTTTTTAATTATCATTTTGCATACTATACTGGGTTAGTTCCATTGTAGCATAGTTAACCAATTTAACGTTCCTTTTACTTCGATTGTAGACGAACCGAGCAACCTACATACTCCTTCAAGACAACGGAACCGTTACAATACGAAGAGTTAGGTACGAGCGAGAATTCAAAACTATTCACAGAAATAGGTAGCGTTTGGTAGTAGATATTGTCCAGTTAGTTGTTAACAAAACTGTATATTTACACTAAGGAAATGCTGTGCAAGTATAAGATAACACTTTTAGGTTAGGTACATGAACATTAAACTTGCATTGATGGAAACTCAGTCCATGATAGTAAAACTTATTACAGGAATATATTACATTTATTGTCATGTCTGGACGGTCTTATCCGGTAGTGTTTACCGATACTGGACGTTAGAAAAATGTTCATAATACCCTCTTCGTATATCTTATTATATATATTACAATCGGAAAGAAGAATAAAATTTATTTAGCACATCCATTTTTTCAGAACGTAATCATTGATTAATGTTTTGTTTCAGATTGTGCGATATACCAAAATATGTGTAACTAAAAACTGTCAAAAGGCTGCACCAGTTTCGTTTTAATTTCCTATACCAGACGTGAGACATTCATGTTTAAATCAAACATGGACAATTTTGACCAGACACTAAATAATTCATTTTAAGTGTATTTAAAAAAAACTTTTGTCATCATACAGAAAACATGGAGGAAATGTATTATTTACATCTCTTTTGTTTTGTACTCGTTCTCCTCTATTTCAAATATATCATTCTTTTACTTATTATACAATAAATAGTGCAATACACATCACTTTACTCGATATTAGTTTTCTAATAAATACTTTTTCTTCTAGTTTTGATAGAGGGTCGTTGTGGTAAAATGAGTGGCCGAAATTAGATTGCCATTTTATCAAATGGCTTTTTAAAAGCAAAAATAACAATGACTGTGAAAAAGGTATTTATGAAAAGTATTACGGAGATTGCGATAAACGTTAAGTATGACAAATGTTGTGTTTATTTGTTGTTGATTTTTAGAGCTTTGTCTTTGTGTGTCTTTGTCTTCAGTAAATTGTTTTTATCCATTAATTATTATTTCCTCCTTTAAGACCTGAAACTCGATTTTTCCTAAACGTTGCCTGCAGGATCCATACCTTAGACAACACGAACAATATAGGTCATTTACCAAGTCAATTCAACTGTATCTCTGGGGTAAGGGTTAACTCGAGGAGTGGCTCAAATTTGGTGTATAAACTGATA
Source organism: Mya arenaria (assembly GCF_026914265.1). NCBI lineage: Eukaryota > Metazoa > Mollusca > Bivalvia > Myida > Myidae > Mya > Mya arenaria. The sequence goes on along the minus strand of NC_069122.1, from coordinate 54,156,755 downwards.
AGGAGCATCCATCTTTTGTTTATATATCCGATGTGTAGCATCAGCTGAAGTTCTTCTATGGCATGGCTTCTCATCATTAACCAGATGTCTTAACTGTCTAGTGTATAGTATATATGTAGGATATGTCCCTAATTGCCAATTCAACGAGTTCAGGAAATATGTTGAATAGCGTTTGATTGGCGAGTCCATTCACATATCTTTTGGACAAGTTAATTAAAGTGTGTCTCATATGACGAGTGTCAGATTTGTGTAGGCACATGCTTTTTTCTCGGTAGAGAATAGCAAAACCGAGCTACCAGTTTCACCTACGGTGCTTAGTAAGCAAACACCACAAAGCAATGCTATTTTCCGCGTTAAGTGCCTAACAGGAATGAAGTGAAACCAAAGATATCTCCGATCGTTTCAAATTCAAGTTATAAGTATAATTTATACGCAGATAATATTCATGCAGACATGCAGGCGTATACTCCTAAATACAATATAATCATCTTGGATAAAATAATATTAACCGCTCTAAAAATAGATATACATAAGATGTTATAAATAAATTATTGACAGGTGGATAAATTACTTTGAATGTAATCTAAATGATCTTTTAATAGACACAATTTTGTTTCGGAAATATTATTCGATATTTTTTCATGCATTGTCAGAAATAAACCAGATTAATCCAGAGATGCCAACAAATAAAATTATTATAAGGAATAGCAAACACATTATAACAAGACAACACGCAAAACATGAATAGCACTTTTTGTTAAGATTACCTCAAACACTATCAACTTAGAGTCTGTATCCTACAGGCAATGCAAAATCATAAAAGGCTTGTTTTTAGATTGTTCTCAGAATACGCCAAGCACAAACTTACAACCAAATAAATGAACAATTGAAACTGGTACTACAAGATGAAAACTAAATATTAGTTCAATGACCTTAATCTAAACATCACATTATAGATTTTACAATGAAGTTACCCTAGTGTATTTTAAAACAAATAATATAAATTATACCTACTTATTATTTTTACAGTGTAAACTCTCAAACTCAGTTTGTCTCGATTATAAAGAACTTCGATAATAATCCTAGTAATTCGATGAATTTAATTTTAAAACCATCAGTTTTGTTCTCTTTAAACAATCAGAACTTGAAACAATAAAACAAATAATACTGCCAATATGTGTTTGTTATATTGAGCATGAAAAATGCACCACTTTGCCCAATTTGAAATAATTTTTGAACTATGTCAGTTAAATGGCTCTTATGTACGACAAAATAAACGTCCATGAAAAGAAATGTCATCTGTTGAATTACTACTTGAATGCATAAGGAAACTTTTACTTACTCTCTACCCATTTGTATCTATTTTTTTCCAAAAACACTTACAATGGAAAAATAGATAAACTGCTATTTGCTTTGGTAGCCATCACTACAGACATTGTTTTACAATGGAACTGTTATCAGCTAGGGTGTGTGTAAAGGATATTCTACTCAGTGGGACCATACCATGCGAAAGCGAGGCTCGAGATCGGTAGGAACTCACTGAGGGTGTATTTCAATTACACCTCCAGCTAATAACATTATATATAATTTTTTCACCGAGTACCTTTAATTAGTAAGACATACATAAAGTGTTCTCTACTACACGTATACACTACAATAATAATTTAATTGAAACCTTTATAAATTTGCTACAATTTCAGTAATACTAGGGAAATGCTTAAGAGACGCAATTTATGGAGTGACCAAAACATCCGGTTTTGACACTTAACTTATTGATACATGCATCGCTACTTATGTAGCTTTACGTCTTAAACATATAATCATGAAAAATGTACATGTATTAAGATGTTTACCGATAATTATTATTGTTTTCTACATGAACAGTGTACATCAAACACGCTTATCAACAAATGTCAATAGAAAACTGTTTAAAATATTGTCATAGTCTATTTTTATTCAAACCTGAATCATATGCTTTTTTTGTTCTTATCATAAACGTCGAATTAAGTGCGTTAAAAAACACCTATATCTTGCGTTTATAAAGTATGGGATAGCTCATATTTGTAAATACCAATAAAGAGGTTTTGTCGTAAAGAAGGCCATAGCATTATGCTTTGTTACTAATAAAAATGACACAAATGAGTATACTTCGATAGCCGTTTACAATGAACCTTACGAAAACTGATCACAGATATTTCTTCATGATCCTCTGGGACTTATGGATTTTCCTAATATGTTTGTTAATTGGCAACTTACCTGTAATATTACTGCGAGATAAATTAGAGTTACCATTATTGTGTCATGTCTATGAGAAATACAATTGTAACATGTTCACGACATCGCCCTAAGGTGCATAGCTCATTGTCTCGTGATGTGAGACCATAAAAGGCCAATGCCACAATTGAAAGGCAAGACAGACGGCTGATGGCTTCTTCATTACAAAGGCAGTATTTTGAATTAAGCGAGCCCAAATTCACAATACCAAGCCAACATGCTATTCCCAACCATGTAACAAGGTCATCGCCTTGTAATTATTCATAATGAAAAAGCACCAGTAAGTTTGTTCAGTTAACCCAAAGCCAGTTTTTGTTATTGGTTAGGTAAGACACACCGAATGTCAGAATGAAAGCGAAAATATTTGGTATTCCTCAAAACATATTTAACTGCAGCTACTTGCATAATGCAAGTTAATTCTTTAGTTTGGTCAACATTAGTCGAAACGTTATCGTGCGAAACTTGGGACTGCCGTTACACTTTCAAATAAAAGCGGTTGCATAGGACCTCCCGAAACACAACTTAACTTGTGACATGGCAAGACGACGGTAAGGATAGCACCTGGGTATCAGGATCGGTACGTATGACAAGGCAAGACGAGAGTACGGATAGCACCTGGGTATCGGGATCGGTACGTATGACATGGCAAGACGACAGTTAGGATAGCACCTGGGTGTCGGCATCGGTACGTATGATATGGCAAGACGACAGTAAGGATAGCACCTGGATATCGAAATCGGTACTATGACATGACAAGACGACAGTAAGGATAGCGCCTGGGTATCGTGATCGATACTATGACATGGCAAGACGACAGTAAGGATAGCACCTGGGTATTGAGACCGGTAATTATGACATGGTAAGACGACAGTAAGTATAGCACCTGGGTATCGGGATCGGTACGTATGACGTCTGTTCCGTGTCGCAATATATTATTTTCTAAAGCTCTGCCTTAGTAAATGGTTCATTTTATTAAATGCTCGTATACGTTTGAAGTTTTTCTTTGTTCTCTTTATAGGCCATCTTCCATTCAATCAAGTACATGTACATAATAAGATAAAGGTACATTTATTAAAAGGATGGACCCCAAAAGGAACCATACCTCTTCCAAAGAGTCGGATATATTTTAACGTATTGCGATACATTACGAAAAAAAGAAAGGAAATAAAACATACCACATAGTTGTGAATCGTTAATGTTTGTCAGATTTTTCTTTTCTTCTCATTTGTTAGTAAACTGCAATAATCACACACACACAAATTGAAATTCGAAATAATTTTATCACATCAAATCGACATTATCTCAATTTATTACCACACAAGCAATTAATGCAAAACATGGGGGAAAATGATGCGGAAAGTAAATAACATGATCTTATTAGAAATTCCTTTTTTAGGGCTTTTTTCTGACAGAAGAATGACACAACAAACACCATTTAATCATAATTAAGATTGATTTCCATATTTAGATATTCTGGAAGTGAAGCATGTTGCATTTTTATTGGTCTTTATCACCAAATAAAATGAAACTGTTGAAAAATGAATCAGAATATTTTTTTTCATAATTGCCCCAATATTTTATTTTAATACTCTTTTCATAAGCATCAAAATTTATACACCTCAAACTTTTAAAAAACAACTCAATCAACCATAACTTAGAAAATTACCATTAGCTAAAAAAATTAGTTCGAGATCAACGACAGATGACTGAAATGGCATTATGACTTTTGAACACATGTTTAATAATAATAAATAATTGTTGTTTTTAAATGTTCATGCACAAAATACATATGGCTTTAAGACAGACATGATTTAATCCTTTTCGGTAAAACGTTTTTATCTATTATTTGCATAAAACTCATTTTTTTAAAACCTAGCTTTGAACTTGATTCTAGTTGACCACTGACCCGACTATATACATTCAATTCACTTATTCATCTGGTAATATTTTCATTTTATCTATCGAATAACGATATAGAAACATTGAATGTATGTGAATCTTGTTCAATGCATTTATAATACATACACTCAAGATCTTCGTTTTGTAAAATGCGATATTTCATTATATTCATTGATAACGTAATACATCATAACATCATCAAAAATATACCTAGGATCTCCGAAAGTTTCAATGTTTGAAATACCAGACGAATGTCTATCACTGAATATATATGCAAAAAGCTACAGAAACATGCTCAGTAGCAAAAAGTGTAAACATAAACACGGTTTAGTGGCAATGGGCAAACGCCAAAGACATAAAACACAAATTCACAAACAAGCACAAAACTCTACAAACAGCACAGTGCATAAATACTACATCACAAAATCCATCCTTAAACTGTCAGACAAAATAACACTCAAATCGCTTTCATTTGTCTAGGCAGAAAAAGAAAAAAACAACATTACAATATATTTGAAAAGAAAGCAGTCATAACTTATAAGGATTGTTATGATTATAATAAAACTGGGATGTCCTTATATACCTTAAGACGAGAACATCAATTTATTGATAATCATGTGTTGGAGAAGTATTTCCATCAAAAACGTCTGTACATTTTAACAATGACAGGCCTTTAAGAAAATTTACGACCACTGAAGAGTTCCAAAGATGAGTGACACGTCTGCACTTATTTACAGATGAAATTCCAGTTAAGCACATTTAATATGCAATCACTAAGCAAAATACTTAAAAACATGTTTAAGGTATATTAGCTGCACTTTTCAAATGTAACATACTTCTGAAAACATTAAAACATATATATATATATTTGATAAACTGTAACATGTCTTTGATTTGAGAAAACTCACATATACATGACATGTAATAGGAAAAACAAAGTAAATGTGGATACATGTTGCGCCGGCATCAGGAAATCTATCCCGGGCCTCTTGGTCTACATTGGGGTACCATATTACTGCGCCCCTTAAGACACTGGCGCAGGATATTGCAAAACTTATTCACACATCAACAAATTGTGGCAGAATTTCGAATCAAGGTTGGAAACAAAGTTTAATACTCAAACAAGATCGGAATCGTGATTTGTTTTATCATTTTACTGTTTTTTAAACGATATTTTTCGTGCGTCCAATATCTGTTTTAAACACTGTTATTCAGAAGAACGAATTAAAAGCATGCGGGATAAAAGTATCCGAAATACATCATCTTTGAGGATAAAATTGCTCAAAACGACTTCTTGATAATTGCATAAACGATGAACCAGCTTTAAACTAGTCAGGGTGGTTTGCTTAATTGCTTACAAATTACTTCCGAGCTTTTCATGCGGACACAATATAGCTTCAAGAGCCATAGATTCTTGAAAATGTCATATTCATTATGACAGTAAGAACCACTAATCATCTTTGCCTTTGAATGGTATCAACAATGATACTAACGTCGAACATGTATGTCCCATTAGGTCACACTCATTATATTTTTTGGGAATTAATTTAGACAAATGGCTTTTCATGTTGTATACGTAGAAGGAACAAAATATGTTTGACAACCAATGTACCAATAAAAATCGTTTTGTTATTGTTTAAACACACGATAATTGTCGCTGAGTACAATCTTCAAAACTCCCTAGTCCTAAAATTGTAATTAGAATACTTGGCAAGAGTGAAAATAGTTGTTTAATTTATAATAGAAACGCAAATGGTCTAAATCAACACTGCAAAAAGATAAACCGCGTTTTTATAACCGATAAAATTTATTTTAGTTATAATATAACCATAACCTATACATTGTGTTCGCCTTATGTCAACCAGTATAGAAATCGAAAACGACAATATAAGACATGTTTAACAGTAATTATATAAGTCCATTTTGTATCTAATGTACAGGTGTTCACGTATGTTTACTCTGATATTCATTGTATCCGATTTCTTCTCGTGTTTCGATAATTTGTTCCTATTATCTCACACTAGTTCCTCTTGTAGATTTAACAATTAATTTGTAAAATTTTCTGACATTTCTTTCTAAATATGATGTCCCTGTTCATATGCTGGTCAGGTATATGATTGCCATAATTGCACCAGATGTAAAGCAATTGTCAAACTGGCAGTAAAGGCCCACAAATATGTCTTAGCTCTTTTAGTACCATAAAAATAGTCGCTATCCGAACAGCACGTATGTAGAGTACATCCACTTATCATATACTGTTTGGGTGTGGCTATACACTTAAAAAATGTCCATACGTGTCACGTGACACGGTCTGTCAGTACACGTGCGTATCACAGAATCGTTATGCGTGACGTTGTCAAACATCCGGTACTTGACTTTCTGTAAATTGATACAAACAGTCATGGAATCATATTTTCTCCCATCTCATATAAGTAGATCCAATAATTTAACCATGCTAGAAATTCTTATCTTGCCCACGGGCGAAGATAAAATGCCCGTATGGAACTACTTTTTAATTGTCGCCACATTGTAATTACCTTCCTTGTTGAAGACTGTCGTCTGTTGCGCATCATGGAAACTTTGTCTGGTGGCAATATTTAGAATGCTAGTTAATTATTTCTCGCTTCGAATGTCACCAGAAACAGTGTTGAAGACAGTCGTCTGTAGCATCATAGAAACCTTGTCTTGTGGCAATATTTAGAATGCTAATTAACTACTTCTCGCTTCAAATGTCACCATAAAAAAGTTTTCACGCATATTTCAAGAAATAATGCTCCACTCTCCTCCGAACTATTTTAAGACCGATTTGACTAGTAACATAACCTGAATCACTGCGAGCATATCAATGACAACCACGAATGATCAAATATCCATACGCATTTATTTTCACTACGCAAAAAAGAGTTCCAGCAAAAAATACATTTTTACACCATTTTGTTTAACTGAGGTGGGAGAAAAAGCATCTACCATAGCCGCTCGTGTAAGATAGGTTCATCCTGACCTGAGCGCAGGGTGTTTTGTGGAAACGAAGTTTACCGAGCGCAGGGTGTTTTGCGGAAACGAGGTTTACCGAGTTTCCGCAAAACACCCTGCGCGAGGGTCGGGATGAACCTATCTTACACTCTCAGCCATGGAAGATACTTATAATATATTATAACATGACTTTTATATGAAATAACAATTTGAGAACATGAGATTTTTTTAAATATCTGACTTAACGTATAACTTGTTCATTAGTTAATAATGTTATAGTTATGGTTGCTTGTTTGGCACGGGTACCATACACTGTTTGTTTCCACCTTTACAGTCCACCTTGGTAGCCTTGTAGTTATCTTCAGGATCAAGGTCACAGTCGTGAGCGATACACTTCAAGCCGGGTAACCCGCTCACTGATATACACTAGCGTATTAAATATAGATAACATCATGCACTTATATTAGGTAATAAACTGTAAGGTTTACGGTAAGTGATGTTTAATAATATAGTAGCGATCGTGGTCAATGGTTTGTCGTATTTTTACCATTTAAACACATTCGAGGTAGCATTTGTTTTCAAAAATAATTTAATACACTTTTAACATATCTTCACTTAATATTCACGTTTGGAATATAAATCACTAGACCTGCAATTTAAATAATATGAAAGGTAACTCTCTTCGTATCTAGACATACTAGTTATAAATTACAAATATGGGCTGATATATATATATATATATATATATATATATATATATATATATATATATATATATATATATATATATATATATATATATATATATATATATATATATAAGAATAATGCTTTCGGACTTATATATATAAAGAGAGACACATGCATAGCTATATACTGACCTCCTCTTAAGTTCATATTGTTGATATTATCCAGACAATCCTTTGCTTTTTATCGTATCAATGTTTCCATGGTGTGGACGCTTTTAATTCATCCACACATCGAACTTGATAGTTAAATGACATGACTTTATTCCATAACACTGACGAAAACAAAAACCTGGATTCGTTGATTCCTTTTTTAAACATTTACTTTTGTTTCTCACGATATACCATTGACAGCGTTTCAGACCAAGTATACGCGTAAGTGACACTCGATAAGAATCTTTGTCGCGCTGTGACGCCATTCTCTTTGCCAGTAAAGTTTGCTGGAAGTTATATCGGATATTGGACACACTATCAACAAGTAAAAAAACAGTGTTTTTACAGTCGCTAAACGAGTTATTGAAACCACTGGGTGTTTTCCAATACCCCTAGTGTTCGAAAACCTATCAAGCAAAGCTAAATAAGTGTAGAAGTGTATTGACGCCAATAGATGCCCTCATTTAGCTTAGAATTGAGAAATAATGAAAATCAAATGTTGCATATTTGTTAAATAGTGTATGTTTTATCACACTGAATTGTGTTGCTTAACATTGGAATAGGATTTTAAATAAATCAACTAAACCGAATTTCAGTTCACGTCTTGTGTTGCTGCAAGGTTCAAACTCAGTTTTTTTCTCTTAGCGGCAATATAGTTTTAGCAATCAAATTGCAAAATACATAACATTTCAATTGTTGTAACCTGACCTTCCTTATTATTTCCTGAGACTAACCGAAAGGTGCCCATAAAACTCGCTCGATTGGCAATGCTTGGCATGTTGATCATTGCATTATTGAGTTGTGCGTGACTTTTACTGTGTGAGCTGAGCAATTCTGTGGAATATAATTGACGACCTGTAGCATTTGATCAGATAAAGCTACATTTCTTTTTGACAAGAAATGCCACGAGGGAAATGTGTTAAATAGTGTCAAAGTGTCAGTATTTGTCTTCCTGTTCATTTGCTTTTGCACAATATTTTTGAAATTTTGATTTATGAAACAGTCAATGACTCTCAAATAAGATTGATACCTGATACATGCGATTGTCCGAAAACGCAGAAAATAACAGTTTACGTCATAAAACATCGTATTTGAGCGAGTGTTTTCACGTGTATATAAATATTCAGAGAATGAAAGCATAATTCTTATTCAAAAGTTTAACATTTATCAAAATATATTTAGCATTATAACCTAAGTGACACTATTTAAGTTTGCATGACATACAGTCAAGAATTGTTATAATATGTAAAAAAGAAAGGCTATAATAAGAAGATTGAATATTCTAATTCCTAAATAGATTATTCTGTTGACCACTCTGTTTTAGATGCTCCAAAGAGAGATTTGTAGACTTCATTTATAGAAATTATCGTATGATAAGAATTTGCAGATGATAACATCATCCAAAATATCGATTTGCACTGCAGTGTCAATCCCTTTATTTGCTAAAACAAAATGAAGTCACCCGTTGGATCCTAATATTCAATTGCATTCCTTGCAAATATATATATATACGTTTAAGTGAAGTCCCAAACACTGTTGAAAACAGACATGTGTTTCATTTGTGCCGCTTTCTTAGGGCGACAACAATCTCTAAAACATATAGAATTAAACGACGGCAAGTTTGGGCAATTACGGAGCAACAATTAAACCATGCAGATATGTAAAAATGTATAAGCAAATAAAACGAATTTGCACAGAATCTATCGGCTGCGGTTTGTAAATTATTAAACTAAAAGATGATGGTCTTAGTAAAAACTAATCTACCGATGGCCGGTCCTATCCAAAATGTGCACTCAATAAGGAGAATAGTTCCAAATCTTAAAATCTACTTTACGTGTACACAACCTTATATTTTGACCCAAATAGTACTTAAATGCCCATTTTAATCCTATCAATTCAAATGAATCGTCGATATTGCTATATTTCCTTATTACTCCTTTAATACTACACAAATATTGTTCACATGTATGAGGCATTTTTTTAAAAATGTTAACGCAGACATATTCACAGTTTATTATTCCTGATGTAATAAGCATGTAAACACCGATTTCCAGTATTGCTTCGAGGTCGATTTAGCTAATTTGACAAAAGTCAGACAGAATGTAAACATATGTAATCAAATGTATGTTTATTATTTGTTCTATGATCACAGCATGTCTCTTCCTATTTCATTTATTTCATTTTGTGAATAGCTAAGCAAACTATTGACCGTTTTGATGTTTAAACAGCGTAACTACTGAAGAGGAAATTAATATCTTTATTTCATAACACGGCTGAGTATCCAATCAAGTGTTCAAAACTCTTTTAGTCAATGATTTTTTTCCCAATAATGTATCTGTAAACGGATGCCTTGCGCTCGATAAGATTGTCTTTTTCGTTGTTTCTGTTGGCTTCGGTAAAGCCAAAGCTTTTCTTAAAGTACCGTGATTTAATCTTACTTAAAACTTAGATTGCTTCAGCATCATCCCTTAGAATTATTGAAAGGCTTGTAATGTCCCCGCGCAGGAAGATTATTACATAATAGTTAAGGTGGTGTTGTAAGGGGTCGCCTTTTCAAAAGCAAACAATTACATTACTCACTTTCTTCATTTTAAGTACACACTTGATCTTAAAACATTGGTGTCTTTTTTAAATTAACGGTTTTACTGTTGTTCTTTCAACGGATATCTATTTATAAATCAATACAAATACAAATTTGTAACAAATTGTATCTAAAATTGTCCATAAGAAGCGTATTACTCATCAAATTGGTTGTATAATACATTTAAAAATCATTGTATTATTAGCATACGTATTTTAATGCACTGGGAGACAACATTCTGGGGATTTAGTTCCTATTGAGACAATTTCGTATGTGCCTTACATTAAATTTCTATATTGATGATTACTGTGACGATAAATTCTGGCATTGCCTTGCTCAATGTAATTTAATATACGATAAACGACTGTTTAAACTGTTAATCAGAAAAGAGGATTGATGTTTGTTAAGTTTTCACTTTAAATTAATGAATTTTATGTCACCAGGGAAATTTTATTACCACCAATAAATTTCCAGATTTGGAACTAGAATCAAATTACATTTATTATGAGTGTATTTTGTAGAAACGGAAGGAGGTATTAGCTTTACAAATAACACTCATGTAACAGAATATAAGGCGATTGCTTGACCATTTACTACCTGGATTCAATTTGACCAAATAATTTGATGAAGATGTCCTATTGTATAAATGTCCTGTTGTTATTCTCTTCACTGTTTGCTATCTTATACTTTCTCACTTTCTCATTTTATGAAGTCAATACAATCTGTGAATTAATTTGAATAAGTTAAAAAACATTGTTATTCTTTTGTTTCCGTCAAGGAAATATTTTTCTCCCACCTCAGATAAGTAGATCCAATAATTTAACCATGCTAGAAATTCTTTTCTTGCCCACGGGCGAAGATTAAATGCCCGTATGGAACTTCTTTTAATGCTCATCACATTGTAATTAACTCCCTTGTTGAAGACTGTCGTCTGTAGCGCATCATGAAAACCTGTCTGGTGGCAATATTTAGAACGCGAGTTAAGCATTTCTCGCTTCAAATGTCACCAAAAAACAGTTTTCACGCACCTTTCAAAAAATAATGCTTCACTCTTCTTAGAACTATTTAAATACCGATCAGACCATTAACATACTCTGCATCACTGCGCGAATATCCATGACAACCACGAATTATTACATATCCGTACGTAATTATTGTTACTAAGCACAAAAGAGTTCCGGCAAAAAAATACATTTTTACTTAATTTTGTTTAACTGAGGTGGGAGAAAAAACATCTACCATAGCCGCTCGTGTAAGATAGGTTCATCCCGACCCCCGCACAGGGTGTTTTGCGGAAACTCGGTAAACCTCGTCTCCGCAAAACACCCTACGCTAGGGTCGGAATGAACCTATCTTACACTCTCCGCCATGGAAGATACTTATAATCTAACTTTCGACCAATAATTGGTTGAAAAAGACTGGTTATTTTGTGGAACTAGCGAAAGGATAACAAATTAATTTTAAATCAAATGTAATGTTTCACTTTAGAATACCAAGCGCGGTATTTCTTACACATCCACATGCATAACAATGGTAAAATGTTTAACTACACGACCACGTCTTTTAATTACATATTCAATTAAATTCTATATTTTTTCACGTCAAAAGTATTAAGCTTTTCGTCGACACAAGTAACATGCCGACTATTACGTTTTATTTTCAGCTTTTTATCTTCTTTTATGTCCACTAAACGAGGAGAGATCTTGATATTTTTTGCATTTATTTAAAGATTGACAGAATTTAGATGGATAAATTCTAATGACTACATACCACATTATTACACGTGTATGCTATTTTTTTAATTTCAAGCAGCAACAATCCAATGGCAAAAAAATGTAATATTGTTTAGGTTATTCTTTTAATTATCACTCTGTGTTTTACTACGTTCTTCTTATATTGAAATAAAACACGTTTGGCTCCTTCGGATGTCATATTACATGTCGTTCATTTTCGTATATGTTCTCTAGTTGCTGTACAGTGCAATATCTTTGGCTTCAAAATCCCATTCTAGTCAAGAACGTCCTTCGTATAATATATAATGTTCATTAACTGAATAATTCCTATCCTTAGAATATTGCAATTTGATAAATTTCGTGACAAACTGTATCATGATTAGTTTTCCAAAAACACGACTGTTTGAACGTATGCACGCACATATTCACACATGACACAAACACACATTTACCCGTCACAAAAACGCACAAACTACGTACACTCATAGACACATATTACACGTACACGTCATACAGACCCCCATTTATATTTATCTCTAACACCCTAGAATTGTTTCGATATTGCGGAATAATAGTTATGTATTATAACATCGTTTCGTCTAGATCAACGAAAGAAAACAAATAGCCTTTTTAGTGCACATTTGAATTCTGGATTAGCATGCGTTAACTAGACACTTCCTTTACACGACACGTTATATTGAATAAAATCGGTCTCCGAAGCATTCCTTTGATTTCAACATAAGTTGTCTTTACCCAAAACTATCAACTTTTTTTAATTTTCTTGTTAATAATATATTATTTTAACTGAAACTGCCTAAATGACTTAAAATGACATTTATTTTCGCTCAATACAAAACTACATATTAGATAATCCTTAATCATAAAAATGCTTTTGATATTATATTCCTTCTTAATCATTAAATTGAAACTGCTATTGTATTTACAAAATAAACATGAGCGAAATAAGTTTATCCCTTTGGAAATATAAAACATAAATATATAAACATGATGACAAATATTATATTATAAAAGTTCGAATATTATTTCAAAGCTGATATGTTTTGAATTGTAATATTTTATTTGACAGTTTATCTGCACTACGTTGTGCAAATACTCAATATTGTATACAGTACTTAACGTATGATAACATGCAAGCATACAAATCATCTCCGACGTCAACACAAATGTAGAACGACTTTCACAAACAACCAAGGGGAAACAATTCTTTTATTTTTGTCAACGTGTAACATAAGGATCTTGCTATTCTATGGTCTTAACATAAATTTCTCGTTTATCCCATGAACGGATTATTTCAGCTATCATATATGGCATTTAATTAATCAAATCCCTGACATTTAATTTTAACTTAACTTAAATAATTGAAATTAGGTGTAGATACATTTGCGTACAAAGATCGTAAAATCCCGGTTGAAGAGAGTAAAAACGCACAAGTCCTTCTTGAAAGAAATCGTAGTAATACAGCTTTTAAACTGTGTAGTGTCATTTGAGGAAATTATAAATGTCTTTTTAAGTCGAAAATATATTCATATGGTTTAGGAAACTTCAAACACACTACCAGCTTTATGTGTTTTAATTTTGATTATGCTCAAAGTCTAGACCATATCATTATACCTCTTGAATTTCAAATGACTTAGTATACACACCGGTCTGGTACTTATTATGAAATCCGATTACTAACAACTTTAAAATACTTGTATCGTCTTATTACAAAATAATTTCCATCACATATTTTGTATCACAGTTCATGTACAGATGTGAATACCTCGGTCATTGTATTGTCATGCAAAAACAATATCAGTCCCGTATTTCTACGAACACGTACAATTATGACTTTGACTTTGACATACTTTTTATTCCATTACACATGTTTTGCTGAATATTACAATTACTAACGCAGATTCATTTATAAGTGTCAAGTGTTTAAATACCATTCAATTTCGAATTCCTCCTTGCCAGTCGACCTCTGTAGCCTTGAAAATATATGTTATGCAACTAACATGACGACTTAAATTAAATAATTTATAGCTTTTAAATAAACACTACAGTTCGCAGAATGACCAATTCCAATTAAAGGCTGTCGTTTTTTGAAATACTCATGTCATAACATTGCTCATGCTTGGAGACAACGAACGAATTGGGCCAAGTGACAATCAGCAATCTACTCAACATTAATCTTTGTCGCGTTGTAAAACTAGATCCTGCTCCATCAATTACTGAATTAATATGCCAATGCAATTAGGGTTTTCTAGGACGTAAATCGGATATTTGACACATTATCATGACTGCTGAAGTGTAGGTTTGGTCTTTTTTACGAATTGTTAAGTGGGCTTTTTTTCAAAGCTCTAAAGACTGGAAAAACTGCCGAAATACCGTGCTGACAGCTGACTGATTAACTGTTGCAATTAATTGCCCTGGTGCATGTAACCGAGTATTCCAATCAAAAAAAGATTGTTATCCATAATAACGACCAGAAAGTGAAGGATTTCAACCAAATTTTGTAAATCTATATTTCTGAATACTTTTTTGAAAAACGGGTTTCCGTATTCCTTTGTCATTTGAAACTTTTGTTTCAAAATAATAAATAAACATCAAACATCTTAATACTCAAATTATCACCATACGAGACATCTGTTGTTTCTCTTGATAATTAATTGTTCAATTTTATATAAATACAGAACTAAAAGAGATCAGATAATATACAACAATATGGAAACCGTTTTACCGAGGACGCACATTATACTTGTTAGAGTGTTAAACTCAAATATAAAATATTTTGATGAGCTGTTACAAGCATTGGTCCATAGTAAAGAAGCTGAAATGTAAGTTATTTTATTTGTTTTTGTGTATATGAACATATACATGTACAAACAGATTGTTCGATGGTATCTAGAATTCCATAACCTCTTCCCAAGAATAAGATATTTCAAGGTGTTCCGATACTTTTAAAAAAGACAAAAGAATACCATAAAGTTGTGAATAATTGTAATTAGTTTGTATGCGTATTCCGATATGTGAACGGCTACTTTCCAACATTTAAAAAACCGTCAATATCTAAAAGTATAACCAAGCCTGCAATTGATACAAAACGTTTCATAAAAATCAAGAAGAAAACTAATCTAAATGTTCTTATTCGAATTTTCACTTCTGAGTGTTATTGACAGCAGATAAAAAAAATCTTTACAAAACCTTAAGCAGGATTTAGATTGTTTCCCGATTATATATTCTAGAAGCAAAGCATATTTCATTTGTCCGCGTGTTTTTCACCAAACAAAGTGAAACTGTTTAACACTAGACCAGAATGTTGTTTTTTCCATAATTCCTCCAACTTTTTATTTTAATACTCATTTCATTAACATCAAAGTTCATAAAACTCTGTCTATAAAGTTATCTTCCCAAACAGATGAAGACCAGGTAATTACTGATCCATAGCCATCAACTTTATTTTACGTAATATTTGGATTTCTTTGTAAAGCTAAAAAAAACAATATTACACGACGGAATAAGGTAATAAATGTAATTTGATTCCTGGACAAGACTGGAAATTTAATTCTCAGGTGTAATTAGATTAGTGCCAAAGAGTCATTGTTTCGTATTTGAAAATTCAAATTCCACAAACTCAAATCCTCTATTTTTGTAGTAAATTTTTAAAATACATCGTATACGTATCTTTTTTCTCATTCGGAACTCCTCGGCCATTTTTATCGAAAACACCCTCGGATGTATTTGAATGGTTTACATAAATTGGTATGTTTAAGTCCGCTGCAAGTAGATTGCATAGTTATTTGATTTTGCAGTTAAAGTTATCTTAATAACGTTTGCAAGGATACGCTCACTGTCAATCAATTAAAACTTAGATCAACAAATGAAAGCCTATCTACCACATTTCATTAATGATTAATGTACTGGCATATATCCGAGGTTGTTTTCGATAAGAATGGCCGAGGAGTTCTAAATGCTATATTATATTAGGGGAATGCCAGGAATTATCTTCTCTAAAGTTTATGAGATATAATGTGTGGCACATACGAAATTGCCTCAAAATGAAAAGATTCCCTAAAATGTTGTATCCACGTATGATATTAATTCAATTCTGTTACCTGTTATATACAACCAGTTTTTTATTTTCTCAGATGAATATACGTATGAGATGGACAGCTCTTTATAGATTTGTATTCCACATCTCAAAAAAGATGCATTGCAAACATAACAGTAATAATTATTTACTAAAACTGATACCAGTGTTTAAAGGTAAAGTATGTAGTTTAAATGAAGTTGGTTAGGAATTTCACTATATTTTCCGTTGCTTTCATTGTGTTAATTGGAAGAAAAATACCATTACTTACCTCTTGTAAACAGTCATAATATTTATCCTTTATCATTCAGAAAGTACTGTGTGATTTTGATGCGTCAAGGCCGAATGATATGATAAAAAATGTCAGCATTTTATGAATCAACAATGATTTAGAAAAATATTGTTGTCAGCTAAGGAATAAGTCCGAGGCTATTGACAGATAACTGATATTTCTTTATGACTTCTAAGAATGTGTATTATGATAATAAACATTTTTGCAAATATAAATATGGATTCAAGACCGGACTAAATAATACTTTTTGGTAAAACGTTTGATTTATTATTAATCACATATACTTGCTTCAACACTGAGTTAAGTTGACCAGGATGTATATAATTATATTCTTCATTGGGTTATATATGTAGTTCATATATCGAATATAGTTGTTGAATAATTATATGTATGTAAATTGTATTTAATGCCTCGTCTATACATACAATCGAGATATAACGCTATTATTAAAAAAAACACGTTTTATAAGATTATTCCTTGATGAAATAAACGTCATAATAATATTGCGGATAAATAGAAAAAATATATCTCTGGGATCTTCTAAAAATGTTTGAAATATCAGATGATAACCCATTATCTAAATGTGTCACATCTGATCATGTTTTATCACTATTTGTATTGTGCAACCACAATAAAGTATTTAAAAGTTGATCTTAATAGACAGAATAACAATCGTTTTCATTTGTCTAGGCCAATATATAAAACAAGCATAAGGTAAATTTGCTGCTTTTAAAAATACAACAGCCATAACTTAAAAGGTCTGTTATGTTTATCATGAACCTGTTTTTTTCTGAATATAAATTGAGACGAACATAATCGATCTTCTTGCTAATCATATATTGGTTTAAGTAAACTATTGACGAAGTAATTTGTCTGTGCATTATGACAATGACAGGCCATTAAATAAAGTTTACAGCCGCTTCAGCGTTCCAAAGAAGACAAAAACTAGCTTTATTCAAATGAGATATGAAAGTGGTCAACAACAATTATACTAATATCATTGCAGATATATAAATAACAGCCTAAAAGGAACACTTGATTTAATCATCTCCCATTTTTAGAAAATAATCCTAAGAAGAACTCTTTACATTTTGCAAGAAAGATCATAGATCGTAGAATCTCGAGCGAAGTGAGTAAAACGCATCAAACACACATTACTTTCTCAAAAGAAATCATAGTGATTAAGCTTTTGAACTGTGTTGTTGCCATATGTTGAAATAAAATATATTGTATATATCAAACAATTTATGTATATGTTTTTAGAAATTACAAAAACAATACCACCTTTATGTGTGTAATTAATGATTGTGATCAAAGTATAAACCATCACGTAAAATCTTTTTAATTTCCAATGACTTATTATACACACCGGTCTCGTACTTATTTTAACATCCAATTTCGAACACTTCTTGTATAATTGTATAGTCATTTTGCAAAGTAATTTCAATAACATATATTGTAAGACAGTCCATGTATATATTTAAGTACCTCGAGCATTGAATGTTTATGAAAATACAACACCAGTCTTACATACCTACTAACGCGTACAATTATATGATGATTTATTATCTTTGACACACTTCTTCTATAACACATTTTTGTATGACAAACCATTCACTTTTAAATTCCTCCATGACAGTCGACCTTTGTAGCTAGGTAGATACATGTTATGCATCATACATGACACTAAATTCATGGATTGAAACTTATAGCACCAGGGTGCAAAATGGCCAATTCCAATTAAACGGTTTCGTTATTTGAAAATCCCATGTCATAAAATTGCCCGTGTTTGGAACCAACGAACGAATTTGGACAAGTAACAAACAGCAATCCTCTCAACATTTATCTTTATCGCGCTATTGAACTAGTTCCTTTTCCGTTAAATATTGAATAAGCATGCCGATGCAATGAGGGTTTTCTAGGACGTATATCAGATATTTGACACACTATGAAGAGTGTTGAAGTGTATGTACGGTCTTTTAACAAATTATTTATATCGCTCTAGATTGATATCTGTAAAACACGATTCTTGTTGACTGATTAACTTTTGAAATGTATTTACTTGGTACATGTGACCGAACATTCCTATGAAATGAAACATTGGCATCAATAACAACGACCCAAACTTGAAGAATTTCGACCAAAGGGAGAATTTTGTAAGACTGTATTTCTGTATGTTTTCGTTGTATGAATTGTATGAATCTTCCAAATTGTTTCCATCAAACATCTAGATACGCAAATGTCTATCATAGCATGTATTGTCCTTCCTGATCAATTAATGTGTCAAATGTATATGAAACAGAACTTGAGCGGATCAGATAAATAAATAAAAGGAGACCGTTTTGCTTAATACGAACATTAAAACAATTAAAGTGTCTTGATACAGCCAACACTAATCCTATAACCCTATGTGCTTGCAAAGGCAGTATGGTACTCCGCAACACCATATATTCAATGTATACTACGAGGAAAATTAAATATATATCTATCTATGACTGGTACACGCTAAATCCAAACCTTTGACATATATATTTTCTTACGAATCACACGACATTAACAATTGATGGGAGCTTTCCTCATTCACTACGTTTGACAGTACGTGTATATGGGACATTTTAGCAAAAGCGTTAATGTTGCTGGTTTCCCTACAAACCTTTAAGAGCCAAATATATGAAACCCAATTATATTTTGAGGGCTATTTCAAGCGTTGGTCCAATGCAAAAAACACTAAAATACAAGTACAAAAGTTGCTGCAAGATGCAGCAATTGGATGTTAGCGCGGGCCAACTATTGGTTATGCAAGTCTTTATGTACGGTCAGAACGAAGTAAATAAAGTAAGGGCTAACATTGATTGTAGATGTCAGTGAAATAAAGTTGATTAAAAGATGACAGAATTGGGCTGTTGTTTCTGAAATGAAAAATAAACGTAACACAATAACAATTGTGCAACTGATGGTATATCTATGACAGAAATCATAATTGTATCAAGTAACTTTATTCATGAACTGTATCAATATACGTTTGAAACGTTGAGAATTTGTACTTTGGTGAAATGTTGACTTTAAACAAGAGAACAACCAAAGGTTTATCCAAAAACTAATTAAGGACATCTGCTTAAAACAATGTTTACTTTTGGCTAATAATCCGCAAAAAAAATTGACCGGTATAATATTAAGTGTTACAAAGCCACTGTTTCTAACTGAAAAACACATAAAACTGTTTGCTTATGTAACAGGGTTGAACACAATTAAAAAAATACATTTAACATAAACTAAAAGAAGTTGGTTATCCATGAGCTGAAAGAAACAAATGTGATCATCATCATTAATGTCATTTTCCTTGTTCTGTGGCGTAGATGATGTATAGGCATGCAGGATGGAACAAGAAAGCTGTTTTAAGAAATGTTCGAAGTGTACATGGTACTAAGTGTGAATAAAAACCCACCTTGATCCTGAAATGAACATGCTCTTAAGAATAAAATAACATAAATAGTGGTTTAAAAGTATATGGACACAGAGTAATGATTTAGAAAACAGTGATTGAAAAATAATCATATTATAAGCTTTTGAACATACTTAAGAACAGATAATATACAGAACATACATAATACACTATCAGTATTTGCATTGTTGGTATTGGTAATAGCCAAAATAACAGAATTGTTTAAATCTAAAGAGAAGATATTACAAGAAGTATTTTTAAAATATTGAAAAGAAATGTATACGGTTCTGAAATGGAAATTAACATTTTAAAACAAAAGAAAGGCAATAACACAATAGGAATACAATGACACAACAGGAAGGTAAAGTTTAGGTCAAGACAGTTTTAAGTTTTCCAAAGGAAACAAGTTTTGCATATAAGGACATGTATAGGTAATAACATTATGTAATCAACATGCATTATGCACTTTTAAGGCATAAGATATAAGCAGATGATGAGAAGAATGCAATGCAGGTTTGATAGTGATATGACTAGGAAGTTGATCACTTAATGTGTATGGAAATATAATGACGCAAAAGATTTATGAAGAAAGTGCTGAAAATTATAGGTTACAATGAAATGAAGTCAGGAATATGTTTTAATACATGAAAAATGAAGCATTTGTACAAAGTTTGGTGGAAATGTGTTAATGTTATTTCGCCTGTAGAACTTTTCAATTCTTTAAAATATGACATTGAAATATAAGAATAAATACATTGAGTATTATTGAAATGTAAACATATGTACAAACAAGAAAGAACATGAGCAATATGACATTTTATATACATTTTGTATACAACAAAGAGTAATAAGCATGATAACAAAAATACAGAGTTAGTATGTATGCTGGGAATGGTAGAGTTGTACTAAAATGTTATAAACAATAGAAAGAATATTAAAATTTTGTTATAATTTGGTGTAAGTGTGACATAGACATTATGACCAATACATGGAATAAAAATGCACACAGACAAATTAATACAATACTAAAATACATGCTGCCACTATTTCACTGAAGTATTCACAATGTACAAGAAGATATAAGCAATGCAATAGAACAGGTATGAAAGAAAAGAATATTAAATAAAATACATGAACACCTAGCCAAAATGCCATTATTTTTTGAAGTTTGAAAACCCATAAATCTAGAAAATGAAAAACAACAACACACAATGGAATGGTTAAGGGTCATGCCAAAACGCGTAATAAGTTTTAGTTTGTATTTTGCTTAAATGAAAATATACATGAACAGACATTCATGAGATTTTTCGAGGATATCTAGAAACTCTTCTCAATAATAAGATAATTTTATCCTAATCCGATACCATATAGGTGTGAATAATTGATATGAGTAAGCATATTCAAATATTTGAATTGCAAGTAAACAGGAGTTAATTATATCAATCAGAAATTACCTTCTTACGTTTGAAAAATCGTCAATATCTCAAAGTACGACCCAGCAAGCAATTGATACAAAACGTTAAAAAATAATTACACTTCATTTTATGTTTCACTTTTGTATTTTTTTGACAGGAGAATAAAACAACTGACCCCAATTTAATCATGAATTAGATTGCTTTCAATATTTATGTAAACTAAAGCACTAGACCTAAATATCTTTTTCCGCATTATTTAGTTTATTTTAATACTCTGTTCAGGAACGTCAAAGTTAATACACATCTTCCTTAACAAAATAAACTTCCCCCAACAGATTACGACCAGGTAGTAACTAATCCTAAGCAAATAACTTTATTTTCCTTATAATGCGGATTGCTAGTAAAGCTTATAAATATTATATTACCCGACAGAAAATACACTAATAATCAGGAAATAAATGTAAACTGATTTCGTGACAAAACTAGAATTTTAAATTCTAAATGGTAATAAAATTTCCCTAGTTTTTGGTTTGTAGTTGAATATTCCGCAAACTCCAATCCTCTATTACTTTAAGGTTTTAAAGTCATTGTATACGTATTTATATTAAATTAGTGGAATGCCATGAGTTATATCTCCGACAATCATCAGCACATGAGATATAATGTGAGGAACATACGAAATTTTCTCAAGAGGAATTATTCCCTAGAACAAGGTTTCCACGTATGAAAACAATTCAATGCTATTGCATGTAATAAACAACCCATTAGTGTTTTCTCAGTTGAGTAATATGTCTGAGATGGACAGCTCATTATATATTTGTTTTCCACATTATTCTTTAAAAGACCCATTAGAAACACAAAAGTACAGTTATTAACTAACAAAGTTAATCATATAAGTGCTAAAATGTGTATGAAAGTATGTTCTTTAAGTAAAGTTTAGGGAATTTAATAAGAAATTTCACAAAGCCAAGTGATCTATAAAAACTAGTCCGCCTTGTATCAACAACTTTTAAAAAACACTGAATCAACCATGTTTTCGAAAATTGTTGTCCGCAAAGAAATATGTCCGAAATTATTGACAGATGACTAAAGGTGCTTTATTATTTTTAAGCTTGTGTATTATAATAAACATGAATTTATTTTGTTAATATGCATATGGCTTTAAGACAGACAGTAATAATTATGTCCTTTCGGTAAGTTCTATCTAATATTAAACGCATTTATACCAAACTCCACCACTGGATTCTGTTGACCACTGACCAAAATATGAATAAATTATTTCCACATCGGGTAATATATACATTTTATCAGTCGAATATAGTTGTAGAATAAGTGTATGTATATGACTGTTTATCAATGTTTTGTTAATACAAACACTCAAGATCTAACGTTATTTTCAATAAAATGCAATACTTAATTAATTCATTGAAAACGTAATACATTATTATAATATTGCCTATCAATCGAAACAATATATATCTGGGATCTCCGAAAGTTTTGATGTTTGAAATACCGACACTAAAACACTCTAACATATACCTTTTGCCAAGATTATATATAAGACGGATTGTAAGGATAAAAAATAAAACTGGTTTATCTTAATTAAGATGAGAACAATCGATCTCATTTGCTAATCATAAGTTTAGAGAAGTATTTCCATTACCATTGTCTGTGCATTATGACACTGCGTTAAGCGTTCCAAAGATGAGTGAGAAGTCTGCAATCATTGACAAATGAAACGGCTCAATGACTGTTAAAAAACATTTTATATGCAGTTACTTGCCATGGATAAATACCCAAAGACATATTTAATGTTTATAAGCTAAAGATTTCATGTTATCAAATGTAAAATATTTCTGAAAACTTTAAAACACAAATCGATATGATAAGTTATAACATGATGTTGTATTGAAAAAAAAACTATGAAACAAAAGGTAAAATATGGAAAACAATGTTAAGGTTAATTTTGCGCATGCGTCGCTGCATCACTGTAGATAGATATAATACTTGCAAAGGGATTTGCGAAATTGTTTCACACATTTACAAATTTTGACAGAATTTTACAACAATGCAGCAACGTTAATGAGCATATTTTTAGGTGATGATATTGTCACCGGATGTTCTCATCCCCATTCGTTTGCTTATTAATGCGTAACACCAAATACAATTTCCATACTTTATTAATTTATCAACTCTCTCTATTGTGAGAGGTATCTTCACCTTTTCTTTCCACACCTAACACGAACTGACCACCACTTGCACTACAACATACAATTTCTCTTTAGGCCACGCTCAAATTCAAATTCAAACATTTATTGCATGAAGGCCTCCAGCCCATATACTAATATGCATACAATCAATTATAAACAACGAAAGTGTTGACACATAAGGAAAATATGAGATGTATCAGACAAAATGACCAAATTTGCATTGAAGTATATTTAATATAATTTGCTCATATAATTATTAAACAACCATACAAAAATAGTTATCAAACTTTTATTCATACCAGCCCCTAATGTAACCGTCTATTGTTTTTATCTTCAGACCATAGTTCATAAGAATCTAATTCACACTTTCATGTTATATGCTTTGACAATTGCTGACCAAATTTCATTTAATTAATTATGGAAGATACAGTATGTCCAATAATTAAGAACAAGTCCAGCAGAACTAATATTGCAAAGACAATGAATTACTACTAGACCATAACAATATATAGTAATTAGCAACTATGATTTCCACATGTGGCTTTGCAGACAAATTCCCAATTCAATCAATTTGAGGAAAATATCATTAATCAATTTTAATGTAATGAACTGTTATATAACTCTGTGACAATATTAATGATATTCAAATATGATTTTATGATAAATAGAAACATATTATGTCAACCATGAGACTCACGCGTCTAGTAGTTGTTTTTTTTATTTGTTAATACTAATCCTAATTACACTTGCAACATAAGAGTTGATCTTTAAAATAAATAATCAAATTTAAGGTAATGTTAATTTAAGCAAATACTGTTTTTTAATCAACGGAAAAAAAATGCTTTGTAAGACACTTCAACTTTCCGAAATGGTAAAAAGGTGTTACAATAGAGCAACAATGTTTACAAGAGCAATTAACCAACTTTTGCGAATTTTGTACAGTTGTTGTTTATTTTGCTTAAATGAAAATGGAATTTATTTGAAAACGTATCGTATGGTTTGAATGTTCATACACAAGTTCTTAAAAGTACACTATTTCAATCAAAGGA
Organism: Mya arenaria; assembly: GCF_026914265.1. Lineage (NCBI taxonomy): Eukaryota > Metazoa > Mollusca > Bivalvia > Myida > Myidae > Mya > Mya arenaria. The sequence goes on along the minus strand of NC_069122.1, from coordinate 54,131,895 downwards.
TATATTATGACTCAAGGTTGGAAACATGACGTTTAATACTAAAAGAGGATAGGGGTCATGACCAAGTTATTTATACGTGTATTTTGAAAAGATATTTCCCTCGTGTGTCCAATAATAGTTCTTAAAAGTTTAATTTAAATGAACAAATTAAAGACTTGATGAAATAACATCAGCTTTCAAGATAAAAATATTCAAAAGTCGATGTAAAATGACTACTTGATTATAGCGTTAAGGGTGAAGCAACCTCAAAACAGTCTATGTGGTTTTCAATAGGGCATAAGAAATACTTCTGAGAAAATTATGATAACAAACAATATTGCTTCCATCGAAACCATATAAAATGCCGCATACCTTTATTATATAAGAACAATAAATTTATAAACAAAATGAAACAAACTACGAACATATATACCCATTAGGTAACATACATTATAGTGTATTGGCATAGACTCAGCTAAGAATCAAATGATTGTTAATGTGATACAAGGAAATTACATGCTGGACACATTCTTCTTAAAGTACCTGCAAAAAACTTGTTTTGTATTTTTACAAACCATCATTGTCGTTGATTACAATTTGACGGAAGCTTTGTCCTATACTTTTCTTTTTTAAAAGGGCATACATTTCGTGATTAAGAGTTGTTTATTTCATATTAGAAACGCAAAAGGTCAATTTTAACACTGCACACTGCAAATACATATTTGGCAAGTGTTAAAGATATACCAAATTGAATTAACAGATATATTTTTAAACTTAATTTAGCACCAATTAAGTCATTTCAGCCGATCTGTCGAGTGTGAATCATTATGTTATGAGAACATGTTAACTATTAACTCAGATTAGTTTCACCGGTAAATTCAACAATTTAATTGCACAATAATCTGACATTGTTTTCTTAATTTTCTAAACACTATGTCCCGGTTCATGTGCAGGTCACGTATATGACTGTCATAATTGCACTATATGTAGAACAAAAGACAATCCAGCAGTTAAGGCCCACAATTCTATTTTAGACGCTTCAGCACCATTACAATAGTCCCTATCCGAACAGCACGTACGTAGAGTACATCCACTAATCATATACTGCTTAGGTGTGCCTATACACTTAAAAAACTCGTCCATACGTGTAACGTGACACGGTCTGTCAGTACATGTGCGTATCACAGAATCGTAATGCGTGACGTTGTCAAACATCCGGTACTGGACTTTCTGTAAATTGTAAATTGTACAAACAGTCATTAAAGTATTTTCAAATCTATTAATACCACAAACATACAACAATCGAGCGAGAAACAAAAGAAAAGGCATGCTTTTAAAGTATTTGCACAAAGCATTGTCAATTTCATCGTCCTCTTTTTTCAACAAGTAATATTACTTTTATCCTTTATTACGAGAATGACTTGTTTAATCCCCGACTAAGATGATGTATTTTAGTTAATCAGTAGTTAATAATGAAATGGTTACAGTTGTAAGTTGTGCACACATACCATACACTGTTGGTTTCCACCTTTACAATCGACCTTGGTAGCCTTGTAGTTATCTTCAGGGTCAAGGTCACAGTCGTGAGCGATACACTTCCAGCAGCGTAAACCATTTACTGAAACATATTTATAGTGTAATATATGTTTTATAATACTATGTGTATAAAGATTGTTTATTATTTGCATGCATTAAATTAGACTGTCTATCTTTGTTAAATAATTTGATTCAAGTTTATTGAATATAGATTACATTAAGCAACTAATATCAGCACATGAATTTTGTTTATAGGTTTACGGTTATTCTTGTTTTATAAAAGTAACGATCTTAATTAGTGGTTTGTATGATTTCCCTATAAAACACAATTAAGGTAGCATTTGTTTTAAAACATTCATTTTAAACATATTTTAAATGTATAATTCACGTTTAGTAATAAATCGTTAGGCCTGCAATTTAAATGATATAAAAGGGAAATCTCTTCAGATATTGACATAGAAGTTATATATTACAAATATGTTTATATATCAAAGAATACTGGTTTCGAACTAATTTTGGAAGACGTTACTCATTATTTTGCTCTTATAATATGTGAACAGTCAGGCTAAAATGAAGTTACCCTAACATCTCAAAATCACAAAATAATGACTATTTACAGTGTCTTTTTTGCTATATAGCAACAAATGTTTTGCTTGATTTAAAATAGTTCAAACCAAATACATGCGCACAAATATACTGACCTTCTTTCAGGTCCATATTTAGTACATATAGCACAGACAAAACGTAAAACAATCTGGAACACAGCTGGGTATCATTCAGGTATATCATTACGATCCTTTTCTTTTTACCATCTCAATGCTTCAATAGCGTGATCACTTTTTATACATCCGCACTTAGAAATTGATTATTAAATTACATGGCATTTATTTCATAGCACAAATACCTGCACTCTTTAAAAGCTTTTTTTAAACTATTTTTCTTATTACTTTTGTTTCATCTTATACTTATGATATTCCACTGACAACGTTTAAGACAGGGTACATGTATCGGGGCAAGTGACACTCGATAATAATCCTTGTCGCGCTGTGACTCTATTCTCTTCAATTATCTTGCCAGTAAAGTTTGCTGGGCCTTATATCGGATATTGGACATACTATGAACGAGTGAAGAACCTGTGTCTTTACAGTCGCTAAATAAGTTATCAAGAACCGCTGTGCGTTTTCCAATACTATTGGTGTTCGAAAATCACTCAAGCAAAGCTGACTAACAGTAAAAGTGTACTGATACCAATATGAGCCTTTCAATTGGCTTCGGTTTGAGAAATAATGCAAATCAGATCCTGCATATTTGTAATAAGCCCATTTCCTCCAATTGGATTATGGTTATAGCATGTATGCTATTGTACTTCAATCAGCCAAATTGAAACAAAAAAATCAAACTGTATCGCATATTGACAAAAGGAGGTTTTGTCTGTAACAGTCTATCATCAGAAAATGTTAGAAATTTTTATCGGACATTTACGCATGCTTTCGCGCCGTTTGATATTTGAGTTGAGGCTACTTCAATATGTCTCTTACGACATGCGGAAGTAGTTTGTACCATAATATCGTATCCTTCCTGATAGTTTCAACTAATTTACTACAAGTGTCCTAAAGGACTAAAAAAAGAATAATAAAAGTATAGATTAATGTTGCATTTCATAACGTTTTAAAGGACACCAAATAAGGTTATGAGCAGATCAAATAAATAATTTAAATTTGTAAAATGCTAATACTTTCTTTGTAAATTATTAGATTTATAACAACTTCACCTTTTTGCAAACAATCTAAGCTTCTTATAGCAGCGCGAGATATTATAAACTTGAACAATTCAGCTGAAATAATTGCGCTATGCGAAATATCCATATGAGGAAATCGTTTATTTTAATACCTGTTAAACACGTTATCGGAATATTTATTTCTTCAACATACAGTTTTCAAAACAAAAACAGGATTATTTTGATAAAACTTACAATACAACTTACATTTTAGTATTAACCTACGAAGAAAAAATATGTTTTCGTAAGGGTAAATTTTGTGAGGTTCTTTTATAATATTATATGAAATATAAAATATATAAACCTGATTAGACATTGACTAACACCAGTTTCAAATTGCATTTGGTAGCAAGCAATGTAAACCATGTGAAGCTCTAGTAATAGTGTGCCTTTAAAATTCATCTCTACATAATTTCAAATACCTAGCGCATATAAATACTACAACATATTTGTAAACTGCATCAATTCAAATAACGCAATGTTGAACACATAATATTACACTATACATTTACAACTAACTGTGTACTGGGATTGCTTTATACTTCGATCAGCAGCCATTATGTTCTTTTTTACACTTCACCTGCCACACATATTCTTGCTTAACCTTAAATTCGTAATATTGTATATGTTTCAATCATACCGTATTGAGTTGCTAAACATTTAAATCGGAATTTATTCAAAGATTGAACTAAACTTCTTATTTCCTAACGTTTCAGCCACAATTCACGTATTGTGTAGTAATACGTTTCAAACTCAGAATTTGGTTTTCTTTTAACGTTACAGTGTTTTTCAAGTAAAATTAAATCGTAAATAAGTTACATTTTATCTGGTTTATCTTGACCTTCCTTATTATTTCAAACGAATAAGATCCCGCTGGTATGGCAAAGGAAGGCGTGTTTATCATTGCATTAATGAGCTGTGCGTGACTTCTACTGTGTGAGCTGAGCAATTTTGTGAAATTAAATTGACGACCTGTTACATTTGATCAAATAATTTGCAGTGAATTAGCAAGCTACATTTCCCTTCGGCAAGAAATAGCACGAGGGAAATGTTTTGGATGTTGAAAATTTAAATATCAATTTATTTAAATGTGTTAATTCTTCAATGCGTCAGTATTTTTTTCCTGTTTCAGTTTGTTCTTGCTTAGTCTGATTGTACTTTCGAATTATTGAACAATCAATGATTCTCGAATGAGACATTTTCATTGCAATTTATACCTATAGTACATGCGATTGTCCGCGAATGGAGGAAATAATAGCTAACGTCTTAAAATACAATATTCAAACGTGTTTTTAAATGTATATCCCTATTTAGAAAATGAAAGCATAAACCTTTCCCAAATATAAACATTTAAAAACTAATTAACAGTGTAACCAAAGTGGCACCATGTAAGTTTCCATGATATTCAGTCAAGAATTTTAACAATATGTTACATGTAAAAGTAATTGTAAGTTTGAATAATCTTATTTCAAAATAAATTCCTCCCATTGACCACCAATTTATTTTAAATGCTTTAAGAGCATTGAATACATCGTTTATAGAAATGTTCGTATGAACAGAATCTGCAAAAAAAATCATAAGTGAAAATATCGATTTGATACGATCATCGCTGCTATGACCATAACGACCTAGATTTTTTTAATAAATTGCAGTTACTTTCATTGCATATATAAATATACGTTAAAGTTGAGCCCCAAACACTGTTGTCAACAGACATGTGGTTTATTTGTGCCCCTTTCTTTAGACTGCACAATGGCACCGAGTTCCATCATCCGTACGAGAGTGGACGTTTGACTTGATTAAAGTTCTCGACGCGAATTCTGGCCGTTTCAAACAGTAAGACTAATTAATACCCGTTTATATGGTATACATTCACCTCGGGGGCAAATATATCAAAATGGGTGGGGGCGGGCAAATTTGCCCCCTGGTATTTTAGAATAATTGATGCGGCAGTTGAAAAAGGGATCTGTTTTTAAAAGCAAATAATTGTTTTTGAAATCAACATTTAACTAAAGCTTACAAACTCAAGCATTTATAAATGACAAATGATTGAAACAGTATCCAGTAGAACTGTGCACAGAAGGTTAAATGACCTGGACTTGTGCTAATGCACGCGATATAAGATATTTACACAGCAGGACTGCGGACATAAAGTTATCAAATTGCAGCTACAAGCGATTCCCCAAATTGATAATAAAAGCAACATCTTCTTTCTCAGCAACTTTATTTCACGTGAGAGTGGCTGGTGTTAGAGGCTGGTGTTAGAGATCAGAAATGAGTGTCAACACACCCTAAAACATCAAGAATGTAACGACGACAATTTCCGGCAGTTACGAAGCTACTAAAACCTACTGATGATCCCTTATTATATAGACATTATATAAAGTGTACAGCTTTCTGCTCGTTGTTTCGTGTTTTTTAAACACATGCCACTTACTACTTTTCATTAAGTATAACAATAGATAAAAGTCCTTTTGATTGTGCTCAGACTTTGTTTGAATTAGAATTTTTTTTATATTGAAATCAATATTAATCATGATATACAATAGCAATCAACAGATACTTAGCATTTTTGTCTGCAAGTAGCCATGATTGTTATAAAGTGGGGCTATTTTGCCAATGTGATTATTTACTTGCAGGAAAAATCTCCAAATTCATACTTTATTTCCCGAAGGAAATCCATTAAAAGATTTGACGTTGCATACTTACCTTGGAATAAATATTGATCACGAATAGTCTGTAAAAACAATAGAATTATAAGCGATGTCTGGCACTCCCTAAATACAGGACTGACGTCTTACGTCGGAGCAAGGATTCAAATGTGAAGATAATAATATATTCTTGACGCTGGCAGTTATATACAAATTATGTTTATGAATTATAGCCAAGATGCACTTCTATTTAACTTTATATGTATATGAATAAAGATTAAATTAATCTTAATATTCGCTTAAGCTTGAGATATTTGCAAAAAAAAAACAATTGTGCCCTAAAAATGATGGAAATAAACTCCGTAAAGCATAGTTTTGACGTTTTAGTGTTTAATTGTAAGGAACGAGAGAATATTTAAGGCTTTACTTAACTCGCTTTGTTATGGATGACATACTGTTCTCTAAGAGTACGTTGCTGAACAATGTGGGGTTTATAAGCAAGACAAGAACTTTGGTATGTTTAAGTAGACTTACACGCTTTTGACAAGTTTCTGAACTTACTTCAATATTTATTTAATACATTTCGCAGACTCTAATTCTAAAATAAATTCTGAAAGCATTCAAACGTTCAGTTTGATATTAGTTCAAACAGCTGGAAGAAAGGATCGATCAAAATACAAAAAAACACTGTTACTATTTTTATCGTTTTCGTTGTACCTAGTTTTGCCACTTTTCAGTAAGTTTTTGACCATGTATTCTAACGCGAATGTAGTTGATATTCCTGTTTTTCATCGCCCCAATTTCTATTATGGTTAAATAAGGTCCTTTAAATTGTCTTTATAAACGAACATGTCTGAATCTGATCACAGACTAATGTATTTTTGTTTTCACTGACCATTCTAAAACGATATCCTAAAGATAAATTACTAACGATGTTTTAATGAATTATTTGTGGCGTTGTGTATCTCGTTGGTTGCGTGTCTGATATATATCCAAAGTTCAACGTTTAGTTGTTCAGGGATTGATTCAGCGCTTTTGCTAGTGTATTGTAACCTCAATTATCATCCAAACCGTAAGAAGAGTCCCCATGACCCAAAATAATAGCTGAAAATGAACGAAAGATACAGAATTAATCGAAGAAACACAACTGTAAATCCTCTTTACTATTCTTCAACAAAACTAATAACATATTTGTATTAACAGCTTGTTTATACTCGCACCAAAATTCGTTCATTGCCAAGAAAATGCAGAATGGTGTATCGGTCGCTGTTGCTGTGTCATCTCGTTTAAATGATATTATTTTCAAAGAAATTTGGGGCGGCCCAATCCACCAAGAGAATGGAATCAAATTAAAAACTAGTTTTATAGTTCTCAACTTGATATCTGTCACATAAGCACTAAAATGTCTATTTCAGTCCAATGTATCGTATGAATATTGTTTAATTTCCTTATTCCTCCTCGAGCAGACAAATAATGCCTGCAATTTTAAATGCAGACAAATTCACTGTTTAATGTTCCTGGTGTGTTTAACATGTAAACACTGGTTTCCAGTATTGTTTTGAGCTCAAATTTGCAGATTGGACAAAAGGCAGACGGAATGTCATCAGATAAATATATCTTTAAAAATATTTATTATTTATTCCGTGACAATAACATGTCCCTTCGAATCCCATTTAATCCATTCAAAGAAAAGTATAGCACAATACTAACTATTTTGTAAACGTTTTAAGTGCGTCCATACCGAAGGTCAAATTTATATCGTTGTTTCATAACACTGCTGAGTATGCATTCACGTTTTCGAATTAAATTTTCTGAGTTTTTCCAATGATGTATCCATATCCGGAAGCTTTGAGCGCCATTACGTGTGAATATGACTGTTTCTGCTGGCTTCGGTGAAGCACCATGATTTCATTTTAAAAGTTGCTTCAACATCCTCTCTTAGACTTTAAAAGAATCTGTGCAGAATGATTATCACTGAATAGTATAGCTAGTGTTGTTAGAGGTTGCGTATGTATAACAGTTATATTTGTTTCGAATAGGAGAGTATATTACTTTAAAGATAAGGATTAGACTAACGGTTAACTGTCTTTCAATCAACTAGATCGTGGTTATTCAAAATCTTCTAATCAAAGACAGCTCGGAATGTTTGACTTCATCATTTTGTCGTGATCAATAATTTGCAGAATATTCATTTTAAAACTGTTGTCACCCTATATCTGTTTCTAAAAGAGTGTGGTTTAAACGATATGTTAGTGCCTTTATAGCTCATTTAGTTTAGATATATTTCATGTAACAGTTTTCATGATTAAATCACTTTTTCACGTCGTAATTGTCTTACGTGAAGTCCCGTATGTTTTTACATGCGCACATTCTTCATTATGCAAGTATATAGATCAATTACTTACACATTCAGAATCATACCCAGTGATATCCCTTTATATTTGTTGAACCATTCCCATTCGAAACAAATATAACTGTTAATTAGAGTAAGTGTAAGTAGTCGACAAAATACTCTTAGTGAAACTAAGCTTTTTGCCTCTAAGGATAGTGATGTAGTTGAATTGCTTTGCCATGAAATAGATTCGTGTATTCTACTTGGCTTGGAGGTCTAGTCTAAATGGATAAAACTGTAAATATGTCAATTGTATGTCCTTTTAATTGGTAAAGATCAAGTATATTATCAAGATAATGTCGTTAAACATACACTATGATCGTTTTTATTTGATTCGACATTCGAACGTCAAGAATGATACCTTTTACGATGAGTGATTTCATTACAATAAAAATCTATAAAAGTCTATGTTAGAAGTCTAATTAATAGTTTTATTCGTGTGTGTTGAAGTTATTTTCATTTTAATGTACAAGATTGCACAGCAATACAATATTTTTTCATAGTGCTATATTGTTCATATTTGCGAAATAGTTTGGAGCCATGATGTCCTTACACTTGAATAGGGTTTCATTCTTTTCATTTTTAGTTTCATGCGCATCTCAATCATGTCATTTACCCGGCGATATATCGGCAAGGTCATGTGCATTCGAGTGATGTAAATGGTTTTATTTATATGAGTAAACAAGCGTATTCAATCGTTTCTTTATTTACTTGTTTAGCACAGAGAACGGAACTCGACAATGATGTGCTGTACATAGGCTGTGTTGTACATAAGTTCACGCTTTAATTTGTGTTCGTATTTCTTCAAGCTTTATTGAAATCAAACAAGACATCAGCCAATAAATGCCGGTAACCTGTCAACTGTATTGTAGCTTTGAAGACATGTTTACTTTATGCAAATGCTTGGTTTATTATTCGTCTAGACATTGTTGACGCTGGTATCCTAGGCGCATTGTCAAATGACACAACTTCTGTGAATCATTTTAATTGATGTGACATGAAACAAGAAAGGGTAACACTTCTTTATCAATATTCTGGCAATGTTTATGTTTGTGTATGTATCATTATCAATTCATATATTGGCCATTATGTTCAAATCTTTTATATTAAAAAAAGTGTAAACAACTTATTCGTATCATTAAATTTCATATTTTGTGTGTATGGTGTAATTATGCAGTAAAATAGAGTTATTTTTATTTCTCATTTATAAACCTGAAAAGATAAACAAATCTATCATATTTTGAAGCATGGATCCTATAGAGCAACGCAAAGTCATCGCTTAACCTTAATAATATGTCATGTAAATCGCAATTTTTGACTAACTCCTTCCTGCTAACTGCATGGAATGAATTACTCAAAAACGTCCTTTATCAACCATCTTTGTTTCCTTCAATTATAACCATTCGTTCTCCCGCTGTTACTATCAGGCTGCTTACGCGCTTAGGCAATCTGAATGAGCATTTGTTATAGATTAATATTTTAAATAGCCCCAACTGACAATGTGAAGAAATTGAAAATACATACCACTTCTTTTTCACCTGTCCACTTTAGCATGCCCACAACTAAAATCTCGTAATCTATAAGAAGGCCTCTTTCCTTCAAGAGTTGTATTGATCAAACACGGATCATACCATCAAAGCATATTTAGCCAAGTTCAGAACGGCTTAGGCTAGACTAAATGCTTCCAAATTCCTTAAAATCGGAGCAAAAAAAAAGTGATTCTATTACAAAACAGACATTTCCACGTACCTCCTTCACTCCCTCTGTTTCTTTCCATTTCTTCCTCTTTGTCAATTTTCATTGCTCATTGTCATTTACATTTATTAACACTCGTCTTACACTTTTCAACGTATCACAATTTTACTACAACAATATATTCAACAAAACATAACAGTCTTAAGACCACTTAAGGCAACTTGTCATGGTGAGAAAAGCGATACATTAAATATATACTTCAAATCTTTCTTCTCTTTATTTCGTAATTCTTTTGTTTTGTACATATGTCAAATTTGTACCTTTCATGAATAATAACAATAGTAACTTTGATTGTCCCAAGACTTTGTTTGTATTGAATTCGAGAAATGATATGTTGATGTCAATATTGATCTAACCATGATTGACAATTATAATCAACACATACCATGCATTTTTACTGCAAATAGCCGTTTCTGTTATTGTGTTTGGCTCTTTTGCCAATGTCATTCTTTGCTTGCAGGAAAACTTTCCAAATTCATTGTTTTTATTTCCCGGTGGAAATCATTTTAAAGATTAAACGCTGCTTATATCATTTCGAATGAGCAAATTCACAAATAGTCTGATAAAACAATAAAAGATATCAGCAATGTCTAGCACTCCCTAAAAAACGCGACCGAGTTCTTGCGTGGCAACAGACAATTTAATGTCAAAATGAAATATATTCTTGCCTCTGGCGGTTATTTACAAATGATGTGATTGGTTATTGACACATACAATTTAGCGATATACTATTTGTAAAAATAAGTTGATTTTAATTCCCGATTTTTCTAGGGATCTTTGCAATTTTACGGCCAAAAATGATGTCAATAATTACCGACTAACATATGTCGTTGGTTTTAACGTTTAACTATGAAAAGCGAGAGTATGATAAAGTTTTCTCTCAACTCGATTGGTTTCCTAGTAAGGGATTATATTCCGGTTTTAAGAGAACTTTGTTATAAATTGTGGGCATAATATGCAAGACAAGACAAGACATTTATTTTGTGATTAAGGCCTCCAGCCCCTGACACAGTTATGCATAATATTACAAATATAAACACAGTACAATGTTTTAAGTGAACATTTACACAAACATATATATACATGAATGTACATGAACATGCATGACACACCTTTTAGGTTTTTCACTAAGACAGGACATCAAGTATATACTGTCGTCTCTTAAATGCAAGATATAAATAAAGAGCAATATTTTGAATAATACTCTCATTTCTAGATGCTAGTAAGACATGCATCTTATGGATAGTTGTGTTAGTCCTGTATTTACTCGGTATAAGTGACACTCGCAAATCATCATACACCGGACACGAGAAGAGAAAGTGGTGCTCATCTTTTACCTCCTGTATAGCACATAATTTACATAGTCTCTGATTTCGAAGGGTGCCGGAGTAACGTTCTCTTCCGATTTCTAACATATGGACACCACTACGAAATTGAGAATAAGCATGTCCGTATTTTCTTAGCAAAAGAATATCACAATCTCTCTTTCATAATTGCATTTGATATTTTAATACAATATAAGCTTTGGTGACATTTCTAGATTACTGAACCATCTCTAAAGATGAATGTCTTTTAATCGTTCGGTGAACTGATGTAGGAAAAACTTTTCATTTACAACATCTTGGTTTATCCATATCAAGTTGAAACCATTATTTTGCAAAAGCTGCCGCACACAGCTTACCCACTTTACATATCCTAAGTTATCTAATTGTAATAACATATAAAAGCATTGCTTTGGATATCTCTAATTTGGCATTCGAAGTAATCGGAGCCAGTATTTAACAGTCCTTTTCATACTCTCAATCCACATTGGAAACCTACTACAATCCCCTTACACAGCAGCATTACATGACTTTATGTTAGTACAAAGAATTTTTTACAGGCAAAAAGCAAAACATTTTCAATAGCATGTCGTTCACAAAATCCCCACAATTCCGAGCCATACAACATTATTTGGGAAATGTTTACATCAAATAAACTAGAAGGGATAGAATTGAGGGCACGTTTATCGCCTGCTATGAAGACATACAGTCAAGTGAAAGTTTAGGTGTGAATACTGCACCGACATATGTAAATTTATTCACAACCTCAATGACAGTTCCACGGTTAGTCCAGCTTTCTGCTCTTGAGAGATGCTCGCCATTTTTATAAACCGTGACTTTTGTCCTCTCTGTGTTTACACACATACTATACTCAATACAAAAATTGGACAATATTTCTAGTTTTCTGTGTAAATCGACAACGCTATCAGCTAACAATGCAATGTCATTCGCAAACATGAGTAGGAAAAATATTATATTGCATTTGGTCCTAGTTGGATACCACTAGTGGCACCATTTTGTAACATAACTGCTAAGTCATAATTATATAAAAAATGTGAACAGCTTTGGGGAAATTAGGCACACCCTTGTTTGCAGTAATCTGCCTTTAATATCTGCTTTTTGCAAGACTTCCGTAATTTATGTCATTTGACCGAATCAAACGCAGTTTTATAGTCTACAAAACAGACATAAAGTTTCCGGCTCTTCATACACTTATACCTTTCAATCAAGGATTTCAGTATGAAAGCACTGTCTATGGTCGAGTAGTTTTCACGAAAACCTGACTGGGATTCTTCTATTTTACTAAACACATTTGCATAGAATGTTAATTAATCTTCTGTTTAATATATGTGTGTATATTTTCCCCATTATATCCAATAGACTTATACCTCGATAATTCTTTGTGATATTGGGGTCACCTTTTTTAAATATAGGAACGATGATAGATTTGCTCCACGCCTCCGAAAAATATCCATCACTTAAGATTCTGTTAAACAGTTGTACAATCAGTGGGAGTATGTGGCTTATAGAAATCTTAAGAACTCAGGTGGTAAATAATCTTCACCTGCTGCTTTTCCATCCTTTAGAGATTTCACACTTAGTAATACCTCTTCTTTCAGTATATGGGAATTAAAAATGCAAACCTCAATGTCACTTACTTCTTGGCCTTCAACAATGTCTACATAATCAAAATTAACATTAATATCTGTTTCAAAGTGTGTTTTCCATGCACTCAAACTAATATAATTTCCCACTGCAGTCCTTTCTGGTAAAAATCTAAGTTTTCTCCAAAAAGACTTTGGGTCATTATGTTTTGAGATAACTTCATCCAACTGATCCTGATAATATCTGCTTTTTGAAGACTCGCATTTTGATTTGAACAATTTCTTAGACTTAACATAATCACTCAGGCTTTCATCAAATCTCCATTTTCTGAATCTTCTTAAGCACCCCAACAGTCTCTGTTTAAGCATATAACACTGATTGTCAGACCATTTACTCTTCTGTCTTTGTGATGTACATGTTTTAATGCATGGTTCTAAACAAAATTTAAAAGTATCTGTGATCTTTCTGACAGCATCATTTATATCTATTTCACGGTTAGATACATCAAGTAACAGGCCGTTCATTACACTCTCATCAATAGAGTTGTGAAGTGACTCCTGTAATAAGTCCTTATTTCTATAAGAATATACTTATGGCTAAAAGCATTTTTTCCGATCCCCTAAAAACTTGATCAAGTTTATCAACTATCAATTTCAAACAAACTGGGAAATGGCTTGATTCTGTTCTATCACACACTTTTAAGTCTATCACGTTTCGAAAGAGATCTCTTGCTACAATGTAATAATCAATAACACTACATCCATGTAAACTCGCATATGTGAAGTGACCAGTGCTTTTATCGTCCCCTGTTCTACCATTAATAATATATAGAGAATTTCCTTTGCAAAAGTTCAGTAGTTTCTGTCCTTGTGTATTTATTGTCAAATCACTCAGGTACATTTTTAACCATTTCAATTAAATCAGACTCTGAGCTTGTATGAGCATTTAAATCACCAAATATTGCTATGTCAACATCTTCGATTTGAATGTCAAGCAAATTTAAACAGAATTCGAACAAGTCTATTCCTACTCCTGGTTCTTCACGATAAGCTGGCGATGCAGTCGGTGGAAGATATATAAAACAAAAAAGAATATCTTTAGGAGTAGTAAATAGTATCGTCTTTACCCTTAAAAAGACAAAATTTACAGGGGGAATGTATCCTTGTAAAATGTTCTGCTAACATAGTTTTTACAAAAACCGATGAACCACACATAGCTCTACCATTATTTGTATATTTAAAAGCTGGCACGTTATTATACCCAGTATAACCATCTAAGAAAGGCAGTTCCTCACTATTCCATGTTTCTAGTAAGCCTATGACATCATGCAGTTTTAAAAAACTATTAACACTAGGATCATCAAGCTTGTTACAATGTCCCTCAATGTTCCAAGATAAAACAAAAAAGTTGTGTCAGGTTGATCTTGGCCACACCCCTATTGGGGTGAGTCTACAATGACTGATTCCTCTTGATCTCCAAGATTGTTGACCGCCACTTCATTTTGTAACTCGACTGTAGTAGCCTCCTCGGGCCGCGCGGATCTGTAGCTATCGACGTATTGCAGGCTGTGTCAGCTCGGCGAGTGGCTCAACAAATGTCCAAGATTGAATAACATTGTTTTCATTTAATGCTGTTGAATTAGCCTCTGTTTTGCGAATTTGTAATTTGCTTTTGTAGTAATGTCCTACTTGGCCTTGTTTTTTTAGTGAGTTCAAGGTGTATCTTTGATTGTAGGTTAAGTCATTACTCACCTTAATACCACAATTGCGAAGTTTATCTCTGCCATGGTTAATTCGGAATTTATCGTCCGTATAACGTAAATGGGCAATTACAAGAGGTGAAGACTGGCTTTGTTCACCAGAGATAATCTTAACTAATGCAATGTCATCAATAGACCAATCCACTATAGGGCATGCCACTTTTAATACTTATCAACTATACACGATTTCTTTTCGTCAATTGTTGAGACTATATTTAAATCCAGCCCAAATATGTTGATGTGGTTTTCAAACTTTTCCTGTTCAGTAACTCCAAATTTTCCTCAACAGCTGTGAGTTTAACCAGATCATTCGTAATACAGTCAATATCAAGTTGAGCGGACTTTTTCCACTCTGACAAAGAAGTCACAACTTTTTCAGCATTTTTGATAGATGAGTCATGCTTGGCTTATGTATCCTGCATAGTAGCTATATTTGAATGGATATTCATTTGCTCTGATTTAAGTGACATCAGGTCACTTTTCATTTCTACTATATCATTTTTACTGACCTTATTTCACTCAAAATTGTTTTTTCACTTTCTTTGATCGCCAGTCGAATAGTTTCTTAATCAGTAAGTCCTTTACTTTTTATATCTGCGCAGAGCATTTGGAGTGTGTTTATGATATCTATGTATTTATTAAGTACAACATATGAATCAGTAGATGTGACCAATATTGAGTGAAGAATGCCCGGTCCCCAGTTCCTGCTGTTTTTGTTTCGGCTGAAAAAACATGGTTTCATCCAAGGATATGCTGTGGATATAGTTGTAGACTGTGACACATATGATTGCCATGACCATGGTGAATATCCCACAGATGAACATATGGTAATGGATGTCTAGCCATGATGCAAATGGTGTGTAGAACTCAGCGCCATAGCTGGAGCGAGTACACCCAAAGCTATGTCCACCACAGAATGCCCCGATGCGAGCCCTGTATACACACAGCTCAATTCCCATATTAATGGTCCAACTGGTACACCATAGATTACACAAAACTGTTCTACATGTAATTATGTCAGTGTTAAGGATATACAAAGAACTGCAATACTTTGATACACACTTTGTAGACAGAACATCTCAGATTTAATTCCTGTACAGTGAACTGATTGATCACTTTTGTATCCAGTAATCCAATAATTGTTGACACTGTTGCCCTAGGCATCAATTTGTTATTTAATTGTTGGCTTATTGCTTCCACAGGTATTTTTTTATTTTATAACAAAGGAAAGTTATTGCTATTGAACTCATATCCAGTAACACAATAAAGTCCTTCTATTAACAGTGCTAACCATATAATTTTTAGCACATATATCCTTCTAATTACATAACAAATCCAGTTTCAAGCAAGAGCCAAAGAAGCATGACCTGCACACTGCACTGATAACTAAAATATGGCAAAAAAAATTAGAATGTTTCAGGGGATGTAAATCATTTGGATCAGTTTCTTAACTTACTTCCATATTTTCTGTTCATTTCATACGTAAACTCTGAAATATCTTTTTACAATTATACTTAAATTCAATTCAGGAAGGGATATCCATCGAAACACAAAAACTTCTCCTCAAATGTAATGCTGGTAAAATACGTTTATATTCGAATATAGTGCAGACTGATTAAAAAAGACGTTGCAGTGATCTCCCTTGACGAGCTGGAATAGATAGTTACGGCTCGGCCTTATCCAGCAAGCTCCGAAAAAGCTGAGTGAGATTCGAATGGCTCACAACAAAGGGAAATGATCGCTGCAGATGACATTAGGGACGATTTTTTTCACTTTTGCTCCATATTTCCAAGGTCGGCGGATTCATTAAAAATGAAACATTACGTGATCTATTTATATAACATTTACCTACAAACTAGGAAATTAAAAGATGATTGAATAAGTACACACTGATATACCTATGGCCGGTCCTATCCAAAATGCGCACTTCACAAAAAATTGCTCCTAATCTAAAGCTAGTTTACGTGTATTCAACCTTCTGTTTGTCATTACTCAAGTACTCAAATGCCAATTTCAATCCTATCAATTCCAATGAATCGTCGGTATCGCTAGATTTCTTTATTCCTCCTCACGTTTCTCAATAATGCTTGTATTTTATGAGGCAATTTTCAAATATAAAATCTAAATGCAGAAATATTCACTATTTAATGTGATACTTAAACGGAAGCCTTGTGCTCGATAACGTGACATTTTCACTTTTTATGTTGGCCTCGGTTAGAAAAAGCACCATGATTTCATTTCAAATACAATATAATTAGCTGTACTATCCGCTCTTAGAACTATTGAAATGCTTTAAATGTACTTGCGCATGACGATTATTTTTTTAATAGTATAGCTAGCATTGTAAAGGGTTGTCTTATTATATTAGTTATATATGCTTCGAATATGAGTGTATATGATATGTACCTGCAAAAGTAAGGAATTAACAAAAGTGTAACTGTCAATCAACCAGATTGTGTTTATTAAAATACTTGAATCAAAGATAGCTCAGAATTTGTGACGTTATCTCAGTTTCTAAAATAGTTCTTTCTCGTAATATGTTATTACCTTAATTATCTCTTTTAAGTAAGTTAGCTATGCATTTAAAGGAAATCACGTTTTGAAGTCGTTACTGTTCGGTTAAATCCGGTATGTTTTTGCATGTGCAGTTTAAATTTTGTATGTACAGAACTACACAATAACTCCCAAGTACAATCGCAGTGATACCCCTCAATATGTGTTACACTCGTTAATGTTATACTCCATTTATTTATTTTGAGAAAAAAAAGTTTCAGTTTTATTTAAACATTTTAATGGTATAACTTCAATTATCATCACGTGGTTTAGCGTAATGTTGCAGGAATAAAGCGTTATTCCTGTCTAAAAGAGTTAACCTAAACGAGTCTTAAGCAGCATTAAACTTACCTGAAAAATAAAAGTAGTAGATTTTCAAGTGACAAAGGTAAAGAACGAGCGGTTCCTTAACCTGGAGAAAAGTAAGATTTGTAAAGCTATCAAATACTTTTTTATTATTAAAGATGTTTAAGAATTACATTATACTTATTTTGAACTACATTATAACTAATTTTTATATTAAATTTCTAGATTGTGAGTGTTATATTTTTTAATAAATGCCTGATTCGTAATTTGCTTTCATTTCTGCTTTCATATGAACATATGTATAATTCTTCTCCGTATATATTTTGGCTTCTAGCTTTTGTAACGCTTCGCAAATTGTGAGTTTTTCCACTAAAACGGCTGTAAATATTGCATGTTAGGCTTTCCGTTAAAGCTACGTAGTACTGTTTAAAGATATAGCATGTAGACCAGTCACCCAAATAGTTAAATTCATTGTGCTGTTGTGGTTTGTTTGTTGTGTGCGATCGTAAGATTATATCTGACGTGTGACATAACAAAATGTTTATTGTAGGCCTAAGAGATTATTAATAGATAGCCATCGACTTCAGAAAGTATGGTATTGGACAATATTTACGTAATAATTAACTTGTCATTAATTAGTGATAAAAACACCTACAGCGTGATTGATTAAGCTGTATGCGTTAAAATGTTCAATACAGATATTTGCACAGAAAATGTACTTTCTAAAAGTATAGTTTGCTTAAAAGGATAAACTAAAATATGTATACAATCAAGCTGTTATATGTTGTTGTTTGATACAATTTTAGTTTACTTATTTCACATATAAGTAATCATCACGCAGTTTCCATTTAAATAATACCAACATTTTATTGGCTCATCAAAAATAATAAGAGTAAGTGTGAGTAAGCGACAACGTACTCTTAGCGAAACTAAGCTTTTTGCACGAAGGATGGTGATGTAGTTGAATTGTGTTGCCATAAAATAGATTCGTTCATTCTTCTTGGGTTGGAAGTCTTGTCAAAATGGATAAGACTGTAAATATGTCAATTTTATGTCCTTTGAACTGGATGAATTATATGATCACGATAATCTCGTGACATACACAATATGATCGGTTTTATTCGATTCGACATTCGAACATCAAGAATGATACTTTTTAGGATGAGTGATTTCACTACAATAGTTTTCTTTAAATATCTATGTTAGAAGTGAACATAATAGTATTTTTCTTGTGTGTTGAATTTATTTCCATTTCAATGTACATGATTGTACAACAATAGAATCAATCGTTTCCACAGTGCTATATTAGTCATATTTGCGGAAAAGTGTGGAGCCATGATGTCCATACACTTGTATAGGGTTTCATTGTTTTTATTTTCAGTTTCATGCCATCTCGATTATGTCATTAGCCCAGCGATATATCGGCACTGTCATGTGCCTTCGAGTGGTGTAAACAAAATTACTTATATGAGTAAACAAGCTTATTAAATCGTTTTGTTTTTCATTGTTTAGCATAGAGAACGGAACTCGACAATGATGTGCTTTACATGGGTGTGTTGTACCTAAGTTTATCTTTAATTTGTTTTCGTATTTCTTCAAGCTTTATTGAAATCAAATAAGACATCAGACAATAAATGCCAGTAACCTGTCAACTTTATTGTAGCTTTGCAGACATGTTTACTTTATGCAAATGCTGGGTTTATTATTCGTCTAGACTTCCTTGACGCTGGTACCCTAGGCGTATTGTCAAATAACACAGCTTCTGTAAATCTTTTTAATTGATGTGACATAAATAAAGGATATGATGACACTTCCTTAACAATCTTCTGGCAACCGCCGTTTTATTATTAAAGATAGGATATTATAAAAAAAAATCAGGGAAGGTAGTTCAAATGTTAAAATACGCACTCAAATGATTTGTTAAGGATATTTCGAGCGTTTGTTTTTGTTCTGTCGTCCAAAACCATGCTTTACTGGTATTTGATATTTAAATCATCACAATATTGGGTGTAAAAGACTTGAATTTGTACAGTCAATCGTTTTTTATACTTAGTCGTCCAAATTGTCACTATTTAGTTACTCAATTTTATGTACGGCTCTGAAATATAGATAAATGTAATTTTCTATGTTTGAATGCAATGAATTAGTAGAAAATTGATTTCCCTTTGTATCGATGAATATCTCCGTCAGGTGTCGCAAGTTAAATAGGTGCACGAGGTTTTCGTGCAAATCTCAGTATAGGCTCATTCAGCTTTGGGCAGCCGATGAACACGAACGTAAAATGTTTTCGTCTGCTTACTTTAGCAATGACCGAGGAACAACCACGTGGCGGTACAGAAATAGAGAATCAATTACAGTAGGTTTAGATTGAACTGCGACACCAGAGAAAGGAAGTTTCATCTTTACGAGAAGAATTTCAGGGAAACAATTATACTGTAAATTCTGAGGTGAAAAAGTTAAAAATTGCTAAAGACTTAGTTTGGAAATTTCATGGAAATAGTGTTCAATTCGACTTCAACGCGGAGTTGGAAGATATCACTTAACAAGACAGCTGGGCTTTGGAGCACAGTAAAGTTGATTGGAATTGTTGAAAAACGTAACAGAGAAACTCCGTAAGCGTAACAAGCTCATACGGATAGCGGACTCGTCTCCAGGTGGTTGGGAGACGGTTCGACTGTACGAAGCTAATCCGATAGCGAGCGACAGCGACGATGAGGCAAAAATCTACAAAGCAGAAAACCGGGCTCTCAAGCGCAAGCGTCCTGCGACGAAGTGTAAGCCCGCACCTGCAACTGTTAGTCGTGCCAGTGACGCTAATATTGTGTCTCCATTTCCGGTTTCTAACAGACCAATGCTGCAGCAGCCATTTCCTGCCAGATCCTTTCGAGGTTACCAGGGAGGTCCAGTCATTCCGTTCTTCGGAGCAAATCCCATTAGCAGAGGGTCGTGCTTCGCTTGTGGAGACTTCCGTCATTTCCGGAGAGAATGCCCCCATGTCATTAAGTCCGAAAATGGAGACCAGTCTATTGCAAAGAAAAGATTTGGACATGAAAGATGAGTACAATTTTGACTATGAACGTTTCACTCACGATTATTATGAATATGAACAGGGCAAAAAGAATATTCTTGTTAAAGGTAGACGTAAATTTTTTTTACAATTTTGGAAAGATGTCCATGCTAGCAGTTTTTTAACGGATTTGATAGAGTTTGGTTACAAAATCCCATTTTTCAGTATGCCTTGTTAAAAATAATAAGGCTCCTCTTGTTGTGAACCCACTGACAGTTTCTATACAAAGTTCTGGGAAGAAAAGATTGATTCTTGATCTCAGGGTTGTAAATAAGCACTTATGGAAACAGACCGTTAAATATGACGACATTAAAGTTCCACTCGCTTTTTTACAAAAAAGGTATTTCATGATAAAATTTGATCTAACCAGTGCTTATCATTTTGTTGAAATTTTCTTGCCACATACGGAGTTCCTAGGATTTGCATTGCAAGATGAAAGGGGTTCTGTATCGTACTATAAATTTTTAGTATTGCCTTTTGGACTTTCTTCAGCTTGTTATGTTTTCACTAAATTAACTAGACCGCTTATTTCAAAATGGAGAGCTGAGGGAAAGTTAGTATCTATGTTTTTAGATGATGGTTTTGGATGCAGTGATTCGTACCAGGGTACTTTACAAATCGGGTTTGAAATGAAAAAGGATTTGCTGGCCTCTGGGTTTATTCCTAATGCAGAAAAGTCTGTATGGCTCCCGGTTCAAAGTTTTATATATTTTGGGACATTGCTTAATTCTAAAGAAGGCAATTTCTTTATACCTGAGTGTAGATTGATGAAGGTCAAAAATACTATAATCGATGTTTTGACAGCACTTACAGTACGTGGACGTGTAGGCGTGAGAAAACTAGCCAGCTTAGTGGTCAGATAATTTCAATGTCGATTGTTATTGGTCATGTGAATCAGATTATGACACGGTGTTTGAGTATTGACATAGTACAGGCAAAAGGTTTGGATTCGTATATTAATTTGTCTGATGAAAGTGTATGTCAGATTAAATTTTGGCAAAAAAACTTGGACTGTATTAATAGCAGAGATATTTACGAATCGCACAAATGCTCTAAAGTAGTATATTCTGATGCAAGCTGTACTGGTTATGCTGGTTATGTAGTAACTGCAGAAAACGAGGTTTCGCATGGAATGTGGTGTGAAGAGGTGTCTGTGCAGTCCTCTACATGGCGTGAACTTACTGCAGTTTATAGGGTTCTTCAATCATTGGCGCCTTTGCTAGCAAATCAGCGCGTTAAGTGGTTTACGGACAACCAAGGTGTTGCTTCTATTGTCTGTAAAGGCTCTATGAAATCAGACCTTCAGTCTGTAGCAATACTGATTTATAGATTTTGTATGATTAAATCTATTACTCTAGATATTGAATGGATCCAACGGTATGAAAATGAAAAAGCTGATTATTTGTTAAAAATTGTAGATTGCGATGATTGGGGAATATCATTTGCACTTTTGCACAGTCTTCAAAGCCAATTCGGCCTTTTTGAAGTCGATTGGTTTGCTTCTGAGCACAATGCCAAAGTTAAAAAGTTTTATTCACGTTTTTGGAATCCTTCATCGTACGGTATTGATGCTTTTATGACATGTTGGGGTGCACATTTTGGATTATTTGTGCCACCAATACCAATAATCCACAGAGTTTTGAGAAAAATGTCAGTTGATAAGGCAAGGGGTGTTTTGGTCGTACCTTTATGGACTTCGGCGGCTTTTTGGCCACTACTTCGTCCGCATGGACAAGTTATTCCTTCAGTTGTTGATTGGTTTGATTTGCCCATCGATAAAGAGCATTACACTAACTGTAAAAATGGCAAAGGCATATTTGGAAACGAGAAGCTGAAATTTAGAATGTTAGCGTTACATGTCAATTTTACATAAGTTGATTTTGTGGGCGAAATAGCCAAAGATGCAGTATTGCTAGTCGCACTGATATCAGGCGGCTGATTGACGGCGGTATCGCCTGTCAAGTGATTTTGTGTAAATATCAAAAACACGTTTTGTAGAAGTGTTACAATTCAGTGAACATATGTATAATTTATGTTTTCTTTATACATGTCTTTATGCAGTGTCACAGAGATGAGGTTGAAAAGCTTCCGGAAGTTCTGGCGGGCAAGATGGACCTACTCCCGGACATTCTATTGAGGTCACGTGCACCTGGTACTAGTCGGAAGTACGAATATGGGTTCAATCGCTGGAGAAAGTGGGCGTTGGGAAATGGTTTGGGGAGTGGGGATATTTTGCCGGCCAGTAATTTTCCGGTTGCGCTTTACTTGATATTTTTAATTCAAAGTGCAAATACTGCAAGTTCAGTGATTAGTGCTTATTATTCTATAAAGTGGTTTCGTGATATAAACGGTGTTCGTTCACCAACCAGTTCTCCTCTAGTTATCAATATCCTGGAAGCTGCAAAAAGAATACTAGCTAAACAAACAGTTACAAACACGAACGTAAATTTTAAGATTTTGTTGTTGCATTTTGAAATGGTTGAAAATGATAAAACGAAGGTATAGAAAGTATGTGTTTTCATGTTAAAGTATTATAAAATACATGCAGTGTTTATATGAAATATTTACGATAAATATTTATTTTTGTTACATGTACATCTATCAGTCGGTTGCCCGAGTGCTATATACATATTACAAATTAGTAATTGAATTTGGTTGTTTGTCATTATTTCGGAGATAGTAAATGGAAAGGGAATCTATAATACAATTGAAGATGACAAATGACATTATAAATTATGTAAATATTTACTTGATGTTCTCATGAGATAGGCCAAGTTGTAATATTAACACGCTCGATAGAATTTCGAGGGATTTTGTGAGCAATTTAAAAGCAAATTGTTAAGCTGCTTCTTAAAAAGCATTGTTATTGAAAAAGTAAATTTATAAAAATATGAATGCATATTTTATTTTATCAGCTGTATATTGTGATATCTTGTGTATCAATATCCATTCATTTATTGGCCATAATGTCCGTTTGTTTCATTTTAAAACAGTGAAACTGTTCAGTATCATCAAATTTGATAATGCGTGTGTATGCTGTCATAATGAAGTTATATTGTGTTATTTTTGTTTTAATTGTGTGCCCTACTTCAACATCTGTGTTATGTGCAGTCATCCTTTAGTTTCTGCAGTTAGCCAAGAGACAGGATCATCTGTTGCCATTAGGCGGGTTTGTGATTGTGGTCATACAAGACGGTGGGCATCCCAGCCAACGATAACCAGGTTCTGAGGGTGCTTGAATACAACAATATTTTGGCAATATCCCTCAACGCTTTCTTTGACAATCAAATAATATTCATATCTGGCTGGCAGTGGAGACGGTTTAGAATAAGAATGTTACTGTTAACATGGTGTGTAAAAGTAGGAGCGGCATCAGTTTGATCCTTGCAGTGTATTAAAGAACAGACAGTCCGGAGCAGATTTCTTTATTCAATTGGAAACAGAAATGGCCACAAAAATAAATGAATTAATTGTATCATCTAAACAGGATAGTTCGCTTTTTGCTGTCAGTCATGCTGTTTTTTCATGAGTGAGGTTTTTGAGTGACGTCATCGGACGAATAACCGATTGATATTTTCCGGAACTGTGTCCGGCAATATCTGGATAGAAAAAGCGTGACTATGGTTCCGTTATCAGGTTCTTCTTCTTCTTCTTCTTCTTCTTCTTCTTCTTCTTCTTCTTCTTCTTCTTCTTCTTCTTCTTCTTCTTCTTCTCATTCTTCTCATTCTTCTTCTCATTCTTCTTCTTCTTCTTTTTTCTTTTTCTTCTTCTTCTTCTTCTTCTTCTTCTTCTTCTTCTTCTTCTTCTTCTTCTTCTTCTTCTTCTTCTTCTTTTTCTTGTTCTTCTTCTTCTTCTTCTTCTTCTTCTTCTTCTTCTTCTTCTTCTTCTTCTTCTTCTTCTTCTTCTTCTTCTTCTTCTTCTTCTTCTTCTTTGTATTTCAAGCAGACAGGTTGAGCTCACAAACATTTTTGCTATTATAACATTATATACGTCTCTCTTTGTTCCTGATTCGATTGTCTTTACAGTATTAAAAGCTGGTACAACATTCTGAATATTTATTATTTGCGGCTTCCAACAGTGATAACGTGACCATCTAATCCTGTTCTGGTTTATTTTAATGGCCGAATTGGCATTTATTCATTCATATACAATAATACTATGAAAAATACAAGCCCAGTAGTCGGAAGTTCAAAAATAATCCCTGTTTAGGGCCACAAAGCAAGGGCCCAAACGAAAATGATCTATAGACACAAACATATCAATATTACATACACAAATACAAAGATAAGATACAAAATACACCACATACTCATATACAAGTATGGAATAATGTACCATACACAACAAAATGTTTATTTCAATGCAAAATCAGCCAATTAAAATATGAATTAATTAATCAAAACCGGCTTATAGTTAGAACTTCTTTCATGCAAACATATAATGCAAAAATCGGATAGACGATATGTTACCACTTTTACAATAAATGTTCTTAAAATAAACATGGAAATAATCATGGTTGAAAAGAAACTCTTATGAATGACAAAACTGTTTATATTTAATTTAAATATACAAGTGTAAAATATTTGTTCTTGGTATTGTCATCGCCTCATGAACGTATAAGTTTCCTCATCATTGTGTTTTATAGACTCATTGTATCGTGTGAAACCTAAAACAAAGTTCACTTCCCTGTTGTCATTGTAATGCAGAATTATTGTTCAATCCACCGGAAGTAAGCACTTTTAAAATTAAAATAAATCTGATCGCACGTGTTTGATTAGTGCAACTGATTTCTGTGAACTAGTGTTTTCTTTGAGGGTGATTTAATGAAATGAATTGCTGTTAACAGTTTCATAAAAGTTATTTTCAAACATGGATTCTTTATTATTTCTACTAAAGTTATGTTTCCTTCTGGTTGTGGCTGTTTACGCGCAAGGTACTGCTGTGGTTCAATTAACTCTGTAAATCATAAGAATTAAAACATGTATAATAGCACACAAGTGCTGGTGTTTAATTTAACTGTTGGACATGTTCCATACGAATAACAATACGATTAGTGCAGCTTTCTTGGTGTTTAAATCTACAGATTGTTTTTTTACGAGTAACAATTGAGTATAGTGCAGCAGTGTTGGTGTTTGGATTAACTCTTGGCCTTGAAACATACGAATAACAATTAGTAAAGCACAGCAGTGTTGGTGTTTAGATTAACTCTGGGGCTTGAATCATAACAATAACTATTTTGGGTTTCAATTATAACGATTAGAGTCTGGGGCTTTAATGATAACATTCATAGTTATAATAGCATTCATGTCTCTGTTTACTCCGATGGTTAACTCAAAATAACTACAATACTTCTGAAACAGTAAATTTGGTATTTCTATATATGAATAGGATTAAATTGTAAACAATTAACAATGATTCTAATACATCAGTTTTGAGGATTGAGTCATAATAAGTATAATATATCTAAAACAGCAGCTGAAGAGTTTCTTTCTACTATCAAGATTGGATTTGATTTATACAAAATGTAATTGTTTAAGTGTATGATAAGTGCGTTTCTATATTAAAAGGCTTGCATCATAATAGTCATAATGAATTTAATGCAGCAGTTTTGGTATATCTTTAAACTCTGAGGATTAAATGATGATAAGTAAAATGAATTAACGCAGCTGCATTGGAGTTTATATATATCCCGAGGATTAAATCATGATTATTTTACTAAAGTTAACGCACACCTTTGGTGTTTCTATGAACTCATAACTTAGAGGAATGAATCATAATAATGTGTTATGAATAAACGGAGCAGCTTTGTTTATTCTCTATACTCCGAGGAATGATTAAATATTCATATACTCATATGATTGAATAATACTAGATTTCATGAATATAACTTTGATGTTTTTACATACTCCGTGGGATGAATTGTTATAATTATGATTAAGCTAACACAGCAACATTGGTATTTCTATATACACATAGGGTCGAACAATGACGATTATAATGAATTTTACACAGAAGCTTTGGTGTCTACATACCCCGATGAATTAGAAGAGTGTCTTATACTGAATCTAATGTGGTGGTTGTGGTGTTTATTTAAAATATATAGCCATGAATTACTAGTATGAGAATCTTACTAAATTCAGGTAGTAGGTGTTTCTTTACATTCCAAGGATTGAATAAAAATAATTTATGTTCGGTATTTTTGATATATCTTTATATAAAATATTATAAGGCTCAAAAGGAGTAAATGTGCCAATTATCAGACATTAAGATATCATTTTGGGGGTTAGTTGCTACGTACAAATGATAATTAGCTCAATATATTTTGTTCAATGATTGTGAAAGATGCTCAAAACAGACAAGTTGGTGTTCATTTATACAATCCTTATACGAGATGCACTCAGTTTATATGATGCTTGTTGGGAAAAACAGGGATTAAATGACAATTTTATATGGAATGGTAGATTAGATGCATCCATCTAGTAGAGTATTGCTTTACAAAAATAGGTTTAAAAATTCAATCGTTTTTAATTTCATTTTATATGAAAAACAGGGGAAGCGAACTCAATTCTTTAACCTATCAATCAGAGATTTTGTAACGTATTTCAATCCTTAGAAAACGAATACCATTTTGTTAAGAATGTAATCTTTAATCTGATATACGAGTGTATACGAGTGTATACGATCTGATATGCAGTTTCGGCGTTTCTTTATACTCTGAAAATTGAATAGTTAAAATAACAATGATATAGTACTGACGTTTCGATGATTCTACATAATTTTGGGCTTAATTTATAGGAATTGCTATTTTGGTGTGTCAGACTCTCATGAAAAAAATATGATGTCATTTTATGAAGGTGACGTCATTCATATTACGATTGTTACTCTCCTAAATATTCAATACACCATTGTTGCGTCAATGCAGAAGAATGTTTCCTTCTATTATTTAATAACTGTAAGAAGTAAGGCATCTTTAAAACTTGCTATGTAGTGATATGTTTAAAATCTGCATTGTTCTTGTTGTGTTTTTTTTTCTTTAATGACAGATACATGCTTTCAGTAAGATGTATAACTTAACAAAATGTTTCCTGTTTTCAGACAACATAGTAGAAATTGAATTTCGAAGGATATCCGACAGTCGACCAGACAAACCACAAATAGTCACTGAGCTACTTGTTGACTATATAAGTAATGATACATTCGAGATAATGTGTAAGTTGAACGATGTGAATCACTTGAATACTCTGGCGTTTTTAATCCTGTGGCAGTCCGATGGTTCTTTAAAAATCAAACTGCAGAATGATAATCAAACAGTTACAAAAACATACCGGAAACCTACGTTTTATTCAAATGTTACTAGGTGGACGGCTGCCGGTCTCTTTGACATTGTCACAAGTAATAGTCGCAACACAACACTTGGTGTGTCTCGGTCAGTGTCCTCATTTACTTGTACAGATACGAGGATGTACAAGTGCTATGTACAGTACATTAACTATGCTATGAAACAAGACTTCGGAATTATAGACAAGCAACTTAAAGTACAAGGTAAGAAGTAAACTTTGCAACTGATGGCATATAAGCATCATTCATAGCATATTAAACCTTTCCGGATGTGCCTTTTTCAAACAGGCTAAATTGAAGTCTTTTACTGTAATTGTTTCTTCTCGTTACCGATGTCCAGCATTTCTGGGAGTATCTAGGTGTGTTTTTATCATATCTGGCACAGGTTTATAAAGTAACTGTAGATGCGAAATTCAGCATAGGTTGTAATAGCTAATGAACCATTTTGTGTTTAGCTAAAACACATTTGTTTCAAATTGAAGCATGTTTTGAAAATTTATTTTTTATGCTTCAGTGACACCATCGAAAATCACGAAACAAATCTTTGATGCAAGCGGAGATGGAGAAACTATAATTTCTGATTTAACAAACTCAACTACAATTGTCCATGTCGGTCAGAAATTACGACTACAATGCACGGCCAACATTGGGTCATTCAACTCATCAGTGAATATTGTTTGGATGAGAAGTAGCTTGGATAATGAGAGCCAGCTTGTCCCTTTTACCTCTGGTAAACAGATAGTCGGGGAACCGAAGGCTTTTGGTAGTTGTGAGTTTGAACAAAATGACTCTGTATTATACAATGTTAGTCAGGACGACGCCTTAACATCGGGAAATCGCTTTTATGTTCAGTGTTACGTTCATATTACGTCGACAGACTGGAAAACACCTGAGCAGCACAGACCAAATTTTAGCTTTGTTGTCCGTAAGTTCTTGAAATTATAGTTTATAAAATATGTATTAACAAATTGTTGTCTGCTTATCTTACATTTTCGCGACATTGGTACCTTCCTTTGTTAACATTGATTGCTGAAAGGTTTGTCTGAACCGTTCTTGCAGATATGAATGATGGAAACGAAACGGAAGCTGTTGGTACGTATAAAATCATAATGCAAACAGACATTAATTGCTTTGAATATATCCAAGAAGTAACAAAATATCAGCCTTATGTTATATTTTAACTAAGCATTGTTATAGCATTTACCAAATTTCTTTTCAAAACAATATTTATATGGGAAAAAAATACAGAAATAAACTCAATAGCCAAAAATTTAAACAAAAACATTGTTTAATGGCACAGGGGAATCGCAAATGACATATTACTCAAGAAGAAATAGAAAAATTCATTTTAAATATTGATTTTACTTAAAAAAAATAGTTTAAAACAATTGCTAATAATCATTGTTTCATTTTTTTGTCCTATTCATTTATATTTAGTAAACGTTTTATAATGTACGAACAATTACTGTCTGGCATGTGCTTCTTTCAATTTCAATTTCTATTTCGATACAGAACACAGTAAATTAATACTAAATAACACTAACGGTAAGTGTTTATTTGCCTAAGTACTTATTTGCCGAAAAGAAATGGGCGAGCACGACTACTGTTGTTTTATTCTCGACCTGATGGTTTGTTTGAATCCTGGCCCTGAAATGCACATTGGGTGGTTTAAATGTTGAGCTGTAAAATGCAGAAACCAGTTTGAATGTCACGTAAATTTATATTTTGCAGGGCGGTTCCTAACAATCCTTCATAAACACCCCTTGTTTTGTATATGCTATAGACAGTGTGTTGTTTGTGTTTTGTGGGTTTTTTTCGTGTTTATGAACTGTGGATGTTTGTCTTACTGTTCTGTGTTTTGGGCATTGACCCTGCGCTATTGATCGGGGTTTATATGTTCAAATTATAGACTACTTGTCTTTGTTTCTTTGCATACAATATTGCTAAAACATTGTAGTTTGATAACTTAAAGCAGTTGACAATTAAATGAACTATATACAGTGGTCTTTATTCGTTTGTGACGCAAATCAAGTAATTACAATTATATAAAAAGAATATTCAAAATGCAAAATTCACCACATGCAACATAGTGATAATTACTTTTTGGTAATGAAATTAAGCAATAAAAATATTAATAAACACACCGAAACATCTTATGTAATCCGTTAAACGTCTACTACCAATTATTTCAGACTTTAAAGTTATATCAGCAATTATTGGAGGCGTTTGTGCTTTGGTTATTCTTGGAGTTGCCGGGATTTTCCTGAAGAGAAAGTTTTCAAATCCACGTCTTTCTAAAGCTGGTACGTGGTTATTTCTTTGTATTGTTTACATTCAGTATAAAATGCACGTTTTTAAATCAAATTAATAGGTATACATCATTAAATTTAAATTTCGGGAACAGTGCTTTTATCTACAGCATATATTACCGTTCAAACACGTATCTTTTATTATATTACATTTATTAATTAAAGTTTTAATACAACTATCTAGCGCACTCGGTAATCTGTAGTGATTTAAATACTTATCACAACAATTTCGTGTTAGTGTTTAGTATGATTTTTGATTCTGAACACCCTTGCCCGTACAGTACAAATATATGCAATCATGTGTTTTGAAAATAAACTATTTCAGATGAAAAGTCTGAGGAAACCAGTCGGTGAGTAGTACATAGTTTTATGGTGATTTACTTAGGTTTAACAGTTAATTACTAGATTAAATGTATGTTTGACATGTGATTTATACCTTTAAGATACCATTTATCTTTAAGCCGCCCTGATGAAACAGATACATCATTTCCGTTAGCAAGACTCTATGAAACACCAGCAGAAATAGGTAACATTGGAAATTAAAAAGAAATACTTTTTGGGCCTTTTTCGAACAAACTGTACACACAATTGACAAGGAATATTTTGTCTCATATCAGACAAATTGTACGAAATGATTGGGGGAGGCAAAACATTTACCCATTGATAAATCGGCTAAGTTAGTCAATTATAGTTCTTTTAAGGTAAATTTTCTCATATCAAACAAACATTCGGAACTGTTGGGCCATTTTGATCGAAAACAACCTCGGATGTATGCGGAGGTTTATAATGTCAGAAATCGGGTCTTTTTAAGTCCCTGTAAGAAGATCGCGTAGTAATTCAGCAGTTAAACTTAATGACTTAACTCTTTGGAATCTTAATTGTGTTTTCAATAATACACTTCACTGGCAATCAATTTAAACTTAAATCAACAAATACAAGCTAAAACGCTACATTTATTAAATGGTATATTTTAAAACTTTACGAACTTCTTTAACTGATGAACCGGTATACATCCGAGGTTGTATTCGATAAAAATGGCCGAAGAGTTCCTAAGCATCAAACAAAATGTACAAAATATTTTAGTTAAGGGTAATAAGGTAAAGTTTTACAATGATATGTTTTAAGTATGTTGTATTTATGCAAAAAGCTACAGAAACATGCTCAGTAGCAAAAAGTTTAAACATAAACCCGGTTTAGTGGCAATGGGCAAACGCCAGAGACATAGAACACAAAATCACAAACAGGAAACATAGAATAGCACAAAACTCTACAAACAGCACAGTGCATAAATACCATAAATATTTATATATATATATATATATATATATATATATATATATATATATATATATATATATATATATATAAATTGGTATGTTTATCAAGAATTGCTAGGTACCGCCTTGGAACGGTCAGTAAAATGTGTCTCTACAATCAAACGGTACCAAAGCCGTGTAGATAAATTGTTTACTTTAAAATGAATGTTCTGTAATGTTCTGACTATCTAAATTACGTTTGTTTCCCTACAGACGAAATTGATAACATACAAAGACAGTGAGTACTACTTACTACACGGGCTTATCTAAGTAAATATCCATTTGATACTGGCATCTGATATTTTCTTTTTCATCAGAAGAAACTTCTGATTTTCAAGTTTGTAAACACTACTAACTTTTTAAACTATCACTGAAGGCGAACGAATTTAATATAAATGTTGTTTTACAATTTTGCATCTTTTTAATTATCATTTTGCATACCATACTGGGTTAGTTCCATTGTAGCATAGTTAACCAATTTTACTTTCCTTTTACTTCGATTGTAGACGAACCGAGCAACCTAAATCCTCCTTCAAGACAACGGAACCGTTACAATACGAAGAGTTAGGTACGAGCGATAATTCAAAACTATTCACAGAATTAGGTAGCGTTTGGTAGTGGATATTGTCTAGTTAGTTGTTAACAAAACTGTATATTTACACTTAAGGAAATGCTGTGCATATCAATCGTTTAAAGTAAATGGGTTGTTGTCTAAGTTGATTTTATCATCAAGTATAAGATAACATTTAAACAAATAAGGTTGGGTTCATGAACAATCAACTGGCAATGATGGAAATTCAATAAATGATAGTATAACTTATTACAGGAATATATTATATTTATTGTCACGTCTGAACGGTCTTAACCGGTAAGTGTTTACCGATACTGGACGTTAAAAAAACGTTCATAATACCTTCTTCGTATATCTTACTATATATATTACAATCGGAAGTAAGAATAAAATGTATTCAGCACATCCATTTTCAGAACGTAATCATTGATGAATGTTCTGTTTCAGATTGTGAGATATACCAAAATATATGTAACTGAGACTACCAAACGGCTGCACCAGTTTCGTTTTAATTTCCTATACCAGACGTGAGACATTCAAACATGGACAATTTTGACCAGACACTTAATGGTTCATTTTAAGTGTATTTAAAATTGCTTAAGTCAGTTTTTGTCGTAATAAAGAAAACATTCAAAAATGTCGCGGAGGAAATGTATTATTTACTACTCATTTGCTTTGTACTCGTTCTCTTCTATTTCAAATATATCATGCTTTTACTTATTTTACAATAAAATAGTGCAATATACATCACTTTACTCATGTTCGTTTTCTAATAAATACTTTTTCTTTGTATTCATTGTGATTTTTTGAAAGAATGTCGTTGTTGTAAAACGAGTTGCCGAAATTAGATAGATGATATTACAAATTACAAAAAATGTTCATTTTATCAAATGTGGCTTTTTAAGAGCGAAAATAACAATGACTGTGAAAAAAACATTTATGAAATGTATTACAAAGATTGCGATAAACGTTAAGTGTGGCAAATGAAACTCGATTTTACCGTAACGTTGCCTGCAGGCTTCATACCTTAGACAACACGAACAATATAGGTCATTTACCAAGTCAATTCAACTGTATCTCTCGGGTTAGGGTTAACTCGAGGAGTGGCTCAAATTTTGTGTATAAACTAATAAGAAGCATCCATCTCTTGTTTATATATCCGATGTGTAGCATCAGCTGTAGGTCTTCTAATACAAGGCCTTTTACCATGAACAAGGAGGATTAACTGTCATATTTATATTATATATGTAGGATATGTCACGTATTGTCAAATGATACACATTTTAATTCAACGAGTTTAGGAAATATGTTAGATAATTTTAGATTTGCGAATTCATTTACATATTTTCTGGACGAGATGAGTAAAAGTGTGTCTCATATGACGACGAGTGTCAGACTCTTGATACCACATATTTTTCCCGGTAAAGAATAGCAAAACCGATCTACTAGTTTCACCTACGGTGCTGATTAAGCAAACACCACAAAGCAGTCTAATTTTCCGCGTTAAGTGCCTTAGAGGAATGAAGTGAAACACAAGATATCACCGATGGTTTCAATTCAAGTTATAAGTAGAATTCATACTGAGATAATGCTCGAAAAGAACAACATAAACACATGACAAGCATATGTATATTTTTGTAAATACAAAAGAATCGTCTTGGATAAAAGTAATATTAAACCGCTCTAACAATAGCCAATACATAACATGTCATGCATATTTTATTGACTGGAGGATTTAAAGTGAGCAATTCATACAACACATTTTTGATTATCGTTCAAATGCCGTTTATTGATTTGAGGACATTTAATATGTTTACGATATAAAAATTAGGATTACTTCAAATACCATCAACTTATAGCCTGTATCATACGGGCAAACACATTTTCTCTATTCAAAATAACTTAATTACTAAACACTTTAAAGTTGAGACGTCAGATCTTCTTAACGTTTAATTAAAACGCTAATGACAACAAACCACATGTCATAAATTCTTCATAAAAATTTTCAACATTTTCATAGAAGTGTTTCATGGCCTCCTGACAATACAAACAATAGCACAATAAATACTTTTCAATTGATATGAACACGCGATAATTCGCGTTCCGAACATTTCCGAAGATGGAACTTTAATCGGAAAGCATTTGCAATTACCGAAAGTCTATTCATTTAAGGAATGTAAGTTGATGGGCAAATAGCATGGTTTTAGCACCAATTTTGCATGTGACGAGTGAGGCCTCGTTTTGAGAGAAATGCAGTTTGATAAAATGAAATAGGTCTCCGGACTCCTGTCTCGGAATTCCATAAAGCTGAATAATTTAAACATCAACACGGCCACAAAAACCGTACTAGCGTGACTTATTAGGCACAATTCGAATTGTCGTTGTGAAATAATTGGAAAGGTTTATTTAGAACAAATGAAACGTTCTTTATATTACAATGAAATATTGTAGGAAAATGATGTTACTACATGTATATGGTACATTTATTCATGTTAAATAATAAGCTTTATTTAAATTGCCATTTCGGCTGAAACTCAGAGCAAAGTCATTCGTTGCCATTGGAACGGGAAGTAAACACATTCTGTAAAAAAAAATGTAAATTACCACAGTGCGTTGTGGGTAAAATGTATAGGAACTCGAAGCATTTGAACAAAAAAGTGCTTGCGTTTATAAAACAAACAGCTGTATTCCTAACTACAAACAGTTTCTTCAAATAAATAACCAAGCGTTTGAATGTGATGTAATTTACGCATGTTTGTATCATTGTCTCAATAAATATTAGAACAGAAATATTCGGATATTCTGCATCGACTTTGCACTATTGTTCAAGTTACATTCTCCAGTTATCGACTTGTTTGCCGCACATACGCTTATGTTATAAATGGTGTGTTTGATAAAAGCATTCGGAGGCGATGGCTTAGATAGCGAGCAAGTCTGTTGAAAATGTTCTTCATCGGATTGTTTAAGCCATTCAATTTCAAATAATAGATTTACATTATTTTTGATATATTCAAGGTTTATGTGTAATGCTGACGTAAATACACTTGAACAATTATTCAGCTATATGTATAATATATGTTTCACATATGTGCAATCACGGGCAGTATTTGAGTTGCTAGAAGTAGTGAAAAGAAAATTAGAAAATACGTCGTCATGTATGATAACTGAAATATATATAAATTTTGCTATATGGTGGGTAGGTTAAAAAAGGGTTGCAAAAAGCAAAGGATCGAAATTATATCCCATAGTTTATGTTTTGTCTGCGCTATATGTGCGTATTATGGATCTAAAAATACGTCAATATAGGTGTACGTTGTTATATGTTTTACATTTCGTGTTAACATTTATTCAAGCGTCACATTTGAATACCGATATTTGAATACCAAGCCTAAAAATCAAGCAAATTATCTGATGATATTTATAACACCTCAATGACAAAACATCATGTACTTCAAAATTTGTAGGGTTACCTACATTTGAGCTTCACTTTTTCACATATTATTTGGACAAACATAATAAAACAAGTATATCACTATCTGAGGATATTTCCATTTCGTTTCAATGAATTTGCATATGAATTAAAGTACATTCAAAGTTTAACAACTAAACTCACGTAAACAATCTAATTACAAGCTCAATCATTTTTTTACGTTGAATATCATTAACACCCTTTATCAACATAGCTTTTTAATAAAAACATGTACCGTATACCTTAAAGTTTATGTGCTAGTTATCAGTATCGGTTTGTTTCTATATTTCATGAACTCGTTTCAGAATATTTTAAATACATACAGACTAATATTGTATATAAGAGTTTAAAAAAAACAGTCAATTCTTATATTTTCATTTAATATCAATGTTTTCACTGATTTGAAAAAGCTGCTGGAATTGATTCACTCATTGCCATGAATGTCATGAATGTGACCAACAGTGTGTAAGTGTGCTCAAATAAACCATCATAATGGTTAACATGTTTAAAATGTTCGATGAAATCAATATCAATCGTTGATGAAAGATGTTCGATAAATGTTGGCAATGTCTTGTGCACTTAAATTCAATGTATACCTGATGTATTTTTTTCAAACGATTTGAAATATATTTTTGTAATCTATAAAATATATTTTTTAGACCGCATGTTTGACAACGTCACGCGCTATGATTCTGTGATACACACGTGTACAGACAGACCATGTTTCGTGACCAGTATGGACGAGGTTTTCAAGTGTGTATCAACCTTTAAACAATGTGAAGTTGAGACAAAATAACGTCAAGTCTAAGACGGGAGTAAACCAAATTTTCATAATATACCAATGGCCAAAAGTCATCTCCGGTATGGGTTTCCATAATATCTTTTAAACGCGTGAAGTTACGACCTTGAAATTTTGCCTACTTTATACCGCGTGTATTTCAAACCGGTTTCTGAGTTTTGATAGTCGTCTGCGCTCTAACAATGGAGATACACTACCGGCAACGTTTTTCACGTGCTCCCTCATGTATACATAATTGTGATCAATTGGATAAAATGATTTACCTTATCCTCTTGTCTAACGATATCCAGACCGAAAGACATCAGAATATTTGAAGAAAATATTGATTTTCATTATAAAATCAAGCTTTCAAATGAGCAGCGTGCGCGCTTTATAGGCCAACTTGAGGCTGGTGCAACTGCCGCACATGTAGCCCGTCATTTCGGGGTTAATGAGAAAACCATTCGTCGATTACGTACAAAATTCGTACGGCATGGCACCGTGGCAGATCTCCCACGTTCCGGACGGCCGCGTGAAACGACCTTACGTCAGGATAGGCATATTCAGCTTACACACTAACGTCATCGTTTTGCCGCTCCAAATGACACAGCACGAAACACACCTGCTCGTCATCGACCTCGTATAAGTGCCAGAACGGTACGGCGACGTCTCAAGGCAGTCGGGTTACGTTGCCGAAAGCCATATCGTGGAGCAAGATTAACTCCCAATTACAGGCGTCTGCGGGTAGCATGGGCGTTACGTCATTGAAGATGGCGCTTGAATCAATGGCAAACCGTTCTGTTTACGGATGAATTTAACGTTGATTCAAACGACCGACGTCAACATGTCTATCGACGCTCTGTTGAGAGGTTTACGGACGCCTGTGTCATTGAGAATGACCACTGGGGTGGGCCGAGCGTTATGGTTTGGGCAGGGTTTACACACCATCATAAAACCTAACTTGTATTCCTCGAATATGGTCGAGGACGAGGTAATGGCTCAACTGCACAACGTTACGTAGACCAGGTGTTGCAGCCGATTGTTCTCCCATTCCTTACTGCCCATCCAGGTACTGTCCTACAGCAGGATAACGCCCGGCCCCATGCTGCAAGGCTGACTCAAAACTTCCTGGCGGCAAACAATGTCCAAACGTTGCCATGGCCGGCGTTATCGCCGGATATGAATCCAATCGAACACTTTTGGGACTACATGAAACGGAGGATTAAGGCAAGGAACGTGTACAACGTCCATCAATTACGTGACGCCATTGCTCAGGAATGGGACCTATATCCGGCTAGATTCCTGCACAGACTTGTAGCGTCAATGCGTAAAAGGTGAACTGAACTCACTCGGGTTAATGGGGGTCATACACACTATTGAAAACGCCGTTGAATTTAAAACACACTCAACGCAATCATTTGTGCTTTGCAAATCCTCAATGTCAATTTTCATCACATTACTGAACCGGCAGTACTGGCTCAAATTCCATTTTTCATGGAATGCATATTAATGTCCTCTTTCCATCGATACCAAATTTATGAGCGTGCGATATAAAACAAAACAGATATTGTAGTTTTTGTAGACCGGACAAGACTTTTGGCCATAAGTATAGATTTATTGACAAACGGAATTAAGACATTTGTCATTTTATAGCAGTCGTCGGGGCATGCTTCCACGATCGCAGAAGGATATTTGTGTTGACCCCTGTGTCTAGAACTTCGCGTGTGTCCACTTTATTCAACAAATATTTCAGTTTCAATACGTATTTGTCGTATCGTATATTCCAACGAATGTGCTATAGTTTTGCCAGTGTTACACATTTCATTGCAGTCAGTGAACAGCTATATTCATTTGTTGGACGTGGTTTGGGTTTCCATAGGAGCATTTATTGTAAATGAAATGTAAACAAACGTCTAATTTATTATTTTTCCTTCTTATACACACATATTGAGAAGAGGATATGATATGATTTTTTTCTATAGACAACAATATCCAATATATTTGATTACTTATGTGCGTGTTCAATTTCATTATTGATGATCACCTCAGAATGACCAAGAAGCGTAGGAAAATTAATGACAATACTTATGTGAATAACTACAGAAAATACTAATGCATAAATATTACAGTACTAATACACAGGTGCATATATTTGACCGTTTTGAAGTTGTCGTTGTTTTTAATTAGAAATAGAATTATCTGATGTATTTTATTGAAAATCATTCCCAATGACAAGCTAAAATAACCATATCAGATGGCTTATCCTTATTAAGCCTAAAGCATTCTGCTTGAATGTTAATTTGTACAAGTAAGTTGAACATGGTACGCGTTCATCACAACTGTGGTATTCATTGATACGCAGACTCATAATATAGCTACGCAGAAACTCTGTTTTGTTTTTTGTAAATTCAATTTTAGGCAACATAATTTATTGAATGAAATTAATTCTTTAATGAGCATACATGAGTTCAGTAAATGTGTTTGCGGCGAACGTTTTCTGTTTGCTTCCCTGTAGGTGCTGCGTTGCAACAGCGATACAACACAAAACAGTTTTCTAACGTTAGGCAAACGCTCACCCTACTGAACGCATTGCAGTCTTCTCAACACTGTATTGTCTATGTAATCATTGATTTCTTTAAGATGTGCTATTCTCTAAATTTGAAATTTAAATATAATGCAATTGAAAGTTGATCATCCTGCAAACATAACGATATACTTACGATCTCTACCCAGTATAAATTCGGTAAAAGTTACCTCCCTCACTTCCCAACCCTAATTACTTAATTATACATCAGCGCAAAGTACATGTAACATGATTTCAATCGACGGGTTAATGGGTGTTTCAAAAAATGTTAACTATGTAGACACAGCTATTGTGAACCGGAGAAAAAGAAAATGCCTTCCAAATTAGATGAAAAAAGTAATAAGAAAGGTGGTGTTTTAGGGTTTCCTTTGAAACCATACATGAATCGTACATATATTGCTTAGAAGAATCCCACAAACTCTTTTCCAAACCATCTTGATTTGTTTATGTCTCCGGCATAACAAAATCCTGAAAAATGTGGAGAGTTTTGTCCTTGCTAACGCTATATCGGGGACTTTTATCCCACACAATCGTTTTTGTTCATAACATTGCTTTTCACGGTCTTGATGCATTTATCATTGTTATAAGAGCTAACTTCATATTTCAAAATTTAATTCCTTATAAACTTAGTCCGGAAAATTAATAATAATTAAACAAATGTCAACCCGTTCGGAAACAAAGTATTCAACATTCCGTCAGGAAACTTCAACATCTATATTTAGTGTTTACACATACAAATGGAGCTTTCGTACCCATGCTTGCATACCATAAATTTATTTCGTTTCGTATAAAGCAATATTTAATGTAATCAAAATGATTATGATATTGGTTACATGTAAATTTAGTTAAATTTAAATTCAAAATATATTTGAAATTTTAGATGTGTTACATTTAACTTGCACTATAAGCATTATCCGAGTTTACGTCTATCTGTCAACTATCGCAGAAACACCTTCTATTAGGACGTCGTACATGTCTGTGACTGCATTGAACCGTCATAGTTTGATGTAAATTACCTTTTTAATGGACTGATGTTTCCGAAATTACAATAATAATGAGAAATAAATGTCATCATATAATAAGCAATGTGTCAATTTAGTTAGTACACTAATGGTACCCTGAATGATTCATGTTATATTATAAAGCTATGTTAAGTAATGGATAATGTATTTTTCTGACGATACGGTGAAAAGCCTGTTTTAAAATTTGCCAAATCAAATGGACTGGACAGGAGTGATTTTACTATATTCTGGTAGTATCTGGAAAACTATTAAGCATACACAGATTATGTCATTCAACAAACGCTATATTCAATTTCCCGTAATATATTGTTATATGACCAGTTTATCTTTATGTTGTTTATTATTTGACATTATAATTCCTCGACAAAACACATAAATGGCTTACATAAACGAGGTTTAACCTTAAGCTTGTTACTCTTGATAAATGTTGTTACAAGTCTAAGCTAATGTGCATATTAATTAAATTTTAACCCAAAATAATGTGTGTTTTACCCAACGTTCCAAGGCGGCTATTTCCGTTATTTTTTTGAAGTCATTTAATGTATATGTTGTCTGTTTTCCGGTTTTTCTTCATCTTATAAATGATTTTGGACGATATGTAGTAAGATAGCTCAAATAGGTATACTTTAAAGTTATTTGAAAACGAAGAAACAGCAAGCTCTTCCTTGTAATAAAGACTGCTCTTTTTAACGCCACCAATACATACTCAATTAGTAATCATTCTGATTAATGCCATAAAAGCAAAATAAAACCCATATAAGTTTGATTCGATAATACTTCAACCTGACAGTTACCACAGGTGGACTCCTGTTTTCAATGTGGTTACCTTAATATTAAATGTTAATATAACAGATCGCTTCTGCTATGATCTGGGTACAAGAACAACCAAGTCGATACTGGATTAAAGTTGTTTTCTACGATATATAATAATACACACATAAATAATGTAACATAGTTAATATTAAGACATATCTAATTATCATGAATTTCTCGATATCATCATAATTCATGATATTAAGGCTAGCGTCCAAATATCTATAGTGCTACACACTATAACAGGTAACATTCAATGACCTTGTACAAACATTGCATACACAACGGAATAACAACAAGAACAGATGATCACAATGCCATACAATCAATGCAAATACAAAACATCATCTGACATGAACATATACAACATTTACACATTAATCTCACCAATATGTGATACTGAAAACTCCAGTCCGACTTTCACACTCCCCAGATCGGCTCTGAAATGACGTCTCATCATAACGTCATGTTGAAACAAAGTAATCAGTCCGTAAAAGATTTGACAGTCTTCCTAATACACTATCTTATACTACGACGCACAGCGACGCTTACTGCCTAGAACACTCTCTACTATACCACTACAAATTAATAAACATAAATATGATCAACTACAATACATCACTCTGTATACCACATCACTGAAGCATACGACTATACCATTTCAGAAGTATCATGAGACAGTACATTATCAATACAATACAAATGATTTCAGTATCAGTTTGAGAATAACATTCCTAAAACATTTATAATTATACTCTTCTCCCGCCTTCAAAAACTATGGCAACATAATTTGCAAGAATATTCAAAGGAAAGAAAAAAATAACACAACTATTATATACATGTCAAATCATTAAAACTTCATGTCTCATTTGTTCATTACAGCACCAATAAGCTATCTTGCTGTCCACCTCTCTATGTATCCCTGACTGCATCAGTGTATCTAAAGCCTGTAACTTGCGATCAACTGGCTGATTGCAGTACATCTGATTATCTGACAATCTATCAGGCGGCTTCCGTACACGTTCTGAACGTCTTGGCGGTGGTATTGGTCTGGGTCTGTTTATGACAGCTGTCTCTTCTGTTGCTGTTTTTTCAGTTGGCTCTTCACCTGTCCGGTCTTCATCCTGTGTTTCTTCCTCTATTTCAGCAGGCAAGACTTCTACAGCTTCTTCTGGCTGGGGGTCTGGCATAAGACCATCATGGAAATTTAGTTCAACAGTGGGTTCATCACCTGAAAGTATAGGGTTAACAGTATTAACACCTTCAAATACGCTAATGACACTCATTACCTCATGACCTCATCTCCTAATTCAACTACTACACTATCGTTCTCAATCTAATCTTCATGATTCTCATTGGTCTTGGGTTCATGAGCGTCCTCATGTTGGTATACATTTACTGCATATCTTTCACCTTCACAATCTTCATCTGAATCATCTGCACCCTTAGTGAATTCACTCTGTTGTGTGTTTTTATCATTTCTTATGGATGCAACCCTGTTCTCTACATCTTCATTTCCTATTACCTCATCCCTCGCACTTTCTTCACCCTGATGTTCAACCAATAGTAAGTGGTTGCGATGTAATGTTCGTTCTCTCTCTGAGCTCTCTGCTCGTACCCCATCAAATGCCATTTTCTTCACTAACACGCTATAGCCTTCCTCTATCTACACAGGCTTTGTCTTCCTATCATACGATTTCTTTTGCTTCTCTTTAGATCTTGCAGTATTGTGCTTGATAATCTCGTGAGTTCTCACAATATTCTCTTTTGAGTCTTCAAGATACTCCTTAGCACTTTTGTTCACTGACTCCTCCCTAGCCTGTTCAAACAGGACATCAATTGGCAGCCTGGGCTTTCTTCCGAAAAGCAACTCAAAAGGAGACACTGTCGTTGTTTCATGTAGCGTGCAGTTGTACGAGTATACGAGACTGCTAACATACTTCATAACATAAGGTGCCGTGTGGCTCTTCTTCATACATGTCAGACGACGAAGTTCGGCTATGAGCTGACTTTCAAAATTGGCCCCTTGATCTGAGTGCTGTCTGGTAGGGATACCA